>NC_137075.1:5525628-5968128 GCF_951640355.1 Cnephaeus nilssonii | reverse complement strand
AACCTAACCCTAAACCTAACCCTAACCCTAGCCCTAAACCTAACCCTAACCCAAACCCGAACCCAAATCCTAACCCTAAAACTAACCCTAGCCCTTGCCCATGGCCTAACCCTAATCCTTACCTTAGCTGTAGCCCTAAACCTAAACTTAAACCTAACTTAATCCTTAACACTAACCATAAATCTAAACCTAACCCTAACCTTACCATACCCCTAACCCTAACCCAAACCAGAACCCTAGACCAAACACTAACCCTAACCCTAACTGTACCACTACCTTAACCCTAACTCAAACCTTAGCGTAACCCTAACACTGACCATAGCCCTAACACTAAACCTAACCCTTACTCTAACCCTAGCCCTAACCCTAACTTTAACACTACCCCTACCCTAACCATAACCCAAACCTTAGTGTAACCATAACCCTAACACTAAATCTAACCTTAACTCTAACCCTAGCCCTAACTCTAAACCTAGCTCTAACCCTAACCCTAAACCTAAACCTAGGCCTAAACCTAACCCTAAACCTAACCCTAACCTAGGCCTAAAACTAACACTAACCCGAACCTGAACCCGAAACCAAACCAAAATCCTAACCCTAACACTAACCCTATTCCTTGCCATTGGCCTAACCCTAATCCTTACACTAGCTGTAGACCTAAACCTAAACTTTACCCTAAATTGATCCCTAACACTAACCCTAAACCTAACCCTAACCTTACCATACCCCTAACACGAACCCGAACCCTAACCCTAACCCTAACACTAACCCTAGTCCTTACCCTTGGCCTACCCTAATCCTTACCCTAGCTGTAGCCCTAAACCTAAACTTAAACCTAACTTAATCCCTAACACTAACCCTAAACATAAACCTAACCCTAACCTTACCATACCCATAAACCTAACCGTAGCCCTAAACCGAACCCGAACCTGAATCATTACCCTAACCCTAACCCTTGTTCCAGCCCTTGGCCTAACCCTAACCCTAAACCTAACCCTAACCCTTACTGGAGACCTAGCCCTAACCCTAACTCTAACCCAAACACTAATCCTAATCCTAACCTAGTACTAATCCTAACCCTAAACATAACCCTAACCCTAGCCCTAAGTCTAACCCTAAGCCTAACTTTAACCCCAGCCCTAACCCTAACATTAACACTAAAATTAACCCTATCCCTAACCCAAACCCGAACCCAAACCCTAACCCTAACCCTAGACCTAGACCTAACCCTAACCCTAACTGTATCCCTAACACTAACCCTAAACCTAAACCTAACATTAACCTTAACCTACCCATACCCCTACCCCTAACTCTAACTGTATCACTAACTCTAACACTAATCCTAGCCCTAACCCTAACCCTAGCCCTAACGCTAACCCTAAACCTAAGCCTAGACTACCATTAACCTTAACCTTAATCCTAAACTTAAGCCTAGAACAGTGATGGGCAACCTTTTGAGCTTGGTGTGTCAAACTTGCCAAAAAACTGAGCATAACTCGGGTAGTGTGTCACTTTGAGGAAAAAACTAACTTCAAGACTCTAGTCGCAAATGTTTCATCCTCAGGAGCAGCAAATGTTTCATCCTTGGCCTAACCCTAACACAAACCCTGACCCTAAACCTAGCCCTAGCCCTAACACTAACCTTAACCCTAAGCCAAAACCTAGCTCTAACCCTAACCCTAACCATAACCCTAGCCCAAACCCTAACCATACCCAAATCCTAGCCCTAACCCTAAGCCTAGCCCTAACCTTAACTTTAGCTTAAACCCTAAGTCTATCAATAACCCTAACCCTAACAGTAGCCCTAAACCTAAAACTAACCCTAACACATCCAAAAATTTAACCCTAGCCCTAACCCTAGCACTAGCCCTAGCCCTAACCCTAACTCTAACACTAAACTTAACCCCAGCCGTAGTTTTAGCACTAATACTAACCCTAACCCAAACACTAATCCTAGACCTAACTCTAACACTAACTTTAACCGCACCCCTAACCCTAAATCTTGCAATAACCCTAAAACTAACCTTAACCGCAGTCCTAATCCTAGTAACCCTAACCCTAACCCTACCCCTACCTAAACCCTAAACCAAACCATAGTATAAACCTAACCCTAACCATAGCTCTAATACTAACCCTAACCTTAACCCTAGTACTAAACCTAAACATAACTCTAACTCAAACCCTAACCCTAATCCAATCCGAATCCAAACCCTAGCCCTAGCCCTTGCCATAACCCTAAGCCTAAACCTAACCCTAGCCCTAGACCTGACCCTAAACTTAAACCTAACTGTATCGCTAACACTAACCCTAAACCTAACCCTAACCTTACCCTAACCCTAACCCTAACACTAACACTAACCCTAACCCTAACACTAACCCAAACCCTAAATGTATCCCTAACAATAATCCTAACCATAGTCCTAGCCCTAACCCTAACCTTAACCCTAACCCTAACCCTTATCCTAACCCTAACCGTAGTGCTAACCTTAACACTAACCCTAACCCTTGCCCGAACCCTAACCCTACGCAATTCTAGACCTAACCCTAACCCTAGCTCTAACCCTAACCATAATACTAACCCTATCGCTAACCCTAACCCTAACCCTAACCCTACCCCTAGCCCTATTCCTAACCCTAACCCTAACCCTAAGCCTAGCCCTAACCCAAACCCAAACCCTAGCCCAAACCCTAACCCTAACCCTAAAGCTACCCCTACCCCTACCCTAACCCTACCCAAACCTTAGCGTAAACCTAACCCTAACCATAGCCCTAACCCTAAGCCTAACCCTACACCAAACCAACACCCTAACCCAAACCCTAGCCCTAGCCCTATCCCTAACCCTAACCCGAACACAAACAGTAACCCTAGCTCTAACCCTACCCCTAACCCTAGCCCTAACCCTAACCCTAACCCTAACCCTAACTGTATCCCTAACACTAACCCTAAACCTAAACCTAACCCTAACATGCAACCCACAGGTTGAGAACCACTAGCAGGGTCACCTAAGATCATCGGAAAACACAGATATTTACATTATGATTCATAACAGTAGCAAAATTACAGTTATGAAGTAGCGACGAAAATAATTTTATGCTTGGGGGTCACCACAACATGAGGAACTGTATTAACCCTTTGCACTCACTTGCTTTTTTCTCTATTCCTTTATTCTACTTGGGATTTAATTTTTTAAATACCCCAGATATTACAAAGAGCGGCAGTAGAATAAAAAACTGGAGTTTCTTTTCATACAAACTTATTTATTTGGATATTTTAATATTTCAAATTATTGATACATTCAAAGAGTAATTTTAATCTCAATACTAACCGTGTCGAGTCACACTTGACATCCGAGTGCAAAAGGTTAGCCCTTTGAACTCGCTTGCTTTTTCCTCGATTCCTGCTACCGACGCTAACCGTGTCCAGTCACACTCGACATCCGAGTGCAAAAGGTTAAAGAGTCTAGGCATTAAAAAGGTTCAGAAGCACGGACCTAACCCTAACCCTAACCCTAACCCTAACCCTAACCGTAACCCTAACCCTACCCTAAACCTAGCCCTAACCCTAACCCTAACCCTAACCCTATCCCTATCCCTAACCCTCACCATAACCCTAAACCTAACCCTACCCCTAACCCTAACCCTAACCCTAACCCTAGCCCTAGCCCTAATCCTAACCCTAATATTTGCCCTAACCTTAAGCCTAACCCTAACCCCAGCCCTAACCCTAATCCTAACCCAAACCCAAGCCCTAACGCTAACACTAACCCTAGCCCACTGGTTGGCAAACTCGTTAGTCAACAGAGCCAAATATCAACAGTACAACGATTGAAATTTCTTTTGAGAGCCGAAAATCGACTTCTACACATGGGCCACGAAGATTGAATCGCACTGTATGTGCTCACCCGCACGTGGTATTTTGTGGAACAGTCACACGCAAGAGGCCAAAGAGCCTCATGAGGCTCGCGAAACACAGTTTCCTGACCAATGCCCTAGCCCTAACCCTAACTGTATTCTTAACACTAACCCTAAACCTAAGCCTAACACTAACCTTACCCTACCCCTAATCGTAGCCTACCACTAACCTTACCCTAACCCTAACCCAAACACTATCTGTAACTCTAACTCTAATCCTAGCCCTAACCCTAAACCTAACCCTAAGCCTAAACCTAGCTATAACCCTAGCCCTAACCCTAACCCTAACCCTAGCCCAAGCCCTAGGCCTAACCCTAACCCTAAACCTAGCCCTAACCCTAACCCTAATCCTAACCCAAACCTGAACCCTAGCCCTAACCCTAACCTTAACCCTAACCCTTACCCTACCCCTACTCCTACTCTAACCCTAATCCAAACCTTAACGTAACCCTAACCCTAACCATAGCCCTAAAACTAACCCTAACCCTAACCTTAACCTTGTCCTACCCCTAACACTAACCATAATCCTAACCCTTACCATCCCCCTACTCCTACGCTAACCCTAACCCAAACCGTAGCGTAACCCTAACCCTAAACATAGCCCTAACAATAACCATAACCCTAACCCTAACCAAGCCCTACCCCTAACCCTAACCCTAACCCAAACTGTGTCCCTAACTCTAACCCTAACCCTAGCCCTAACCCTAGCCCTAATCTTAACCCTAGCCCTAGCCCTAACCCTAACCCCAACCCTAACCCTAGCGTAACCCTAACCCTAACCATAGCCCTAACACTAACCCTAACCCTAACTCTAACCCTAGCCCTAACCCGACCCAAACCCTAACCTGAACCCTAGCCCTAGCCCTCACGAGGGATTCTGTACTTGTTCATCAATAAATTTCCATCTTTGCTCTGCCATCTTCTATCTGTGGCTTCATTCTTTGACTCTGATGGACAAAGAATCCAGAGAAGCCATCCTGCCCAGGGAACATGGAGTATTCCAGTCCAAAAATCCTGTATCACTATTATCAGAGTTTCTATAGTGTGCTGTCTCATCCTGACATGTTCTTTTTCATTTTCATGTGCACACTTAATTTCTCTACAACTGACACTTTTACAGGCACCCTATTATATGCTCTTATTACATCTTACCTTTTTCTTCTTATGAAAAGTGCTTGCTGTGGACAAAAAGGGACCACATGCTAACTTGAGTAACTCAGGGAAGGCCTGTGTAACCACAATGTAACCACAAGGATTGTCTGAAATTAAAACTTTTTAAATCAAAAAGCAGTTTATAGTAGTCAGTCATGTCCTAGGCCAGTATCTTCCCTGACAAAGATCAACTTTGATCTTAACTGAACCTATTACCTTTTTGCATCTATGATAACATACTAGTACCTTTGGAATGTCAGGATAACTTGTAACTTCTCTTTCTTCAGACCCCTCAGGGCACAACCAATACACCAGAGTGAAACCACAAATTCCCTCATTGTTATTGTTATCATGCTAATTGTTGACTATTAACTATCCCATACCCACCTATGTAAAGGAAGCATGTGTCCATCATTTTACTTTTTATCCAATCCCAGAGGTTTCCCTACTTTGCTTTCTCCCACCTCCCTAATATATCACCAATAGATTTAATTTAACCCACTTACTAGTACATCTCCTCCTTTGATGGTAGTTTATAAAACTAGGTGAAAAACTGTCATTCTCTAGACTCTAGAGCATTATCTCAATAGGTTGAGATTCTGCTTCCCAGCGATTGTTGACAATTTGGCTCAAATAAATTCACAAAAATTCTTTACAGGTTTAAATGTTTCTTACGTTAACATTGTAATTTTTGGTGTGCTGAGTTGACTAGTTATTTTCCCCTACTGCCTTGTGAGATGCATGTGGGCAGGACTCTGAGAGCTTTCTTTCTATTGGCATCTCAGCAGCTGGCACCAAGTGGGTACTCAATGGCTCTGTTGCATGAACAAGTGAATGAAGCTATCTTTGCAAGCAAAAAATTGGTAACTGCCTGCCTGCAGTTATTTGAAGTGTTCTAGAACATACTTTGCTGTATCTAAATATTTATCCATCAGATCTCATAAAGACCTCTCCCACATTAGCTCTGGGACCATTTGAAAGGAGGCTAGCTGCGCACATATTGCTGAAAGAAGTGCAAAACTTTTAATCAGGCCCAGCTTATTTTCCTTTTCTTCGTCTTCTTTTGCTTTGTGGAAATGGAAACTGGAAACCCCATTGAATTCTTGCTTCCCACTCTTATCTCTGAGGGTAGATCTCAACATACCTTCCCTTTCCTCAGTTTCAGTTCTGGAGAGCCAGTTAGAATAGAACAGTAGTCATTTACATCTCTAAGTTCTGTCACTTGGGAGCCTGCCATTTCATGAGAATCTGGCCTCAAGTCCTAGGCTTCCTGCCTGTGTTTCTGAGGCCCAGCCTCAGACTGAACACACTGCTCTGCTTCTCTGGGCCCTGGGCAAATCCATGTGATCAACACAGCATGGGGTCAGTGCTAAAACCCAAAGTGCCAGGGCTTTTACTTTGATTTTTAACCTTCCTTTGCAAAGGAAAGAAAAAAAAACACACATTTTTCCATGTACTTTATCAAACAACACATATGTTTTTCAGTTGACATATTTAAAGGAAAAGATTCACCTCTTCACATAGCCTCTTAGTTTATAGAGAGGCCTTTTTAATGTCCATGCTTACAGCTACCCTGACAGCTTTTTCAGTCCTCAGATATTTCTTTACTAATTTGCCTCTAGCACTGGCCTAAGCCTTTGTGAGCCTTGAGTTCCTTAAAGCCTCAGGAGAGTCTCCAGCTATATCTGCATTCACATAACTGTTGGGATTCTGCCTTTTACATCTGAAATCAGCCATTGATAGATTTGTAACATTAAATCTTGAGTAACTTCCCAGGTAATCAAGTCTGGAAATAAATAGAAATAAACAAGAGATACTAGCTTTTGAGGTAAATACACTATCTTTAAGATAAACTGGAATCTATTTGGGTGAATGTTTTCCAGGTCTTCATTACTGATTTGGAGAAGGCCAAACACTAACCTGCATGATTTATTTTCTGACATTTGTAAAAAGTGAGCATTCAAACAAGTGAGTCTGTTAAGATTTGTCTGAGCTATAACCAGGCAAAGGGGATGGGATGGAATGTTTTTATTCCTATTCCTCAACTTATTTTCAATCAGATATCACTGTCTTCCATGATTAAAGGCCTGGAGAGAAATTTCATCTTGTTGCATGGTTGGAGCAAGCAGTCTAAAGGTAGGTGGGGTGCAAAAGAAACAGCCTTAAATTATTGTCCTTATTATTAGCTTCTGGCTACCTCCTTGTTTCCCCCCAAATCATCTTATATTGGGGGACTGTGGAAGGTTGGCTATTATTTAATTAAATCTGTATTTTATGATGATGTCAATAGCAGTTTGTCAAAGAGATTGTCTGTAAGGTAGTTTTGGTTGAGATGACTTCAATATCCTGAACTCCTGTAGATTATTATAATATAATGCGTTAGTAATTATCAGCTGATAATATATTTATCATTACCTATATTAATAAAAGCCTAGGCGTCCCTTGTGCCCTCACATGACACCCCCATGTCATCACAAATGGCTGCCCCCACTTCGTCACAAGATGGCCATTGTCACAAGATGGCTGGCAGGGAGGGCAGTTGTGGGTGATCAGGCTGGCAGGGGAGGGCAGTTGGGAGCAAACAGGCCAGCAGGGGAGGGCAGTTAGGGGTGACCAGGCCAGCAGGAGAGGGCAGTTGGGGGCAAGATCAGGCCGGCAGGGGAGGGCAGTTGGGGGTGATCAGGCTGGCAGGGGAGCAGTTAGGCATCAATTAGGCCATCAGGGGAGTGGTTAGGGGGCAATCAGGCTGCAGGCAGAAGTGGTTGTGGCAATCAGGCAGGCAGGCAGGTGAGTGGTTAGGATCCAGCAGTCCCAGGTTATGAGAGGGATGTCTGACTGCCAGTTTAGGCCTGATCCCTAAACCGGCAGTCAGACATCCCCTGAGGGGTCCCAGATTGGAGAGGGTGTAGGCTGGACTGAGGGACAACCCTCCAGTGCACAAATTTTGTGCACTGGGCCTCTAGTACTGACTATAATAATGTCTGAACTCTGTTGGGAATATATAAGTGAATAAAATACAGTCCTTGCCTTCAAGAAACTTCTAATTTAGGAAAGAGAAAATACACTTATAAAAAGCTAACTGTACCAGGACCATTAGGACCATATAAGTGGTCCAGACAGTCAGTGTGGTTTAAGGGCAATATATGAATACATGCAGTACTGCTGACTATTTTTTCTTTGCTTGTGATCACCAACAGTCTGTGGCCTGAAGCTTCAGTAAAAGTGTTAATCATAAATATCAGATTCCTGCTTATAGCTTATAGTGTAGAATTCTGCACTAATAAAGTATTTTCTTCTTTTTTAAAACATCTTTATTGTTGAAAGTATGACATATGTCCCCTTTTTCCTCCATTGACCTCTCCCAGAACACTGCTGCCTCCAACCCTAGGCCTTCACCACTCTATTGTCTGTGTCCATGGGTTATGTGTATATGCATACAAGTTCACTGGTTGATATCTTCCCATCCGCCCACCCTCCCCTGCCTTCCCTCTGAGGTTTGACTGTCTGTTCGATGCTTCTATGTCTCTGGATCTAGCAAACTATTTTCAAGTTCCAAATGAAATCCCTTGAGGTACTATGTGAAAAGGACCCATATTTGCTAAAGCTGCTTGGAGTGAAACTTAATGTCTGGCAAAAAAAAAAAAAAAAAAAATCCCCTATGGGTGAAGTGTGGGAAGTGCCCTCCCTTTTCCTCACTTCTTTTATTCTCGTTCCCTTTTTTGTCTCAGTTCTCCCTCATTTCTCCTGACCTCTTTGCTCATTTCAATGGATTTACTAGTCTAATTGGGATTCTCTGTAACAGAGGGTCATTAAAGGCTAGAAGAGAAAGGAGGGATATTCTGAGTGAAGGCAGGACCTTATTACAAAAGCAATTTGCCCCTAAATGAAATTTTATATCTAACAAATATACTGCCCTATTTCAAATTCACTGAAATTAAAACTCAACTGCATTACTTAAGTGTACTAAGCTAAATATATTAACTCTTGGGATATAGTTTTGAGGGTAAACATATCCATTAACCCTTGATGAATGAAATACACAGGGTCTCAAAGAATCAAATTCTATTATTCTTCTGGATGATCAATTAATTCATACAAGGGAATAATTGATTGAAATGATTGATTGAGAAATACTTGTGCATAAATGAAAGGGGCTAAAAAGAAAACATAGAAAAAGAACACGGCTGTATGATTGTGGACAATGAATGGGTTCATTTTTATTTTAGAACCCTGAAAACAATATTGTGGGCTAAGAGAAGTAACATTTTGGATAGATACTTACCTGCAGGAAGGGTAGGACATCTTTTAATAAGTAATTATAAAAGGTGGAGTTAAATGTTAGAACTTTGAACTCTAGTTGCAGGGCAAAATATGGGGAAGTGAAATATAAAATGATTATTTTTCACACCATTGAAACCTGTTACAGATAAAATCTGATACTCTTTTTTGTTGGGGATACTATTAATGTTGGTTTTCCTTATACAACTGTTTCCTACACTTTTATTAGTTATGGAATGAATATGATATTTTTTATGTTACAGCATAAACTCTTCCATTTCCATTGTCCTTCCTAAGGTCAAGGTCTCACTAAGCTTGAATTACTACAGAAAAATCTAACAGTTAAATATACTAGCCTTCACATGTCATTATTACAAATGAAAGAATCTAGAGATAGGCCCTTTCATAAAAATATTCCACAATAACAAATAGGAAGTAGTACTGTGCCTACAGTATGCACTCTCAACAGGGCAAAAATTAGTTGTTGGGAGTAGAGCAAAAAAAATTTGATATTCAATGGTGTATGATCCCCCAAAGGGCCTTAGTGCATACACTGATATGTAGTATATCTGTGGTACTAAAATCTTATGGGGTTGTGATTAGAAAAATATATATATCTAAAAGACTCCTTAGGAGGGTGATAGTGAAAGACTAGCTAGGAAACTCTGGTAAAGAATGAGGTATGATCTAAAATGTATAGCATTAAAACATACTTGATGATACTTCTGCATGGAACATGAAAATAATTCATTACTTTTTTCAAAAGAAAATAGAACTCAGGCATTTTTTGATATTAGAAAGAGTTCAATAATTAAAACTGTGACAGAACTACCTTTAAAAAATGGAAGAACCTGGAGAGTATTATGCTAAGCAAAGTAAGCCAGTCAGAGAAAGACAAGTATCACATGATTTCACTCATATGTGGAATCTAATGAACAAAATAAACTGATGAACAAAATAGATACAGAGACATAGAAGCATGGTATGGATTTTCAAATGTCAGAGGGAAGGGGAGGTGGGTTGGTGGGTGGGAAGAGATTAACTAAAGAACTTGTATGCATACTTAACCTAATGATACAGACAATGGTGTGGTAAAAGCTTGGGGAGGGGGGTGGCTGCAGGCCAGAGAGGGTCAATGAGGGGGGAGGGAAACAGGACATTTGTAATACTCTCAACAATAAAATTAAAAAAAATACCTTCTTTGGAGCACAGAAATCTTAGTGGCTCCAAAATTTTCTCTTGATTACATTATGCTAAGTGACATAAGTCAGTCAGAAAAAGCTAAGAACCATATGATTTCACTCATATGTGGGATATAAAAGTGAAACTCATGGACACAAACAGCAATGGTTGCCAGAGGGAAGGGGTTGGGGGAGAAGGTGGTCCTAATATGTGGTGAAAGAAGAAGATTTGACTTTGGATGGTGGGCACATGGTGCGATATACAACTCTAGTAACTTAGAAATCCACACATGAAACCTATATGTTCATGTTGACTAATGTCACCCCAATGAAATTTAATAAAATGCATATATGGGGGACGATGTTCTGTACCAAGAAAATGGACAAGGATAGTGCCTGTAATTCTCAATAATGTGTAGATCCTGAGGAAGAAGGTAAGCCTGACAATCTAGGCATTCATGGGGGGGAAAATAGATGATATGGCAAAAAGGAGTTACTTTTTATGATGACTGGATCAAAATATTTTAAAATGTTATTTGTATTTCCCAGAATTCTTTGGAGTGTTATTTATTTGATAATACCCAAGCTTTCCATATTTTAGAATCTACCATTTTTATTGCCCTGAATAGTAGAATACATTATTTTAAGTATATTAAAAACACTGTCTAGCAATGGCTATATTTTTGTAAGAGGATGTCAAGCCAAGTGTTTTGGTTTACTAGAATAGCCTCCTTTTTTGAGGGAAAATTTTTGATAATGAAACAGAGAATAGTATTAAAAATAAGAAGTTTAGCTCAGCCAGTGTGGCTCAGTGGTTGAGTGTTGACCCATGAATTAGGAGGTCATGGTTCGATTCCCAGTCAAGGCCTGGGTTACAGGCTCCATCCTCAGTAGGGGGCATAAATGAAGTAGCCAATAGATGATTCTCTCTCATCACTGATTTTTTTCTCTCTCTCTCTATCCCTCTCCATTCCTCTTCCTGAAATCAATAAAAACATATTAAAAGTATAGTAAGCTTATGTACTATGAATTTACTATAGGAACTTGAACATTGATACATGAAGAGTTGGCTTTTTAGTCCTTCAGAAATTGTCATATAGGCAATTCTGGCCTAAAGTGAAGGAAAAGGTTAGATTTAAAAGTTGAAAAGCAGAGAGCAGAAAATGGTGGCTGATTAAGTTGAAGCTAAACTGACTCTCCCGGGACCAAACTAGAATTAAAATTAAAATATAGAAAAACCATCCTGAAGACTAGCTGGAGAGAATCTTGGTAACCAAGGATGGAAAGTGGAGACTGCCTAGAGACTGATAGGAAGTGTGGAGTGGGAGGGGGATGGCTGGGCTCCCACAGACAACAGTTGAGGTTCCAGAGGGATATCCCCTGAGAACTCTGGGGTCTAAACCCCAATCTGGGCTCCCCAGCCCATAACATGAGAACTGAGAAAGGTGCCCATATAATATGTGGTTGTGAAAAGAAGCAAGGTTGCTGTCTGCCTGGGAGAGATGGCAGAAAATACATGCATCCTCTCAAAGGGACAATGCACAAAATTTTGTGTACAGCCACTCACCTTGGGAAGAGTGGTCTAGAGCTTTCTGAGGAGAATCCAGTGTTGGGTGCTCTGGGGATAAAACTCAGAAGGCAGCTGCCCCAGTTTCCCACTCTGAGTCATTCCCTCATACTGCAGAGGACTTCTTTCTCAGGCAGACATTTAAAATCCAGGCAGCTTTTGCATAAGGGGTAGCAGGAAGTAATTGTCCCACACTGTTAGAAAACCTCTCACCCCACTGTGCCGTGTCCACTCCATGCTGTGGCCTATAGCCTGGGGCATACAAAGACTGAGAATAACAATCAGACTGCAGGCAAAGGTCATTTTTTGAGGCTTTGAGTCTTTGCCTGATCTCCTTCTGGACCTGAGGTTAGGAGAAGCAGACTTTGGTGCACATCTTGGCCCTTTCCAAAGGCAGCAAGCCCCAGCAGAGGGTGCCACAAGCTGTGGATTGCTCATAGCTCCAAACAGGGTACTCAGGGCCAGTCACAAACAGTGTGTGACATTGTCCTGTGCCAAAGACTTGGAGTTGTAGCAGATCTACCTAATACATAGACACAAACCAAAAGAGGCAGCCAACATAGGGAGACAAAAAAACAAGCCTCAAATGAAAGAATAAGAGAATTCTCCAGAAGAAGAGCTTAATGAAATGGAGATAAGAAAGTTATCATATATGCAATTCAGAATAATGATTACAAGAATACTCAAGAGCTTGAGAAAAGATATAGAAACTATGAAAAATGACCAGTTGGAAATGAAGAATGACATCACACTAATAAAGAACCCACTGGAAGGAATACACAGCAGATTATGGAAAGCCAAGGATTTAATCCATGAATTAGAAGATAGGGTAGAAAAAAATCACTTAATCAGAAAATCAAAAAGAAAAAAAATTAAAAACCAAGAAGACAGCTTAAGGGAGCTGTGGAACAAAATGATATGTAAAAATGTTCACATCATGGGAAAGCCAGAAGGTGAAGAAACTGAGCAAGGGATAGAGAATTTGTTTGAAGAAATAATGGCAAAATAATTCCTTAACCTGGTGAAGAAAAAAGTCACACAAGTTCAGGAGAAACAGAGAGTCCCAAGCAAGAAGAACCCAAAAAGCTCAAGCCCCAACATATAATAATTAAAATGTCAAACATTAAAGACAAAGGGAGAATATTAAAGGTATCAAGAGAAAAAGGAATTTTTTAACTACAAAGAAGTTCCCATAAGGGTGTCAGCTGCATTTTCATCAAAAACACTATAGGCCAGAAGGGAATGGCATGAAGTACTCAAGGTAATGAGAAGCAAGGATCTGAAACCAAAAGTACTATACCCACCAAGGCAAATATTCAAAATAGATTGTGAAATAAAGAGATTCCCAGATGCACACAAAAAAGGCTATAGGAGTTTATCACCACCAAACCAGCATTGCAAGAAATACTAAATAGACTGCTGTAATAAGAAGAAATAGAGAGAGAAACAAAGGCACAAATAAATATTCTAGGACTGACCAGCAGACTCTAAGCGATGGATGAATGGATTACTCTGACACATGTTTCTGTGAAAGAGAGGGCTAAGGGGCTGCTCGGCTATAGGGACCACACAGCCCCATTCACCTGGCTCCTTAGGCTTTTATCATAATAGCTTAAACTAAAATTAACCTCTAGATACAATCAGCAGGTTAAGTATCCTTGAGAAAGCACATGCTTCTATAAGGTCTGGTCTAAAGACTAAACATAGACATTCCAGTAAAACACCTGGGGCCTTGGATTTATTTGGAAAAGTCAAGGCAGGGGCTGCTGCCTTCAGCAAGGTCTCCCTAAAGGCCCCCAACCTTTCAGAGAATCCTCCTTACAGACTTTTCAACCAAGTCCTGTGCTTCCCCACAGAAATAAATAGCAATAAATAAGTATCTATCAATAAAAGCCTTGAATATAAATGGATTAAATGCTCCAATCAAAAGACATAGGTTATCTATAAGGGTAAGAAAACATGACAAATATATGCTGTCTACAAGAGACCCACCTCAAAACAAAAGATTTACATAGGATGAGAGTGAAGGGATGGAAGAATACTTTCAATTAAAATGAAAACAACAACAAAAAAGTTGGGGTATCAATAATCATCAATAACAAAATAGACTTCAAAATTAAGGCCATCACAAGAGACAATAAAGGTCACTACATAAAACTATAGTGATCGATCCAACAAGAAGATATAACCATGGTGTCCCTGGTATACATATATGCACCCAATATAGGAGCACTTAAATATATTTAAAAACTTTTGGAGGACTTTAAGGAGAGATTGAAATCAAAACAGTCATAGGAGGGGACTTTAATACTCTACTGATTTCACTGGATAGTTCTGCCAGACAAAAAATCAACAAGGAAACAGTGACTCTAATTGACACTTGGATGAGATATATTTAATTTACATTTTCAGAATATTTCACACCAAACTTGAAGAATATCCATTCTTCTCAAGTGTACATGGGTTATTCTCAAAGATAGAATACATGTTAGGACACAAAATTAATCTCTGCAAGTTCAAGAAGATTTAAATCATGTCAAGCATCTTCTTGGATCACAATGGCATGAAATTAAAAATCAACTACAGTAAACACATTCACAAACATTCAAACACATGGAGGATAAACAGCATGTCATTAAACAATGAATGGGTTACCAATGAGATCAAGCAAGAAATAAAAAACTTCCTGGGGAAAAAATTAAACTGAACAGAAAACAAACAAAAACTTATGGCACACAGTGAAAGCATTCCTGCAAAGGAAGTTCTTACCACTACAGGCCTACCTAAAGAAATAAGAAAAAGTTATTAATAAAATATTTAACTCTAAAACTTAAAAACTTAGAATGAGAACAACAAGAAAACCCAAGGTAAATAGAAGAAATGAAATAATATAGATTAGAGCAGAAATAAATGACATAGAGACTAAAAAAACAATAGAAAGGATCAATGAGACCAAGAGCTGGTTTTTTGAAAGTTTAACAAGACTGATGAACCTTTAGCCAGACTCATCAAGAAACAAAGAGAGAGGACCCAAATAAATAAAATCAGAAATGAAGCTGTAAAGTAACAACTAACACAACATAAATTAAAGGATTGTAAGAAAGTACTATGAACAACAAGCTGGAAAATGTGGATGAAATGGATAAATTCCACACAAAAAAATACAGTCTTCCAAAATTAGATCAGGAAGAATCAGAAAACCTGAATAGACCAATAACAACTGATGAAATTGAAGCAGTAATAATCCTATATAATAAAGAGGTAATATGCAAATTGACCATCACTCCAACACACAGATGGCTGCTCCCATGTGGACAAAAGATGACCGCCACAAGATGGCCAGCAGGGGAGGGCAGTTGGGAACGATCAGGCTTGAAGGGGAGGGAAGTTGGGGGGGACCAGGCCTGGATGGGAGGGCAGTTGGGGGTGACCAGGCCAAAAGGGGAGGGCAGTTGGGGGCGACCAGGCCAAAAGGGGAGGGCAGTTAGGGACGACCAGGCCAGCAGGAGAGGACAGTAAGGGGCAACTAAGCCGGCAGGGGAGGGCAGTTAGGGGTGACCAAACCGGCAAGGGAGGGCAGTTAGGGGCAATCGGGCTGGCAGGGGAACAGTTAGGCATCAATCAGGCTGGCAAGGGAGTGATTAGGGGGTGATCAGGCTGGCAGGCAGAAGCAGTTAGGGGCAATTAGGCAGGCAGGCAGGTGAGTGGTTGGGAGCCAGCAGTCCTGGATTGTGAGAGGGATGTCCGACTGCCCGTTTAGGCCCGATCCCACTGGGATCCGGCCTAAATGGCAGTCGGACATCCCTCAAGGGGTCCAATATTGGAGAGGGTGCAGGCTGGGCAGAGGGACAACCCCCCCCAGTGCACGAATTTTGTGCACCGGGCCTCCCCAAAATTAAAGCCTTGGTCTATATGGCTTCACAAGGGAGTTTTACCAAACACTCAAATAAGAACTAACACCTATATTCCTGGAGCTATTCCAAAAAATTCAAGAAGAATGAACAATTTCAAGCTTTTTTTATGAAGCCAGCATCACTCTAACTCCAAAACCAGATAAAGACACTACAAAGAAAGAGAATTACAGCCAATATCCCTGATAAACATAGTTTCTAAAATCCTCAACAAAATATTAGCCAATCAGAGCAGGCAATATATTAAAAAGATCATATACCATTACCAAATGGGACTTATTCCAGAGATGCAAGGCAGGTACAATATTTGCAAATCAATAAATGTGAACAAATTGAAAGACAAAATTTACATGACCATATCAATAGATGCAGAGAAAGCACTTGACAGATTCCAACACCCATTTTTATTAAAATTCTCATACTTCAACATAATAAAAGCCATGTATGTGTAACCTACAGCCAACATCATACTCAATGGGCAAAAACTAAAACCATTTTACATAATAAGAGGAATAAGACAGGGATGTCCACTTTCACCACTCTTATTCAACATAACACTGGAAGCCTTACCCACAATGATCAGACAAGAAAAAAAAAAAAACGTAAAAGGCATCCAAATTGGAAAAGTTGATATAAAATGTTATTCTTCACAGATGACATGCTATTGTACATAGAAACCCCTTAAAGATTCCACCAGGAAACTACTAGACTTAATATGAAGTTAGCAATGTAGCAGGATACAAAATTAACATCCATAAATCAATGGCATCTTTATACATCAATAATGTATTCTCAAAAATAGAAACTAAACAACAACAACAAAACAACACAAAAAATCCTGAATACCACTGCAACAAAGCAATTAAGATACTTACGAATAGGGCACCGCGTCCTCGCTGAGCTGTGGCTGCAGTAGCTGGGGGTCGATTGCGTGGAGCGTCCTCTTCGCCTGCAGTGAGTGGCGGTGGTGGCCTCGGGTGAGGTCTGGTAAAGGGCAGCAGGGAAGTCTGGGGCCAGGAGGGCCTGGAAACTCTCTGAGTGGCCATTGGCCACCACTGCCCCTGACCTGAGGATGGCTTTTGCATCCCGACGTCACCACCTGGCCCTCGCCTCATGGGTTGCAGCCCCCACATCACCTCTCCAGACATACCCACATACTTACTGCCTGTGAGGCTGTTTCCTGACACCCACCAGATGCCAAACGCTGTGTGGAGTTACTTAGATTTTTGTAACAGCCCTGCAAGAAGAACAAGTAAAGGTTATTTGAAAATAAAAATAAAGGATGAGGAAAGATGGCGGCGGAATAGATGGACGTGTCCTGAGCCTTGTCCCAGAGCGGGTAGAGGGAGCAGCTGAAACGAGTGGAATTCAGCCTGAATTTGGCGAGGAGATGCAGCTGGTGAGATAGTTTGCACCCGGGAAGGGCAGAAGTCACTGGAAAAAGGTAAAATCAAGGATCTAGGCAGGAGAATCTGCCGAGCCTCTGTGGCCAGAGGGGCAGGGGGAATCTACAGGATGCCGGGCCGCATCCCTGAGGACAGGCAAAGCATCAGTCTGTGGAAAAAAAAAAAAAAAAAGGACCACGGGAATGCGGGAGGTAGGGAATTTTGGACCTTGGAGTCTGGATTTTGGATCTGAGCTGAGGCAGCTCTGAAAGGCTGGCCAGACCACGCAGTGCAAGCAAGAAAGGAGCTTGTGGGGACGTGGTCCCTCCTCACCTGGGGCCTGTGCCTTTCCCCACTGAACCTGGTTCGTGGGACCTTTCGGATACAGACACTTACCCGTGGCTGAGGTGTGGGAGAAGGTGTGGGCTTGTGGAATCTGGGGAGAGTAGGTGGGGGTCCAGGGGAGGTGGTGGCGGGTCTAGTGCTGAGTCATCTAAGCCCCGGTTGCCATTTTCTCCTGAGAGATAGCCCCTCATTCTGTCTCCAGGCAACCAATATAGCCACACCCAGACCACACCTTGAGTAATACCAGGAATCTGAATACACCCTGAGGACATAGGATGGGCCTAAAGAGTAATCTTTAGCCCCAGCAACTGGAAACTGACAAACAGAACAGTACAGACAAATGGAATCATAAGCCAGTCAAAGGAAGGCACTCCACTTATTTTCACTTTTATTTTTATTATCCCTTTTTTCTTTCTTTTTCTTTCTTTCTTTCTTTCTTTCTTCTTTCTTTCTTTCCTTTTCTTCTTTGTTTTCCTGTTTTGGTTTGTTGCTTTTTTTTTTTTTTTCTGTTCACATTATTTTTCATCACTATTTTTTATTTGATATTTTTAATTTTTTATACCATTTTTGAAATCAATTTTTTTGGTAAATTTATTATTTTTTCTTCTCATTCTCCTTTGTCTCACCCACTTATTGCCTCTCTACTTCCTCAATACTAAATTGAGGACCTCCTCATATTCATCCAATTCTTAATCTTATTTTCACTATATAAGCTCAGCCTCTACAGATTCTGCCCCAATCCTCTTATTTGTCTTTTATACCATATCTTTTTCTCTCTCTTCCATAGCATTTGTGCTCTCTTTTCCCTGTCTTATCTCTCTTTTCTCAGGTGGTCACTTATATTGGGGTTATTGGTGTCCTGAGTACATTTGTGCTTAGTTCCCTCGGCGTTGTGTCTTGTTGAGGTGAATTTTATCTGGTCAGACCAAGGGGCTTGAGAGCAAGCCACATAACCAGACACATGGAGAGGAAACTCCATCCACGAAAGGGTCAACAACACCCCAGACCCAACTAGAGAGGCTGGAAGAACGCGGCAGTGAGGGAAAGAGCATGAGTGAGTGAGGGAGTAAAAGAGGAGCGTGTGGTCAGGTGGGGTATGTGTGTGTAAGTGAGTGACTGAGGCACAGTTAGATCCCACAGGACCTTCAAGGGCAGGCTAATCAGGCTTGCCTAACTAGGCAGCTACTGCTACCATTGGAAACAGTTCTGGAAGGCCAGCTTGTCCTAAGGGGCCTAGCCTTTTTGAAGGGGAAAGCTGCTGTGTCCGGGTTCCCAAACTCAAGTCCAACCAGAGTGCCCTCAGATAACACCTGGGACTCTACAGCCACCCCTGCCAGGGACATGCTACCTAGGCTGTGATTCCATGGTCAACGAGGCTCCAGCTGCCCAGGGCGCAGGCTCCTGTGAGTTCGGAAGCAGGTTCCCCTCAGAACAGCCCAACGCTTTAGCCCAGGGCACTGCAACCACGTGAACAGCAGACACGTGAGCAGCCTGCTCCTGTCCAAGGAGCAGGAGACCCGCGAACAACCCACCACAGGCCTAAGAGCAGCAGCTTCACGTGGCCTGCCCCTGTCCAAGGAGCAGCAGCTGTGGGAGCAGCCAAATCCACAGCAATCTCATAATCAGCCCACCCCATCCAAGGAAGAGCAGCTATATGAGCAGCCACCCCCACCAGCCAGAGGAAGCACCACTGCTGCGAACAGCACCCACGAGAAGAACCACTGCCAACTGAGAAGCAGCTGCTACCATAACCACCCAAGTAGCAACTGCATCCAGAGAAGCTACTGCCACCCAAGGAGTAGCGCCTGCACAGCTCGACATCTAGATCAGTTGTTGAGACCAAAAATGGGTAAACAAAGATATCCCCAATGGAAAGGAAAGGAGGCAACACCAGAAAAGCAGCAAAGTGAAACAGGGGCATGCCATATGTCAGTAAAAGAATTCAGAATAAGGGTCAAGAAAAAATGGATGAAAAAATCAACAACTTTTGTAAGAATCAAGAAGAAATGAAGAGTGATATAGCTGCAATAAAAAACACCATGGAAAGTTTCAACAGTAGACTAGGAGAAGCGGAGGACCAAATTAGTGAACTAGAAGACAGGGAAGCAAAACACACCCAAACTGAATTGCAATTGGAGAAAAAAATTAAAAGACAGGAGAAGAGCCTAAGGGAGATATTGGACAATATGAAATGAAGCAACATACGAATAATAGGGGTGCCAGACCAACAGGAAGAAGAACAAGGGTTAGAAGAACTATTCAAAGAAATAATGTCAGAAAATTTCCCTGATGAGGCAAAGAAAAAAGTCACACAAGATCAGAGAGTCCCAAACAGAATGAACCCGAAAAGACCCACACCAAGAAACATCACAATTATGATGGCAAATATTCAGGACACAGAGAGAATCTTAAAGGCTGCAAGAGAAAGACAGAAAGTTACGTACAAGTGAACTCCCATTAGATTATCAAATGATTTCTCAACAGAAACACATCAGGCCAGAAAAGAATGGAAGGAAATCTACAAAGTGATGCAAACCAAGGCACTGAATCCAAGAATAGTCTATTCAGCAAGGTTATCATTCAAAATTGAAGGGAAAATAAGGAGCTTCACAGACAAAAAAAAAAAAAAAAAAATGATAAGGGAGTTTATCACTACCAAGCCAGCAATGCAAGAAATGCTAAAGGGACTGGTGTAAAAAGAAGAGATAAAAAGGTAAGAAGAAACACAGCCTCAAAAAATAAAAATGGCTACAAACAAGTACCTTTCAATAATAACTTTAAATGTAAATGGACTAAATACTCCAATCAAAAGACATTGAGAGGCTGAATGGGTAAAAAAACAAGACCCATATATATGCTGTCTACAAGAGACCCACCTCAGAAAAAAGGACTCATACAGATTGAAAGTGAAGGGATGGAAAAACATCTTTCCGGCAAATTGAAATGAAAAAAAAAGCTGGGGTAGCAGTACTTATTTCTGACAAAATAGACCTCAAAGTAAAGGCCATAACAAAAGATAAGGAAGGCCACTTCATAATAATAAAGGGATCGATACAACAAGAGGATATAACCCTGATAAACATATATGCACCCAATGAAGGAGCACTCAAATACATAAAAAAAAACTCCTGGGAGATATCAAGGGAGAGATCAACAACAATACAATCATAGTAGGAGACTTTAATATACCACTGACATCACTTGATAAATCCTCTAGACAAAAAATCAGCAAAGAAACAGCAATTCTAAATGACTCACTAGATCAGATGGACCTAATTGACATCTTCAGAGCATTTCACCCCAAAGACACAGAATATACATTCTTCTCAAGTGCATATGGGACATTTTCAAAAATAGACCACATATTGGGTTACAAACAGTCTCCCCAAATTCAAAAAGATTGAAAGCATATCAAGCATTTTCTCAGACCACAATGGCATAATATTAGAAATAAACTACAATAAAAACATTCCAAAAAATTCAAACACGTGGAAGCTGAATAGCATGCTATTAAACAATGATTGGGTTTACAATGAGATCAAAGAAGAAATTAAAAACATCCTGGGGACTAATGACAATAAAAACACAACAATGCAAATGCTATGGGACACAATGAAAGCAGTCCTGAGAGGAAAATTTATACCTCTACAGGCCTACCTCAAAAAACAAGAAAAAATGGTAATAAATCATCTAACTCAACAACTCAAAGAATTAGAAAGAGAGCAACAAGAAAAGCCCTCAATGAGCAGAAGGAAGGAAATAATAAAGATCAGAGCAGAAATGAATGACATAGACACAGCTGATCCTCACAGCCAATTGGCCTGGAGGTCAACTCCTCCCACTGATACCAACAACAATCAAGACTTAACTACAACAAGGTTGTACACACAGTCGACAAAGGGGTGCACCAAGAGTGTCCACCTCAGGTAACTTGGGAGGCCGAGCCACTGGCCCATATAGTACACCTAGCACACAAAGCTACCATGCCAACTCAGGGAAACAGCGAAAATGCAGAGACAAAGTAATAGACCAAAAAATAAAAAATGGAGGAAAACGAACGACTGGATATAGAGTTCAAAAACCACGGTTATAAGGTTTTTCAAGAATTTCCTAGAAAAGGCCGATAAATTTAGCAGGACCCTCGAGGATATGAGAGAGACCCTCAAGGATATGGAAAAGGACCAACTAGAAATTAAGCATACACTGACTGAAATAAAAAATATTATCCAGACACCCAACAGCAAACTAGAGGAATGAAAGAATCAAGTCAAAGATTTGAAATACAAAGAAGCAAAAATCACTCAATTGGAAAAGGTAAAAAAAAAAAAGAATTCAAAAATTTGAAGATAATGTAAGAAGCCTCTGGGACAACTTCAAGCATACCAACATCAGAATTATAGGAGTGTCAGAAGAAGAGAGAGAGCAAGATACTGAAACCTATTTGAAGAAATAATGACTGAAAACTTCCCCCACCTGGTGAAAGAAATAAACTTATAAGTCCAGGAAGCACACAGAACCCCAAACAAAAGGAATCCAAAGAGGACCACACCAAGACACATCATAATTAAAATGCCAAGAGCAAAAGACAAAGAGAGAATCTTAAAGCAGCAAGAGAAAAACAGTTAATTACCTACAAGGGAGCGCCCATACGATTGTCAGCTGATTTCTCAATAGAAACTATGCGGGCCAGACGGGAGTGGCAAGAAATAGTCAAAGTGATGAATAGCAAGAACCTACAACCAAGACTACTCTACCCAGCCAAGCTGACATTCAGAATTGAAGGTCAGTTAAAGAGCTTCACAGATAAGAAAAAGCTAAAGGAGTTCATCACCACCAAACCAGTATTATATGAAATGCTGAAAGGTATTCTTTAAGAAGAGGAAGAAGAAGAAAAAGGTAAAGATAAAAATTATGAACAACAAATACATATCTATCAACAAGTGAATCTAAAAATCAAGTGAATTAAAAATCTGATGTACAGCCGAAACCGGTTTGGCTCAGTGGATAGAGCGTCGGCCTGCGGACTCAAGGGTCCCAGGTTCGATTCTGGTCAAGGGCATGTACCTTGGTTGCGGGCACATCCCCAGTAGGGGGTGTGTAAGAGGCAGCTGATCAATGTTTCTCTCTCATCGATGTTTCTAACTCTCTATCCCTATCTCTTCCTCTCTGTAAAAAAAAATCAATAAAATATATTTAAAAAAAAAATCTGATGTACAGAATAAACTGGTGAATATAATAGACTCCGGGGCATAGAAAAGGAGTGGACTGACAGCTCTCTGGGGGAAAAGGGTGTGGAGGGTGCGGGAAGAGACTGGACAAAAATTATACACCTATGGATAAGGACAGTGTGGGGGAGGAAAGGGAAGAGGGTCGGATGGGAACCAGGTGGAGGGGAGCTATGGGAGAAAAAGAGGAACAACTGTAATAATCTGAACAATCAAGATTTATTAAATTAAAAAAAAGAAAAAGAAATGAATGACATAGAGACCAAAAAAACAATACAAAAGATCAATAAAACCAACAGCTGGTTCTTTGAAAGGATAAACCAGATTGATGAACCTCTAGCCAGGCTCACCAAAAAGCAAAGAAAGAGGACACAAATAAACAAAATCAGAAATGAAAGAGGCAAAATAACAAAAAACCCCACAGAAATATAAAGGATTATTAAAAAATACTATGAACAACACTATTCTAACAAACTAGACAACCTGGAGGAAATGGACACATTCCTAGAAAAATACAACCTTCAAAAACTTACTCAGGAAGATACTAAAAATCTCAATAGGCTGATAACTATGGAAAAAATTGAAGCAGTCATCAAAAAGCTTCCAGCAAACAAAAGCTCGGGGACAGATGGCTTCACAGGGGAGTTTTCCGAAACATTCAAGGAAGAACTAAAACCTATCCTCCTCAGACTATTCCAGAAAATTCAAGAGGAAGGAACAATTCCAAGCTCCTTCTATGAAGCCAGCATTACCCTAATACCAAAACCAGATAAAGATAACACAATGAAAGAGAATTACAGGCCAATATCCCTCATGAACATAGATGCCAAAATCCTCAACAAAATTCTAGCAAATTGGATCCAGCAGTACATCAGAAAGATCATACACCATGACCAAGTAGGATTTATCCCGGGGATGCAAGGATGGTACAATATTCTCAAATCAATAAACATGATACATTACATAAACAAATTGAGAGATAAAAATCACATATTCATATCAATTGATGCAGAAAAAGCATTTGACAAAATCCAACACCCTTTCTTGATAAAAACTCTCAGCAAGGTGGGAATAGAAGGATCATACCTCAACACAATAAAAGCCATATATGACAAACCCACAGCCAACATCATACTCAATGGGCAAAAACTAAAACCATTTCCCCTAAGAAAAGAAACAAGACAGGGATGCCCACTCTCACCACTCCTGTTCAACATAGTGCTGGAAATACTAGCCATTGCAATCGACAAGAAGAAGAAATAAAAGGCATCTGAATTGGAAAAGAAGAAGTAAAACTGTCCTTATTTGCAGATGACATGATACTGTACATAGAAAACCCTAAAGACCCATCAAAAAATTATCAGACTTAATAAATGAATTCGGCAGAGTTGCACAATATAAAATTAATGCCAAGAAATCTATGGCATTTCTATACACCAATAATGAACTTACAGAAAGAGAGACTAAAAAAGCAATCCCATTTACCATCACACCAAAAAAATTAAGACACCTAGGAATAAACGTAACTAAGGAAGTAAAAGACCTATACGCGGAAAACTACAAAACACTGAAAAAAGAGAGAGAGGAAGACATAAACAGATGGGAGAACATACCATGTTCATGGATTGGTAGAATCATCATCATCAAAATGTCCATACTACCCAAAGCAATCTATAAATTCAATGCACTTCCCATTAAAATCCCAAAGGCATATTTCACAGACCTACAACGAACTTTCCAAAAACTCATCTGGAATAAAAAAAAGACCCCGAATAGCTGCAGCAATCCTGAGAAAGAAGAACAAAGTAGAAGGGATCTCAATACCAGATATCAAGCTATATTACAAAGCCACTGTTCTCAAAACTGCCTGGTATTGGCACAAGAACAGACATATAGATCAATGGAATAGAATACAGAACCCAGAAATCCATCCAAATTGCTATGCTCAATTAATATTTGACAAAGGAGGCATGAACATACAATGGAGTCAAGACAGTCTCTTCAATAAATGGTGTTGGGTAAATTGGACAGATGCACGCAAAAAAAAATGAAACTAGACCACCAACTTACACCACACACAAAAATAAACTCTAAATGGATCAAGGACTTAAACATAAGATGGGAAACCATAAAAATACTAGAGGAATCTATAGGCAGAATAATCTCTGACATATGCTGAAAGAACTTCTTCACTGATACTGCTCCCAAGGGCACTGGAAGCTAAAGAGAAAATAAACAAATGGGACTACATCAAAATAAAAAGCTTTTGTACAGCAAAGGAAACCATCAATAAAACAACAAGAAAGCCCACTGCATGGGAGAACATATTTGCCAATGATATCAATAATAAGGGTTTAATCCCCAACATTTACAGGGAACTCATGCAGCTTAACAGAAAGAAGATAAATAACCCAATCAAAAAATGGGCAACAAGAGACATACGAAAACTTGCTCAAAGTCACTAATCATCAGAGAGATGCAAATCAAAACAACAATGCGGTACCATCTTACACCTGTCAGAATGGCTATTATCAACAAGTCAACAAATGACAAGTGCTGGTGAGGATGTGGAGAAAAAGGAACCCTCCTGCCCTGCTGGTCGGAATGCAGACTGGTGCAGCCTCTGTGGAGAACAGTATGGTGTTTCCTCAAAAAACTAAAAATGGAACTTCCATTTGACCCAGTGATCCCACATCTAGGAATCTATCCCTAGAAACCTGGAACATCAATCAGAAAGGATATATGCACTCTTATGTTCATAGCAGCACAGTTCATAGCTAAGATTTGGAAACAGCCTAAGTGCTCATCAGCAGATGATAGGGTTAAAAAACTGTGGTACATCTATACAATGGAATACTACACTGCGGTATAAAAGAAGAAGCTCTTACCATTTGCAACAACATGGATGGAGATGGAAAACATTATGCTTAGTGAAATAAGCCAGGCAGAGAAAGATAAATATCACTTGATCTCAATCATTTGTGGAATATAATGAACAACATAAACTGATGGGGAAAAAAATAGATCCAGAGACAGAAAAACATCAATCAGAACGTCAAACCTCAGGGAAGAAATTGTGAGGTAACCAGAAACCCAAGAATGCCTGAGAATGCCTTTCTAGCCATGCTAGCAATCATCAGATATATGGTAAGATTACCTGCGGTAAATGGGGAAGTATTTTGGACTCATGCTCCTGACCCTTCATGGGTAAGACCCCTTAAGTGGGCTGATCCCCCGCCTAATATAGTCACCAATAATACCAAACACCTTGGTCATCCAGGATGACCATGGGTGGGGAAAGAAAGTATAATTTCACAGGGTTCTCCACCCAGCTTCCCTTTTGTATGACACAAAATCAAAACACTGCCCCTTAGTGTGTAAAATTAAAGAGAGGTTTCTGGCTTGTGTGGACACCAAAGAAAGGGTGTCACTACTATCACTACTTGCTCCTGGGAGAGGTGCAGAAAATGTAATTAAGACCTTGTCTATACAAAAAGAAATGGACAGCCAGTTTGAAAGAGAATTGCCATGGCCTAGAGCAAAGAAAATATCCTTACATGATATTATTCCACAATGTCATTAAAATTTTTCCCAGATTTGTGTTATCCCCATTACTTATAATAGTACCTTGCACCCTTGGGGATCAATAAAAAATTATATTTTTGGTGCTTGGAGACAAAGGTAATACATCTCTTGATATTTTAGAATTACAACAGCATAATATACAATTATCCCAAGCAAACTTACAAACTAATTCTTTGAATGTCTGGCAGAAATTTAAAAAGGACATGAAAGGATTTAATCCCTTCCATTGTGTAGAGGGCCCCTTGGGAAGGCACCTGAGCATTCTATATTGGCCCCTCTTCCCCTTTTTGCCAAGAGGGACCCTCTTCTCACAATCCAATTGCCACAGCTGTTGCCTGAGCTTTCTGTTCCTGCTGATGTTGAAGCCTCGTGATGGCTGATACCATGGATCTGTCTCTCGCCCAATGGGGCGAGCTGGGCCCTCCCTGGAGAAGAAACCCGGGTTCCCCAAGATATGTGATCAGTGCTGGGACCCTGCCAGCAGGCGAGGGGATCCCAAGGCAGGTGCTGGGCGTGGAGGCCATAGGGGCATAGGGTACCAAGGAGACAAAACTGAACCTCACGTCACCCTGCTTGGCCCCGGAGGATGGCTGGTTAGCCAGAGACAGGTAAGATTCCTCAGGGAAGGAACAACCTAAGACAGGCACAGTCACAGAGGGGCCATCAGGAGAGAACTTGGGGGTCAACAGAGGTGGGGCACAGACCCTCACCCCCTAACTTTGCAGGGGCCTGAACCCTCACCCCTTCTGAGGGAGGTCTCCTGCCTCCATGGCTGCTTAGCTTCCCATGCCCAGCTCAAATCGGGACCTGGGTAACAGACAGAGACTTGGCCGACAGCAGCTGCCCTCTCACTGCAACAAGACTTGTTTGAGTTGTCTTGTACCCATGGTGAGGGGAAGTGGGTTTTTGATATCTAAATCCAGCCTACCACCAGGAATGCTCAGGGCCTACTCAAGAAGGCAAATAATCCTTTCCACTAATATTTACAGGGTAAAATAAGATTGTTGTTAGAGTAATAAACTTGACAGTAAAATAGTAATCAAGTTTTCAGGTTAATTTAAATGGCTAATTGAAATAAGCGAATATTCTAGAAAAATTAATTGTACTGGACAAAAAGCAGTTCTTAAAGTGTTAACTAAAAATTTTATTGTTAGTTCATCTCATGATAAAATTGTGTAACATGTAATGAACCTAAAGAAGTCATGTTATAGTGCAAAAAAATAAAATTTAAAAGCTATCAAGACTACATTATAAAAATTTCAAAAGCCTCCTAATATTTAAATAAAAAAGGGGGGATAGTAGAAGAATATCATGTAAGGAAAAATATCCTGTAAGTAAATTACATCTAGAAAACTTGTACTTTAGAAAATTAATTGTAAGGCTAAAAGCAAGACACCCATGAAAAACACACATGGTGTCAAAACAAGCCAGAGGAAAATCATTTGGGCAAAAAATGAAAAAGGATCCCAAGTCAAATTTATAGAAAATATTCCTTTATTAACTTTTGGTCGAAAATATGTTTGTATATTTTCAGAAAACAACTCCGAGACCATGTGGATTCCGGCAAAAGAGAGGAATTGACAGGACTACTTCAGCCATGAAGACAGAAGAGAAGCAGTCCAGAGATGGAAGACGCTGACGTCACCTTTCCATACTAGCAGTCAGCAGCTGTGCGTCACTGCAGGTTGCCCAGGACTAAACCAGAGAGGGACGGACCTGCATTACCACCATTTGTCCACCATCCAGAACTGAAATATCATTGCTGACGTGTGCACATAAGGAACTGTTTGACATTGAAATTGGGTCTCAAAAGAACTTTGGCCCAGAAAGAAACTCACTACAGACTGATTCATTTGCCTTTCAGCATAACCATTATTGCTTGTCTCATTTTCGGTTCTTATAGGTGTATTTCCAGTAGGACATGATCTCACTCATCTAGGGGAAATGATGAACAACATGGACTGATGAACAAGAACAGACCCAGAGACAAGGAGGCATGGATAAGACTGTCGGACCTCAGAGGGAGGGTAGGGGAGGGTGGGGATAAAGGGGAGAGATCAACCAAAGGACTTGTGTGCATACATATGAGCCTAACCAGTGGTCAAGGACAACAGGGGGCTGGGGGCATGCGTGGGGAAGGGTTTGGGATGGGAATGGGGAGATGAGGACAAATATGTGATACCTTAATCAATAAAAGAAATTTAAACAAAAAAAAGATACTTATGAATAAACTTAACCAAGGAGGTAACAGATTTGTACTCACAAACTACAAGACATGGAAAAAGAGATAGAAGATATAAACAAGTGGAAGCATATACTAGGTTCATGGTAGAATAACATCATTAACATGTTCATATTACCCAAATCAATCTACAGATTCAATACAATCCCTATTAAAATACCAACAGCACATTTCACCGATCTATAACAAATACTCCAAAATTTTATATGGAATTATAAAAAACCCCAAGATAGCCACAGCAATCTTGAGAAAGAAGAACAAAGTTGGAGGAATCATCATACCAGATATCATGTTATACTACAAAGCCACTGTAATCAAAAGAGCCTAGTAATCATAAAGAATAGGCATATAAATCAATGGAACAGAACCTAGAACCCAGAAATGAACTTATGCAATTATTCTCAATTAATATTTTTCAAAAGGGGAAAGAGCATACAATGGTATAAGACAGGCTCTCAATAAATGGTATTGGGAAAATTAGACAGATACACACAAAAAGATTAAACTAGGACACCAACTTACACCATACACAAGAATAAACTCAAAATTGATAAAATACTTAAATGTAAGTCATGAAACCATAAAAATCTTATAGGAAATCATAGGCAGCAAAATCTGACATTTCTCATATCAGTATGTTTGCTGATACATCTCCACAGTGAAGGGAAAAGAGAAAATAAACAAATGGGTCTACATCAAAATAAATAGCTTCTGCACTTCAAATGGAACCATCAACAAAAATAAAAATGGAGCCCAATATATGGGAGAACATATTTGCCAATGATACATCTGGAAAAATGTTAATATTCAAAATATATAAGTAATTCCTACAACTTAACAAAAGGTAGAAAAAATATCCAATAAAAAATGGTCAAATGAACTAAATAGACAATTCTTCAAGGTGGACATACAGATGGCCAAGAGACATATGAAAAAAATGCTCAAAGTCACTAACCATCAGAGAGATGCATATTAAAATGACAACGAGGTATCACTTCACTCCTTCAGGATGGCTATTATCAACAAATCAACAAATTAAAAGTGGTGACAAGGATGTGGAGAAAAGGGAACCCTGGTACACTGCTGGTGGGAATGCAGACTGGTGCAGCCACTGTGGAAAACAGTATGGAGTTTTCACACAAAAATTAAATACGGAACTGCTATTTGACCCAGTGATCCACCTTCTAGGAATATATCCTAAAAAAACACACACAAAAAAACAAAAAACAAACAAAAAACACAAAAACACAAAAAACACCAATCAGAAAGAATATATTCAACTCTATGTTCAAAGCAGCATAATTTACAATAGCTAAGTGTCCATCAGCAGATAAGTAGATAAAAAAAGCTGTGGTACATTTACACCATGGAATACTATGCAGCATTAAAAAAGGAAGCATCTCTTATCCTTTGAGAGAGCATGGAGGGATCTAGAGCAGTGTTCGGCAAACTCATCAACAGAGCCAAATATCAACAGTACAACGATTGAAATTTCTTTTAAGAGCCAAATTTTTTAAACTTAAACTTCTAATGCCACTTCTTCAAAATAGACTCGCCCAGGCTGTGGTATTTTGTAGAAGAGCCACACTCAAGGGGCCAAAGAGCCGCATGTGGCTCGCGAGCCTCAGTTTGCTGACCACGGATCTAGAGAGTATTATGCTAAGTAAAATAAGCCAGTCAGAGAAAGACATGTATCACATGATCTCACTCATATGTGGTATCTAATGAACAAAATAAACTGATAAACAAAATTGATACAAAGACATTGAAGAATGGAATAGACTGTGTAATCTCAGATGGAAGACAAGAGTGGGTGTATGGGAAGAGATTAACCAACAAACTTTTTTTTTTTTTTTTTGGTTAGTCCTCACCCAAAGATATTTTTCCATTGATTTTTAGGGATAGTGGAAGAGAGAGAGAAAGACAGAGAAACATCTATGTGAGAGAAACACATTGATTGGTTGCCTCCTGCACACACCCTGACCAGGACCCAGGCCAGGAAGGAGCCTGCAACCCAGGTACATGCCCTTGACTGGAATCAGTCCTGGGTCCCTTTGGTCTGTAGGCCGATGCTCTATCCACTGAGCCAAACTGGCAAGGGCTGAACTTTTATGCATATTTATACTAATAAAAGGGTAATATGCAAATTGGTCATGATGCCCTCACAGTAACAACCAAACAGCAGGCTGCGTGGGGTGACAAGGCTGGCAGGGGTGTCAGCGAGGATGACCAAACAACTGACCAGCAAGCTGCGTGGGGTGACCAGGCCGGCAAGGGGGGCAGTTGGGGGCAACCAGGCTGGCAGGGGGGCAGTTAGGGGCAACCAGGCCAGCAGAAGGGGGCAGTTGGGGGTGACCAGGCTGGCAAAGGGGTAGTAAGGGGCGACCAGGCTGGCACGGGGGGCAGTTGGGGGCAACCAAGCCGGTCGGGGGGGCAGTTGGGGGTGACCAGGCCAGCAGGGGGTGCAGTTGGATGCGACCAGGCAGGCAGGGGGGCACTTAGGGGTGATCAGGCTGGCAAGGGGGCAGTTAGGGGCGATCAGGCAGGCAGGCAGGTGAACAGTTAGGAGCCAGCAGTCCCAGATTGTGAGAGGGATGTCCCACTGCATTCGGACATTCCCCAAGGGGTCCCGGATAGGAGAGGGTGCAGGCTGGGCTGAGGGAACATCCTTCCCCCCGCCCCCCCCCCCCCCGTGCACGAATTTCAGGCACCGGGCCTCTAGTATCCTATAATTTAAAACTGAAGGAGAAATAATGAGCTTCAATAAAAGCTAAAGGAGTTCATTACCACCAAACCAGCATGCAACAATGTTAAAGGGTCTTTTTTAAGCATAATTTAAAATTTTTAAAAGAAGAGCAGGGTTATAAAGAACAAAATGGCAATAAATATGTACCTATTAATAATCACTTTAGACAGCTGGTGAGACAATCCGCAACTGAAAAGGGCAGAGGATGCCTGGAGAACGGTAGGATCGGGGATCTGGACTGTAGAGAGATGTGTGGCCACCAGGATGAGAGGGTGAGAAGGAACCTGTGCAGCACCAAGTCTTCATCCCTTGGGGACAGGATTAACACCCAACTGTGAAAGGGCAGTCCACAGGACTGCTGGCAGCTGGGGAATCTAGATCTAAGTCCATAGCTGCCAGAGGCTGCTCTCAGAAAGCTAAAACCAGTTCATAGGACCTTTCAATTACAAACACTCACGGAGCTGCAGTGGTGGAGGTGCAGTTTTGTGGAGGCTGGAGAGAGGCTGTGGAGGGAAGCAGGACAGGGAGAGGTGACCAGGAATGTGGCACTGAGACATTCTGGACCCTCCAAACCTAAGCAGCCATTTTTCTCCTGAAGAGCCAGTCCCTCCCAGCAGCCTCAGGACAGCTCATGCAGCTGTTCAGCCACACCCAGTCTCCAGCTTTGCAGAGGAAATAAAGACTTGGAATAGCCCCATCTAAAGTCCTTGTCAGAAACAGATGCTTGAGTTATTAAGACTGACAGAGGCAGACAGGTAAAGTAGGCAGATTGGTCCCAGCTGCTTGCAACCAAGGCTGCGAAGACAGACACAGAGGAACGGAGGATTGCTTGGAAAGTCAACAGGAAACAGAAGTGGCAGACGGAACAGAAGAGTGGGGTCTTAAACCACCCTCATGGGGCATTAAAACTCGGCTGAAGTGAACGAAACCTCACTGTTTTTATTTTTTATCTTTTATTTAAAATTTTTTTATTTTTTTATCTTTTATTTTTTGTATTATTTTTCTTCATCTTAATTTTTAAAGCATTACTTTATTTTATTTTTTCCACCCTTTTCTTCCTCACTTCTTCCTTTCTCATCCTGTTTTCTCCTGTCCCCACTTTAGCTTTTCTCTCTCCTTTCTTTTTTACCCTTTGTTAGAAATTGATCTTCTTAATCTGCTCTATTGATGCTTTATTATAATTGTAGTCTCTGTTGATTTACTCATATATCTACTAGTAATTTCCTCTCCCCTGCTCCAAGTTCATGCAACTTTCCCTTTCTTTGCTAGCCATTTTTTCTTATGCTTTTGTTTTTCCTCTCCTCTCTTGCTCTCTTCTTCTCCTAATTGTTTATTTAGTTTCACTCATTAAACTCAAGCCAATCTGCTCTCTCTTCTATTCTCCTTTTCCAAAAATCGGTGAATAAATAGATAAATTAAATTTTTTTGTTTTATCTATTTTTTTGTTTTGTTTATTGATTATTATTTTTTTTTTGTTTTCTTCTTATCCACTCAATCTCTTTCTACATCCTCTATACTGAACCATGATCCTTCCCTTATTCATTCAATTTCTTAACTTTACTTTCTGTACAGATTCTGTCCCCCCTGTTTTCATTTTTTGGTTTATTTGTTTGTTCTGTGGTGTTTCTCCATATATATATTCCCTTCTTTATTCTTCTTTTTCTTTTTTCTCTTACCTTATTTCCTTTTTTCAATATCATTTTTGCTCTCTTTTCTCTCTTCTAATTCTCTTTTCTCTGGTCATCACTTTTATTGGGCTTATAGGTGTTGTGAATACATTCATGTTTTGTTCCCTTTGTGTCGTGTCTAGTCGAGTTGTATTTTGTGTTATTCAGTCAACATGATAGACAGTGAGCCACATAACCAGACACCCTGAGAGGAGACTCCATCCACAAACAGGACAATAACACTCAAGACCCAACTACACCAAGAGAACCCAAATATCCCAGGTAGGAGGCATCCCTAGAATACCCAACCCAGAATACCTAAGAGATTGCACCACTGGGTCCCACAAAACATCTACTGTATGAGACAAACTCAAAAATCTCTGAGTGACATAGAAGTTTGCTCTAATACATAAAAATAATCACAAAGGAACAGCAAAAATGGGAGATAAAGAAATAACCCCCACACAAAGGAAAAGGGGGAATCACCAGAAAGGAAATACATAAATGAAATGGAGACAAGCAATTTGTCACAGAAAGAATTCAGAACAATGATTATAAAGACACTGAAAAGGATGTAAGACAAATTCAACAGCACATGTAAGAATCAAGAGGAAATGAAGAAGAATCAAGAGGATATCAAGAATGACATAGTTGCAATAAAGAGCACAATGGAAAGTATCAGGGAAAGGAAGATGGCAGCTGGCAGGAGTGCAGTGAGGGAGAGGGTATGATGAGTGAGGGAGTGAAAGGGGTGTGTGTGAACATGTATGGTATGTATGTGTATGAGTGAAGGACAGTTCGATGCTTCAAGAGTATCAGGCTGGCAGACAAGGCTCTCCTGGATGCGGAGCCCCTACCACTACTGCGAACACTACCAGGGCTGCGGAGCTCAGGCACAGAGCCCATGCCATATTGAAGGGGAGAGCGATCTCCACTAGGAACCCAGCCTCACCACTACCCAGACTTGCCTTGGATGCTGGCCAGGACCCTGCAGCCACTCCAGCCAAAGTCGTGCTGCCTCAACCACAGACCTGCAAACCCCAGGACACCCACCTCCAAGAACTCAGGGTCCCGCAAGAGACACAGCAACTTCACCCTCCTCAGCTGCTGGCTTCTGGATACCACAGTCGCACCACAGCATGCGAGCCCTGTGAGCTCACCATCCCATCAGGCAACTTCTGGGAAACTTGATGAGTCACCACTGGGCTGGCACCTCACCAACAAAGGGTGCATGGCTCCCTCAGCAGAAACCACAACTTAAAGAACACACTGCAATAAAGAAGGAAATGAAAAGTTTCAACAGTACACTAGAAAAAGCTGAGGACTGCATCAGCAAGTTAGAAGACAAGGTAGAAAAATACCCAAGCAGAGCAGCAACTGGAAGAAAAACTTAGAAAGCAGGAGGAGAGCCTAAAGTAGCTTTGGGACAACATGAAACAAAACAACATCTGCATAATAACTATGCCAAAAGGAGAGAAAGCTGAGCAAGGAATAGAAAAAGTGTTTGGCCCTGGCCAGTTTGGCTCAGTGGATAAGTGTCAGCCTGCAGACTCAAGGGTCCCGGGTTCGATTCTGGTCAAGGGCATTTACCTTGGTTGCGGGCACATCCCAAGTAGGGAGTGTGCAGGAGGCAGCTGATCGATGTTTCTCTCTCATGGATGTTTCTAACTCTCTATCCCTCTCCCTTCCTCTCTATAAGAAAACAAATATATATATATATATATATATATATATATATATATATATATATTTTAAAAAAAAAGAAAAAGTGTTTGAAGAAATGATAGAAAGTTTTCCTGATTTTGGGAAGACAGAAATCTATGGCTTTTTAATATACCAACTAAAGGCCTGATGAATGAAATTTGTGCACTGATGGGTGTCCCTCAGCCCACCCTGCACCCTCTCCAATCTGGGATCCCTCTCACAATCCGGGACTGCTGGGTCCTAACCACTCGCCTGCCTGCCTGCCTGATTGCCCCTAACCGCTTCTGCCTGCCAGCCTGATCGCCCCTTAACCACTCCCCTGATGGTCTGATTGATGCGTAACTGCTCCCTTGACAGCTCGATCGCCTCAAACTGCCCTACCCTGCCAGCCCAATTGCCCCCAACTGCCCTCCTGTGCTGGCCATCTTGTGGTGGCCATCTTGTGATGATGTGGGTGTGGCCATCTTGTGATGACATGGGGGTGGCCATCTTGTGATGATGTGAGGGCGCAAGGGCCACCTAGGCTTTTATTAGTATAGATAATAAAGTCACAGAAAGAGAAACTAAAAAAAAAAACAATCCCATTTACGTTGTAACAAAAAATTAAGATACTTAGGTATAGACTTAACTAAGGAGGTAAAATACCTGTACTTGGAAAATTATAGGAAATTGAAAAAAGAGGTAGAGGAAGACATAAACAAATAGAAAAATATATGGTATTTATGGATTGGTAGAATAAACATCATTAAAATGTCCATACTACTCAAAGCAATCTATAGATTCAATGCAACCCACATTCAAATAGCAATGGCATATTTCACAGACCTAGAACAAACTCTCCAAAAATTCATCTGGAATAAAAAAAGATCCCGAATAGCTGCATCAATCTTGAGAAAGAAGAACAACATTGGAGGGATCAGAATACCAGACATCAAGTTATGCTACAAAGCCACTGTTCTCAAAACTGCCTTGTACTGGCACAAGAACAGACATATAGACTATGGAACAGAACAGAGAACCCAGAAATTGACCCAAGCCCACTATGCTCAAGTAATATTTGACAAAGGAGGCAAGAGCATACAATGGAGTCAAGACAATCTCTTCAATAAATGGTGTTGGGAAATTGGACAGCTACATGCAAAAAAATGAGTTAGACCACCAACTTATCCCATACAGAAAAATAAACTCAAAATAGATAAAGGATTTAAATATAAGATGGGAAACCATAAAAATGTTTAAAGAATCCATAGGCAGCAACGTATCAAACATATGTCATAGCAATAGCTTTATTGATACAGCTCCTAGGACAATGGAAACTAAGGAGAAAATATACAAATGGGACTACATCAAAATAAAAACCTTCCGCACTGAAAAACAAGCCATCAAAAAAACAATAAGAGAGTCCACTGCATGGGAGAACATATTTTCCAATATTATATCTGATAAGGTTTAATCTCCAACGTTTATAGGAAACTCATAACGTTGCAGAAGACCAAAGAAGAACCAAGCAACACTTAGAGAGATTGGAGTTCCACTTTATTATAGTTCCACTGGTGGGCCCAGAGAAAGTGTCTTTCAAATTCTGAGCAGCACAACAAGCAGAAGTTTTCTTTTTATTAAAGAGCCAGCCCTATGTGTGCTTAGTGGTTATCTCGCTGGAAGCTTATGACCTTGAAAACAACACAGTTCTATTCAATTAAAAAATACATCTGGCAGAACATGGGAGTATCTAGTCTCTGGCCTACAAGGTCAGACAGCTAAGTTTATCTTCCTTATTATTCAAGCAGGCTAGAAAGCAAAATTACTTTTTCAGAATAAGGGGCTGTCTAAAAATTGCAGAGTTGACTTTACAGAATAAGGAACTATCTAAATAGCAGAGAATTTCAAACAGTAGTTTTACAAAATAGGGGTTAGTCTTCTCATACTCCCCATCCCACTTTGTCCCACAAGCTTTTTAGCCTTGTGGTACAATAACTACAGGATGTTATGGTGAATAGGGATGACAACCACTCTTCAGTTGCTTCCTGCTGAAAAGGGGCGATGACCAAGGGGTCAGCATCCCGTTTCTTCCTCTCAGAGGGGTTTGTAGGGAATTCTTCTGGCTTGTAGGGCCATTTGAAATTTAAAGGCATCTAGACGAGATGAGATAAAGTGAGTTAACAGATTTAGAAGACATGGTCCTAAGGTTACGGCTATGAGTAGCATTAACAGTGGTCCTGTCAATGGAAGGAGCCATTTTCAGATCCCCCTCCCCCATGCAACCCAGGTCTCGGATAACTCCTGTCTTATTTTTGAAGCTCAATCAGATAGTTTCTTAGCCACATCCCTTACAATACCAGACTGGTTAGCATAAAAACAGCACTCTTCCTCAAGGAACAGGCACAACCCTCCTTTCTCCACTGTGAGAAAGTCTAGTCCTCTTTGATTCTGGAGAGTAACGGCTGCCAGTGAGTCAATCTGATCCTGTACTGCAACAATCCTTTGGGCTATTTCTTCTAAGCTGTCAGCAAGGTCTTTGGGTAGGCTCCGATAGTAGGAGAGGGAAGTTGCCAGCCCCCCTATTCCAGTGCTAACCCCTGCTGAAATGCCGAGTGTTATAAGGAGAGGGATTAGCTGGACTGCTCTTTTGTATTGGATATGGTATGTTACAGGGACAGGCAAGGACTAATTATTGGGGGCTATATCTACATTGGGTGAGAGATAGATGAGAGTGCAAGTACCTGCCCAGTTTGTGGGGAGACAGATATACGTGTTTTGTCCACAGAGGAAAAATATTCCCTGATTATGGAGACAAGCTGAAAGATGCAGAGAAAAAAGGTGAGTTGCAGGGTATGGGGGTCTCTGTCCTGATTCTGTGCTTCAAACCGAGAGGGTGGCTGCCATGGCGCTTCTGATGAGGGGTGACAGGTGAGAGGTTGAGACTCTCTTGCAGTGAAAATTGGCAGGAATACTAGTATGAGGTGTCCTGTGATTGGGAGAGAGGAAAAAGCCACTTTAGCAAGAGATTGAACATAGGTACGAAAGAGAAGGGAGGCTTGGTTTGCCTGGGCAGTAGGATAATCACCTAAGAGGGTGTCAGCTATTTCAGAAAATATATTCCCCTTCTCTTTCTTATAAACCAAAGTGATTTTTGCTTGGTTCTATCCCTTAACGGGTGTAGGGATGGCTACATATGCTGAAGAAGAGAGGGAAAGGCAGAGCCAGCACTCCCTGGCTAAGGCTGGGTTGGTCTGATTTAAGAGGGAGAGGGTGAGGTTAAGCATTCGGTAGAGATAGTGAGGATTTAGGAGGCTCTCAAGAGGCAGAGTGTAGATCTGGGAGCTGTCGAGATTAAGAGAGTTCAGTAACAGTAAAAAATTAGCCTTAGCCTCATCTTGTTTCTTTGCTGTGTAGACCGTGGTAATTTTATGGTGCTTTTGTATCACAGCAAGGGCAAAGGAGTTCTCCTCCTGGAACTAGTCTTGGGTTCCCGGCAGCACTCATAAAAAGACAAAATGAAAATTATTAGAAAGATGAAAACAATTATTATCCAGAAATACCAGAGCATATTGCCTTTAGGAGAAGATAAGAAAGAAAGATTAGTGTAAGGAAGAATTCAGCAGGGTGTTTCTGAATTCCTTGGAGCAGGTTGATCAGCCAGGTCCATTGTCTTCTTGAGGGTGATCCGCAGGGGGTGTTTCTGGTCAGAGGTCACCTTGCATTCAGGCTGGGCATCACTCAGCTGGTGGGCTGCTTTTACCTGGGAGTGGTGAATCCAGGTATTCAGTCGTGCAACCTTGAGAGCTGTGGGGGTGGTTAGTATGACTGGATAGGGTCTCTTCCATATTGGCTTAAGGGGCTCTTTTTCCAGTTTTTTACCCAAAACTGGTCTCCAGGTTTATAAGGATGTACAGCTGTTCCTATAGAGATGGGTAGTCAGTCAGTAACCCATCTGTGGACCTCAAAGTCAGGGCCTGTGCCTCAATTGTCTCAAAGTTTGATACTACTGCATACCCAGCTCATCTTTTTTCTTTATATAAGAAGCTGCTGCTGTCTGTGAACAATACCAAATCTGGGTTTTGTAGGGGCTTATCCATTAGATCTGGCCGGCTGGAATAAACCTCCTCTAGGACTTCCAGGCAATCATGCTCAGGGGCCCCCTCAGCAATGGGTAGAAAAGTGGCAGGATTAAGAGTCCTCACTGCTTCTAGTTGTACCCTTGGATTTTCACATAAAAGCCCTTGGTATTGAGCCATCAGAGCATGAGTTAGCCAGTGCTGCCCCCTAGCTTCCATTGGAGTAATAACAGAATGAGGTACTTTTACATTTAAATTTTGTCCTAGGGTAAGCTTATCTGCTTCTTTGACTAACAATGCCATGGCTGCAAGGGCCCTGAGACTCGAGGGCCACCTGGAGGCAACTGGGTCAATCTGCTTGGAGAGATAGGCTAGTGGTCTTCGCCAAGGTCCAAACTCCTGGGTTAGAACTCCTAGGGCTACCCCGCTGTTCTCATGTATGAAGAGATTAAATTCCCACATCACATCTGGTAGCCCTAGTGCTGGGGCCTCAGTGAGCTTTGCCTTTATGCTGATGAAGGCTTTCTCCTGCTTGGGACCCCAGTCAATGGGTGCCTTCTCTTCCCCTTTAAAAGCTTCATAAAGAGGCTTGGCCAGGTCTGAAAACCCTGGGATCCAGATTCAACAGAACCCTGCTGCTCCCAAGAATTCCCGAATCTGCCGCCGGGTGCTAGGGATTGGGATGGCACATACTGCCTGCTTTCTTTCAGTCCCTAGCCTTCGTTTCCCTTGGATGATTCAGACAAATCTTGGCTTTTTTCTGACAAATCTGTGCCTTTTTCTTGGACACCCGATAACCTGTTTCAGTTAACAGTCTCAGGAGGGCTCGCGTCCCCTCCCAGCACTGAGCTCTTGTGGAGCTGGCCAGTAGGAGGTTGTCTACATACTGGAGTAGAACACACCCCAACTCCTGTCCTGGGAACTTAGATCAGATGCTAGTGCGCCACTAAAGAGAGCAGGGGAGTTCTTAAATCCTTGTGGAAGTCTGGTCCAGGTGAACTGCTCCTTGGCCCCCATAGTTGGATTTTCCCCACTCAAAAGCGAAAAGGGGCTGACTTGAGGGGGCTAACTGGAGGCAGAAAAGGGCATCTTTCAGATCTAGACATGTAAATCATTCCGCCTCTGATGGAATGAGTCCTAGAAGTGTGTAGTGGTTAGGCAGTGCTGAATGAAAGGTTATAACAGCCTCATCAACAGCCCGAAGGTCCTGCACCAGGTGGTGATCATTAGTCCCAGGCTTTTTGACAGGCAAGAGAGGAGTGCTTCATGGTGACTGGCATCTTTTAAGGAGTCCGCACTGAAGTAGCTGGTCTAAGTGAATCTGAATTCCTAGTCGTGCCTCCCTTGGAATTGGATATTGGCAGATTTTGACAGGCTGTGCCCCAGGCTTTAAGTCAATTAGTATTGGGGCATGGTCTTTGGCCAGTCCAGGGGGATTTCCTTCTGCCCAGACCAGCGGAAATTCTTCCTCTAATTCAGCCTCTAAAGATGAGGTCTTTAACTGAGGGGTATAAAGTCTCCATTCTTCCTCCCTGGGCACTGTTAAGGACATGATCATTGGAGAAGTCTCCTCACCTAGATGCAGCTGTGCTGAGCCATCTGGGGGAAAAGTGATCTCTGCCCCCATTTTGGCTAAAAGGTCTCTACCCATCAGAGGTACTGGACAGTCTGGCAAGTACAGGAATTCATGAATCACTTGGTGGCCGCCAAATTGGCATCGGCGAGGCCGGCAGAATGGTCTACGGGTCTGGTCCCCAGTAGCTCCAATAATGGTGACTTCCTTTCCTGAGAGAGGTGCTACTTACTGTGTGACTACTGTAGCTCCCATATCAACCATAAAGTCCACAGTCTGGCCCCCAATTTTCATTCTGACCATGGACTCATGGGGGCCCAGCTGAAAAGAGCCTGGTCTGTCCTAGTCAGAGTCAGCTGCCACCAGCCCAATAAGGTGGGCTTCAGGTGGTTCTGGTTGATAGGGACTAGGCAGAAAGGGGGCCCTGTTTTCTTGCTTTGCCATTTGGGACATTCATTTTTCCAGTGCCCTGTTTCCTACCAGATAGGCACACTGGTTTTATCTCAGGCTTGCTCTTCCTCTCCCCCCGATCTGTCTTCTTACTTCCCTTTTTGGGCTGTCTGGGGGCCCAAACCTCTAAAAGCTGCTGATATTACATTGGCCCTTCTTTGTATTCTCTTTTCTTCCTCCTTTCTTGCTGCCCTGTCTCAGTTGATGAAAACCTTGTTTGCTATCTCTAACAACTCAGTAGCATTTTTTCCTGCAAACCCTTCCAGCTTCTGTAATTTTATCCTTATACTAGAAGCCCGGTGCACGAAATTCGTGCACGGCGGGGGGTTGTCCCTCAGCCCAGCCTGTACCCTCTCCAATCTGGGACTCCTGGAGGGATGTCCGACTGACGTTTAGGCCCGATCTTGGTGGGATCGGGCCTAAACGGGCAGTCGGACATCCCTCTCACAATCCAGGACTGCTGGCTCCCAACTGCTTGCCTGCCTGCCTTCCTGATTGCCCCTAACCGCTTCTGCCTGCCAGCCTGATCACCCCCTAACCACTCCGCTGCCAGCCTGGTTGATGCTTAACTGCTCCCCTGCCAGCCTGTTTGCCCCCAACTTCCCTCCTCTGCCAGCCTGGTCACTCCTAACTGCCCTCTCCTGTAGGGTTGATCACCTCCAATTGCCCTCCCTTGCAAGCCTGGTCCCTCTCAACTGCCCTCCCTTGCAGGCCAGGTGCCTCCCAACTGCCCTCTCCTGCTGGCCATCTTGTGGTGGCCATCTTGTGTCCACATGGGGGCAGGATCTTTGACCACATGGGGGCAGCTATATTGTGTGTTGCAGTGATGATCAATCTGTATATTACTCTTTTATTAGATAAGATAGAGGCCTGGTGCACGGGTGGGGGCCAGCTGGTTTGCCCTGAAGGGTGTCCCAGATCAGGGTAGGGTTCCCTTGGGGCGTGGGGTGGCCTGAGCGAGGGGCCTGTGGTGGTTTGCAGGCCGGCCACGCCCCCTGGCAACCTAAGTGGAGGCCCTGGTATCTGGGATTTATTTTCCTTCTACAATTGAAACTTTGTAGCCTGGAGCAGAGCCAAGCCTGCTGTTCCCTCCGGGGCAGCAGCCATCTCTGTGGCAGTTAATTCACCTTCTACAGTTGAAACTTTGTAGCCTTAAGCGGGTGAGCCCGGCCAGGGTGTGCGGAAAGCTTTGCTTCCCCTGTTGCCGCCGGCAACCCTGGCCTGCTCTCTCAAGCTCCATTCTGTTGCCATTTGTTTGAATTTGTTTACCTTCTATAATTGAAACTTTGTAGCTTGAGTGGAGGCTTAGGCCTGCAACGGCTATGGAAAGCTTGGCCTGCTCTGTTACCTGGGAAACCTTGCTCTCTGTGGCTGTAGCCATCTTGGTTTGGGTTAATTTGCATACTCGCCCTGATTGGCTGGTGGGCGTGGCTTGGCTGGTGGGCGTGGTTTATGTAGCGGAGTGATGGTTAATTTGCATATTACCATTTTATTAGAGAAGATCAGGCTGGGCTTGGCCTACAAAAGTGGCATTTGCCATGGTTTGAATGTCTGGGGCCTTAGGGTTAAAGGGGTTGTAGATCCCGTATGCCTTACACAGTCTCTCATAGAAAGCCACTTGACTTTCATTAGGCTTCTGGAAAACCTAGGAAATTTTAGCTATATTGATGGGCTTCTTGGCTCTGGCCCTGACCCGCTGGAGGAAAGCCAGCCAATATCTTTCTAGCCTGGTCCTTCCATCTTCTGAATTCGGGGACCAATTGGGTTCCTCATCAGGGAAGGCCTCCCTTGCCCAACTGTCTGCATCTAATGTCCCTGCCTGCTCTTCCTTTAACTGCTCCTGCCCTGCCTGCCTCTTTACTCCTGCTACTAAAATCTTACTCTGTCCCTTCTTATACAAGCAGAACCGCACCCGAGGCGGCAAGGTTTGAGAAATTTCTAACCAGCTGTCTATGTAGGGAAACTGATCTGGGTGTCCGGGGTCCCCTTCCCCTGTGACTACATTCCACACAGCCCTGACCAATCCTTCATCTAAAGAGCCTTCCGATGACCAGTCGACCCCGAAGGCTGGCCATTCTAATTCACAGAATTTCCTAAGTGTTTCAGTATTCATTTTAATACCATAATCCCCATTGAAACCCTTTTTAAAAATTTTCAACATACAATTGAGAACAGTGGGTTTACTCTGTTCTGACCCCATGATGATCTGTGGCACGAGACAGAAAAGGGAGGGGATGACCTGTTTTCACAGATCCTCACTCAGATGCCCACCTGGCCACGTCCCTTGGGAGCTTAGATTCGTCTTAGCTAAGGTGAACCCGTATAAACCCCGGGCCTGCTCACCTCCACATGGGGGTGAGTCACTGTTATGCCATATGACAAATCACAGAACTGCAGGTGAGGGCCCACTCAGACTCTGTAACCGAGGTCGTGGAGCCACACAAAGGAGAGAAGAGGGCAGGCCCTTTCCTTCCACACTCACACACTTTCAACAGTAATTCATTCAGAGTTTAAACAGTCCACCGGATTCCTGACTAATTGCCTGAGGAAGTCGTCTGATTTCTGGGGAGGTGATCAAGCTCCCCCTTCCACTCACTTGGAGTGGGCCTGACTCACTGGGGCCTTTACCTTACCGATTCTGTTGACAGGTCTAGAAGTGTCCATCCACTTTCTCTAGATGCTGGCTGGGTCCATGGCTGAGATCCGGGAGTGCCTGGAGTCCCACGGTTTAATTCTGCTAAGATCAGCAGTGCGCGCGCCTCCTGGAGGCCTTGTCTGGCGCCCACAGGCCCCAAACCCGGTCCACTCACCGGAGGCCAAAAGACCAGCGTGGTTGGTTTCTAGGTCAGGAAATCAATAATGTTGCAGAAGACCGGAGAAGAACCAAGCAATGCTTAGAGAGATTGGAGTTCCACTTTATTATAGTTCTACTGGTGGGCCCAGAGAAAGTGTCTTTCAAATTCTGAGCAGCACAACAAGCAGAAGTTTTCTTTTTATTAAAGAGCCAACCCTATGTGTGCTTAGTGGTTATCTCGCTGGAAGCTTATGACCTTGAAAACAGTTCTATTCAATTAAAAACTACATCTGGCAGAGCATGGGAGTATCTAGTCTCTGGTCTACAAGGTCAGACAGCTAAGTTTATCTTCCTTATTATTCAAGCAGGCTATAAAGCAAAATTATTTTTTTCAGAATAAGGGGTTGTCTAAAAATTGCAGAGTTGACTTTACAGAATAAGGAACTATCTAAATAGCAGAGAATTTCAAACAGTAGTTTTACAAAATAGGGGTTAGCCTTCTCAATACAACTTAGCAAAAGGAAGATATACAATCCAATAAAAAAAATGGGCAAAGGACCTAACTAGACACTTTTTAAAAGTGGACATACAGAAGACCAAGAGACATATGAAAACATGCTCAAAGTCACTAATAATCTGAGAGATGCAAATCAAAACAACAATGTGGTACTATCTTACACCTGTCAGAATGGCTATCATCAATAAATCAACAAACGACAAGTGCTGGTGAGGTTGTGGAGAAAAAGGAACCCTTGTGCACTGCTGGTGGGAATGCAGACTAGTGCAGCCACTGTGGAAGACAGTATGGAGTTTCCTCAAAAATATTCAAAATGGAACTCCCATTTGACCCAGTAATCCCACTTCTAAGAATATATCCCAAGAAACCAGAAACACCAATCAGAAAAGATATATGCACCACTATTTTCATAGCAGCACAATTTACAATAGCTAACATTTGGAAACAGCCTAAGTGCCCATAAGGAGATGAGTCAATCAAAAAACTGGTGACTTTCAACATGGCAGCTGATAGGATAGCATGGAGAGAGAGAATGTGACAGAGTGAAGATGTGAGAGGGGCATGTGTGGACTTGTATGGTAGTGTGTGGGTAAGCAAGGGACAGATCGATATCTCAGGAGTACCAGGGACTGACAGATCAGGTTCTCCTCGAGGGGGAGCCCTTGCTACCACTACAGGCACCCCAGGCCAGCTCAGCTTTGGCATGTAATACATGCCATCTTATAGAGGGGAGCAACAGAGGCCAGGAGTGCTGCCACATACAGACTGATCTCAGATACACCCCAGGACCTGTGCAAGGAGCTTCTTGCAGCCATAACCCTCATGGAACCACCACCATGTTCCAGCAGTGAGCAGTGTGGTACCACAATGTGGATCCCAGACATCTGCAGTGAGAGGGCACCAGACAGAACTCCTGAGATGTGCCTCCTAGCAGGAGCCCAAACCCAGTGTCGCAGGTTCTCCCACTTCAGGTCCCCACACTGTGAGTGCAACCCACGGGTACTCCATTTCCTGCTCCATTTCCTGTCCCAATACAGAATCATAGCCGGGTGCATGCTACACTCCCTCCACCCACCCTGTGCAGACAGAGCCCTTGCTGGGCTAGTGACCCATCCCCGGCACACACAGAGCAAGCTCCGCCACTAGCACAGACAGACACTTTAGCTGGTGTGCACCACCCCCTCCCACCCAGCACAGATAGAGCCTCAACCCAGTGTGTGCTACACCCCGGCAGAGACAGACCCTTTGGCCGGTGGGTGCTCTGCCACCAGCACAGACAGAGCCTTTGGCTGGTGCACACCCTGCCCTCAGCACAGATAGAGCTGTCACCCGGCATGCCCAACTCTCAGCCCAGGTCAGAGATGCTGGTGCGACCTGGTGTGCCCAACCAGCAGTTACAGGACCATGTTGCAAGTTCACTGCCAGAGGGATAAAGGGAACCATCCCACCTTAGGGGCTGGGGCTGCACAGTGAATTGCATGCCAGAGGGTTCTGTGCCCTCACAGAGAGTCACACACCAAAGGAACTGTGCACCCATCCCCGCCAAACCCAAGAAACAAATAAGTGAGGGACCAGATCTGTGGGAGAAGTGGGTACAACTCAGAGCAGAGACAATAAAGGTGTGAAAATCAAGGCAGACCCAGCCCAGGGGATAGCTAGTCCAAGACAATTGGATTGTGAAGGGCTTTAATCTGTTGGACTCCAAGCAGGGAGCCCAGGGCCAGAAAGAGACAGCAAAAATTGAGAGACAAAGAAACAACCCCCAAAGGAAAGAAAAGGAGGAATCACCAGAAAAAGAATGAAATAAAACAGAGGCATGGAATATGTCAGAAAAAGAATTCTGGGTCAAAAAGTTCATAAATCAGATGGATGAGAAAATCAACAACTTATGTAAGAATTAAGAGGAAAAAATACATATCTAGAATAAAAAACACAATGAAAGGTTTCAAAAGTAGACTAGAAGAAGTGGAGGACTGAATTAGTGAGTTAGAAGATATGGCAGAGAAACAGTGCCAATCTGAACAACAATTGAAGAAAAAAATAAGAAAGCAGGAGGAGAGCCTAAGGGAGCTTTGGAACAACAAAAAACGAAGTAACATACATATAATAGAGATGCCAGAACAACAAGAAGAGGAGGAAAGAATAGAAAACCTATTTGAAGAAATAATGACAGAAAACGTCCCTGGTTTGGGAAGAAAAAAGTCACACAAACACAGAAAGTCCCAAACAAGGTGAACCCCCAAATACTTACACCAAGTCATGTGATAATTATGATCCCAAATGTTAATGACAAAGAGAAAATATTAAAGGCTGCGTTAAAGAGGCAGAGAGTTACCTACAAAGGATCTCCCATTATGTTATCAAATGATTTCTCAACAGAAACGCATCAGGCCAAAGGGAATGGAATGACATATAAGTGATTCAAAGCAAGGGACTGAATCCAGGAATACTCTATTCAGCAAAGCTATCATTCAAAATTCAGCAGCTGTGCATCACTTCAGGTTGCCCAGGACCAAACCAGAGAGGGTTGGACCTGCATTACCACCATTTGTCCACCATCCAGAACTGAAATATCATTGCTGACATGTGCACATAAGGAACTGTTTGACATTGAAATTGGGTCTCAAAAGAACTGTTGGCCCAGAAAGAAGCTCACTACAGACTGATTCATTTGCCTTTCAGCATAACCATTATTGCTTGTCTCATTTTTGGTTCTTATAAGTGTATTTCTAATAGCACATGATCTCACTCATCTAGGGGAAATGATGAACAACATGGACTGATGAACAAGAACAGACCCAGAGACAAGGAGGAATGGATCAGACTGTCGGGCCTCAGAGGGAGGGTAGGGGAGGGTGGGGATATAGGGGAGAGATCAACCAAAGGACTTATGTGCATGCATATGAGCCTAACCAGTGGTTAAGGACAACAGGGGGGTGGGGGCATGCGTGGGGAGGGGTGTGGGATGGGAATGGGGGGATGAGGACAAATATGTGATACCTTAATCAATAAAGAAATTTTAAAAAAATAAATTCAAAAAAAAAATTAAAGGGGAAATCAGAGCTTCACAGACTAAAAAAGGTTAATGGAGTTTATCTCTACCAAGCCAGCAATGTAAGAAATGCTAAAGGGATTGTTGTAAAAAGAGAAATATAAAGTGAAGAAGGAAAACAGTCATAAGGAATAAAAATGGCTACAAACAAGTACCTATCTATAATAAACTTAAAGGTAAATGGATTATATACACCAATCAAAAGATATATAGTGGCTGAATGGATAAGAAAACATGACCCATATATATGCTGTCTACAAGAGACTCACCTTAAAACAAGGGACTTACACAGACTAAAAATGAAGGGATGGAAAAAATTAAGAATGGAAATGAACAAAAGCTTGGGTAGTGATTCTTATATCTGACAAAGTAGATCTCAAAGTGAAGGCCATAATAAGAGATAAGGAAGGCCACTTCATAATACTAAAGGGATACAACAGGAGTATATAACTCTGATAAACATATATGCATCCAATGCTGGAGCACCCAAATACATTAAAAAAAAAACACAAACAAACTTCTGGAAGATATCAAGGGAGAGATCGACAGCAATACAATCATGGTAGGGGAGTCTAATACCCAACTGACATCACTGGAAAAATCATCTCAACAAAAAATCAGCAAAGAAACATCAATCCTAAAAACTCACTAGATCAGATGGACTTAATTGACATCTTCAGAACATTTCACCCCAAAGCTACAGAATATACATTCTTCTCAGGTGTGCATGGGAAATTTTCAACAAAAGGCCACATACTGGGTCACAAACAAAGTTTCTTCAAATTTAAGAAGATTGAAATCATATCAAGCATCTTCTCAGACCACAATGGCATAATATTAGAAATGAACTACAATAAAAAATTTTAAAAATGAAACACTTAGAGGCTAAATAGCATGTTATTAAACAATGATTGGGCTACCAAAGAGATCAAAAAAGAACTAAAAAACATCCTGCAAACAAATGACAATTAAACACAACAATCCAAAATCTATGGAACAAAGTGAAAATAGCCCTGAGAGGAAAGTTCATAGCATTACAGGCCTACCTCAAAAAACAAGAAAAAATGGTGATAAATTATTTAACTTTACAACTTAAAGAATTAGAAAGAAAGCTACAAGAAAAGCCCAGAGTGAGCAGAAGGAAGGAAATAATACAGATCAGAGTGAAAATAAATGACATAGAGACCAAAAACAAAAGACAAACAAACAAAGAAAAAAAAACACAAAAAAGATCAATGAAACCAAGAGCTGGTTATTTGAGACGATAAACAAGATTGATGAACCTCTAGCCAGGCTCACCAAGAAGCAAAGAGAGGACCCAAATAAAGAAATTCAGAAATGAAAGAGACAAAATAACAACAGACCCCACAGAAATACAAAGGATTGTTAAAAAATACTATGAACAACTCTATTCCAACAAACTGGTCAATCTAGAAGAAATGGACATGTTCCTAGAAAAATACAAGCTTCCAAAACTCAATCAGGAAGGATAATAATAATAAAAAAAAACTGAATGTGCCTCTAACTATCAATAAAGTGAACCAGTAATTAAAAAAACTTCCAGCAAACAAAAATCCTGGGCCTGACAAATTCACAGGGGAGTTTTATCAAACATTCAAAGAAGAATTAAAACCTATTTTCCTCAGACTATTCCAAAAAATTAGAGGAACACTTCCAAGCTCCCTCTATAAAGCCATTATTACCCTAATCCCAAAACCAGATAAGGACACTACAAAGAAAGAGAATTACAGGCCAATATATATGATGAACACAGATGCTAAAATCCTCAACAAAATTCTAACAAATAGGGTATAGCATTAAATTAGAAAGATCATACACCACGACCAAGTGGGATTTATTTCAGGGATGCAAGGATGACACAATGTCTGCAAATAAATACACATGATACATCACATAAACCAACTGAGAGATAAAAATCTCATAATCATATCAATCAATGCAGAAAAAGCATTTGATAAAATCCAACACCCTTTCCTGATAAAAAACTCTCAGCAAAGTGGGAATAGAGGAATCATATCTCAACATAATAAAAGCCTTATATGACAAACCTACAGCCAACATCATACTCAATAGGCAAAAACTAAAACCTTTACCCAAAGAACAGGAACAAGACAGAGATGCCCACTTTCACCACTCCTGTTCAACATGGTGCTGGAAGTGCTAGCCATAGTGATCAGACAATAAGAAGAAATAAAAGGCATCTAAATTGGAAAAGAAGAAGTAAAATTGTCACTATTCTCCGATGACATGATATTGTACATAGAAAATCATAAAGACTCCATAAAAAACTATTAGATTTAAAAAATGAATTTGGCAATGTAGCATCATACAAAATCAACACCCAGAAATCTATGGCTTTTTTTATACACCAATAACAAACTCACAGAAAGAGAAACAACAAAAACAATCCCATTTACCATTGCACCAAAAAGTTAAGATACCTAGGAATAAACTTAACTAAGGAGGTAAAAGAGCTGTACTCAGAAAACTACAGACATTGAAAAAAGAAGTAGCGAAAGACATAAACAAATAGAAAAACATATCATATTTATGGATTGGTAGAATCAACATCATTAAAATGTCCATACTACTCAAAGCATTTTATGGATTCAATGCAATCCCTATTCAAATACCAATGGCATATTTCCCTAGAACAAACTCTCCAAAAATTCATGTGGGATAAAAAAAGACCCTGAATAGCTGCATCCATCTTGAGAAAGAACAAAGTTGTACTGGCACAAGAACAGACATATAGACCAATGGAACAGAACATAGAACCCAAAAATCAATCCAAGCCCACTATGCTCAATTAATATTTGATAAAGGTAGCAAGAGCATACAATGGAGTCAAGACAGTATCTTCAATAAACGGTGTTAGGAAAATTGCACAAATACATGAAAAAAAAAAGAAACGACTTACACCATATACAAAAATAAACTCAAAATGGATAAAGGACTTAAATGTAAGACAGGAAACCATAAAAATCTTAGAAGCAAAACATCAGATATATGTCATAGCAATATCTTTACTGATACAGCTCCTAGGGCAATGGAAACTAAGGAGAAAATAAACAAATGGGACTACCTCAAAATAAAAAGCTTCTGCACAGCAAAAGAAACCATCAACAAAACAACAAGAAAGCCCACTGCATGGGAGAATATATTTGCCAATGTTATATCCGATAATGGCCTAAACTCCAAAATTTATAGGGAACGCATACATCTTAACAAAAGGAAGTTAAACAATCCAATAAAAAAATGGGCAACCGACCTCAATAGACACTTTTGGAAAGTGGACATAAAGAGGGCCAAGAGACATATGAAAATATGCTCAAAGTCACTAATCATTTGAGAGATGCAAATCAAAACCACAATGAGATACCATCTCACAACTGTCAGAATAGTTATCATAAACAAATTGAACAAATGACAAGTGCTGGTGAGGATGTGGAGTAAAAGGAACCCTCATGCACTGCTGGTGGGAATGCAGACTGATGCAGCCACTGTGGAAAACAGTATGGAGTTTCCTCAAAAAATTCAACATGGAACTGCCATTTGACCCAGTAATCCCACTTCTAGGGCTATATCCCAAAAAACCAGAAACACCAATCAGAAAAGTACCCCTATGTTCATAGCATCACAATTTACAATAGCTAAGAGTTGGAAAAAGCCTAAGTGCCCATCTGCAGATGAGTGGATTAAAAAATGGTGTTACATCTACAAAATGGGATACTATGCTTCTGTAAAAAAGAAAGAACTTTTATCATTTGCAACAGAATGGTTGGACATGTAGAGCATTATGCCAAGCAAAATAAGCCAATCAGAGCTAGATAAATATCACATGATCTCACTCATTTGTGGAATTTAATGAACAACAGAAATTGATGAACAATAATAGAGCCAGAGACATAGAAGCATGTAACTGACCTTCAAATCTCAGTGGGAATTCAGGGGAGGGTGAGGTGGGGTAAGAGAATTACCAAAGGACTTGTATGCATGCATATACACATATCCAATGGATAAAGATACTTGAGGGGTAAGGGCATGTGCTGGGGTGGGACTGGCCATGGAGAGGTCAATGGGGGAAAAATGAAACATATGTAATACTATATATAATACTTTAAACAGTAAAGAATTTTAAAAAATAAAAAAATTGTGGTACATCTACACAATGGAATACTACACTGCTATAAAAAGAAGGAACTCTTACCATTGGCAACAGCATAGATGGAACTGGATAGTTTTATGCTAAGTGAAATAAGGCAGTTGGAGAAATAAAAATATCACATGATCTCACTCATTTGTGGAATATAATGATCAACATAAACTGATGAACAAAAACAGGTCCAGAGACAGAGCAGCATCAATCAGTCAGTCAAACCTCAGAGGGAAGGTAGGGGAGGGGAGGGGTAAGGGGGAGAGTCCAACCAAAGGACTTGTATGCATGTATATAAGCCTAATCAATGGACACAGACACCAGGGGGGTGAGGGCATGAGTTGGGGTGTGGGGGCAATGGGGTGATAAGGACACATATATAATACCTTAATCAATAAAGAAAAAAAAATAGATCCAGAGACATAGAATCATCAAACAGACCATCAAACCTCAGAGGGAAGGTGGGAGGGGGGTGGTGGTAAGAGAACAACCAAAGGACTTGTATGCATGCATATAAACATAACCCATGGACACAGATAGTAGGGTGGTGAGGGCATGTGTTGGGGGATGGAAACAGCTGGGGAGAGGTCAATGGGATGGGGAGGGAAAGAAGACATAGGTAACACCTTAAACAATAAAGAATAAAAAATAATAAAATATAAAAAAGAAAAAAACACAATTAAAAACAACAAAAATCAAAACACGCACACACACACACACACACACACACACACACAGAAATCACACACACACCTGCACAAAAACCTTTGGGTCTGCTATTTATGGAACTCACTGGATTTTGCTCTGATGTTGTCAAATCTTGTCCCTTGATGTGTCTAACCTGGGCGTTCCAGGAGCTTCTTTGGTGCAGGCCAATATCTCAACATAATAAAAGCCTTATATGACTTGACTGAGGCCCAACAGGTTGGAGCCCTAAGTAATTCAGTGGGTGGGGCCTCCTTAGCCCAGAGGCTGGGTCTGCCTCAGGTCTCACACCTTGAATGTCCCTGTTTTGAGCTGTTCTTCCTTCCCCCACAGAGCTATGCTCAGTGAGGGTAACCTGATCTTGCGTGGGTTGGTTTGATCAGACTCCTGTTGGGGGTGGTTTCAGTAACCTGTAGGAGGAAGGACAGGTACTTCCTTTCCTTCCAATGCCTCAGCTCTGCCTGGCTTGCTAGCACCTCCCCACTGCCACCTGCAATGGTGCAGATTTCCAGCCCTGGGCTGTTTCCTCTTGCATCAGGTCACTGCAAGGTGAGTCAGAAGCAGCTGTTTTGCCAGAGGAAAAGAGGCAACTCCCCTGTTCTCCAGGTAGCAGTCCTGATCTTCCTTCCTGGTCCTATTGTCCAGTCCCTTTTCTGTTCAATGGCACAAGTTCCCCCAAGAAATAAATGGTCCCCCAGATTCCTTCAGACCACTTCATTGGAAGCTGACTCTGAGCCCCACTGCATGGCCCTTCCCAGTGACACAGATTAGGATGAATTTCCCAGGCTGGATGATGGTGGGATGCTAGTGCCACTACATCCAGGGACTTCAGCCCAGGCTACTACTGCTGCAACCACTGTGGTCCCCTCTGAGCCACCTCTCCCAGCACCCTCTGGGCTATCTCTGTCTCAGGAACTCCCATCTCACCCACAGATCTGCAGCCTCTTCAGTCTCTATCACATCTTCAGTTCTAGTAGGCCCAAGTTGGGGAGACTACACTCAGAGCACAAAAAGGAGGCAACCAATCGATGTATCTCTCTTACATCAATGTTTCTCCCTGTCTTTCACTCTCTCTTCCACACTCTCTAAAAAAATCATAGCAGCACAATTCACCATAGCTAAGATTTGGAAACAGCCTAGGTGCCCGTCAGCAGATGACTGGATCAGAAAACTGTGGTACATCTACACAATGGAATACTATGCTGCCATAAAAAAGAAGGAATTCTCATCATTTGCAGCAACCTGGGAGGAATTGGAGAACATTATGTTAAGTGAAATAAGTCAGTCAATGAAAGAAAAATACCACATGATCTCACTCATTTATGGATAATAAAGAACATTATAAACTTGAACAAAAAGATAGATACAGAGACAGTAAAGCATCAAACAGACTGTCAAATTACAAGGGGAAGGTTAGGGAGAGGTGGGGGACATAAGAGATCAATCAAAAGACTTGTATGCATGCATATAAGCATAACCAGTGGATGCAAAACTCTGGAGGGTGGGGGCATATATGGGAGTGGGGTGTGTGGGGGGGGCAATGGTAAGATATGTACACATATAATACCTTAATAAAAAAATTGAAAAAAAAATCAATGGAAAAATATCATTGAGGTGAGGATTAACAACAGCAAAACAAAACAAAACAAAACAAAACAAAAAAACACATCCTTGGGATGGGAGCCAAGATGGCGGCGGAGGTGAACGGCTGATCTGTTGCTTCGCATGGCATTTTCGGATATACAACTAAAAGATGGACTGGTGAGCGAGGCGACTCCTGCTCGCGTCTCCCCAGGCCGGGCGGCTGCTCCTCTCAAACAGCACCGCAGCCAGGGCCATGAGCTCGTGGGCGCCGCGGCAGCTGCTGTGGCGGTGGCCGCGGACTCGGCGCAGCGGCTCTCGGTGAAGGAAGAGACCATCTTTCTGCTGGACGGGCCCATCCGCGTCACCGACCTGGCCCAGCTCCCCACTGAGATCCTCGGGGGGGCCCCGGAGACCGCCAACAACAAATTAGAGGATTCTTAGGACTTCCTGTCTTACACTCAAGTCCTCTAGCCATTTTGAGAGAGGAGAACCAAGAAGGCAGCAAAGTTAAACAAAGGAACTTTGCCGCACACAGAGCGTCTGCCACCCAGAACCACAGGAGAGCTGGCTGAATGGTGGATTTACAGCTAAGAGAGAAGAGGAAAGAGCGAACTCTGGAGGAGCTGAGGTGCGGAGGCGCGTGGGTCGGGCTGGGGGTGGGGGAAGGGACGTGCGGCTTTTGTTCCAACCCTAGGGGAGATTAGCTCCCCAGACGCCTGCGGGAAGAGGCTGGACTCTCGGCCTTCCTGTCGGAGAGTGGGAGTGACTTCCTTGCGGAGGTGCGCCCAGCAATCAGTGTTTGCTGCGCTGGAGTGCGGAACGAGGGGGCTTGGAAACGTGGAAAGCAGAAAAAGCAGACTTGCAGCCAGTGCGGTTCGCCACGCCATGGCATGGTGGCGCCCTGAGGCCCCGCCCCGCCCTGAGACCCGCCCCGCCCTGGGACCCGCCCTGCTCGTTTTGCAGGCCCGCCCCACACGTTTTGCAGGCCCACCTGGGCTCCAAGCAACGGCTTTTGCATGTGGGTGGCCTGCCCTATGGCAGCTTGACCAGATAAACTGCGGTTCTAGTCGGACTGCTCCAGGGACGCTCAGACAGGAGGAGGAAACTGCAGTTTTTGCTGCAATTCCTGCTGAGTGGCCTCAGGCAGTAGCTGACCTACACACCATTGGAGACCCAGAAACGAGGGCATCTAGTGGTCGGTGTGAGATGACACCAGATTTCAACCACTCGCATAAGGGACACATTCAAGAGGCAGACTCAGTGAGCACCAAAGCCTTGCTGCACCAAGACCCGGCCCATAAACGTGTCTCCTACACAGCAACTCTTCCTTTATAGACACAGAGGATCCGCACGGCCAATTGGCCTGGAGGACAATTCCTCCCAGCGACACCAACAACAATCAAGACTTAACTATACAAAGGAGGACCAAGATGGAGGCATAGGGCGGAAGCCTGAGTGTTGCCTACCACAACAATTTTGAGTCTACGACGGGAGAGCAGAGCAGACACCATCCAGAACCACCGGAGGGCTGGCTGAGCAGATGCTCTACAACTAGAATAAAAGAGAGGGGTACTCGGGATGATGCTGATGCCGGTGACCCAAAGATCACACTTTAAGAACTACGGCTCAGGCGACACAATGGCGGCCTGGAACGTGCTCGGCGCAGTTCCCCCGGCGGTCTCTGGCTGAGGGGAAGGCCCCACTCGCTGTCGAGCACGGACAGACAAGCCACTGGGAGACATGGGGTGGGAGACTCCGCGCTTGCTGACCTCCGAGTCCTTCAAGAATCTCAACGCCCAGGAAGCAGCCAGGTGCGCACGCTCGGCGCCCGGCCACCGCTGCAGACCCAAGGGCCGACGCAGCCACCCCGGACCAGCCCGCCGCCGCGCACCGGGCACACCGGAGCTTCGCCAAGCCCGCCGTCCAACGAGTTCTGCGGCGGCTGCCCTGGAGCTCTGAGAAAACGGCCGAAGGAATTGCTGAGAGGGAATTGACCAACAGGAATTGGGATCAAGAAGACGAAACCCCGCTGGGTCCCGGATCCGGGTGAAGCTGCGCACCCCTGGGTCCGGGTGAGGCTGGGAACTGGGTCAGGGTGAGGCTGGGTCCCGGGTCCAGGTGAGGCCATGCTCCCCTGGGTCCGGGTGAGGCCATGCGCCCCTGGGTCCAGGTGAAGCTGAATCCTGGGTCTGGGCGAGGCCGTGTGCCCCTGGATCCAGGTGAGGCTGGGTCCCGGGTCTGGGTGAGGCCGTGGGCCCCTGGATCCGGGTGAGGCCACGTGACCCTGGGTCTGGGAGAGGTCACATGCCCCTGGGTCCGGGGAAAGCTAGATCCCGCGTCCGGGCGAGGCCGTGTGCCCCTGGATCAGGGTGAGGCTGGGTCCCAGGCCCGGGAGAGGCCACGCGCCCCTGGGTCCGGGTGAGGCCATGCGCCCCTGGGTCCAGGTAAAGCTGAATCCTGGGCCTGGGCGAGGCCGTGTGCCCCTGGATCCGGGTGAGGCTGGGTCCCGGGTCCGGGTGAGGCCATGGGCCCCTGGATCCGGGTGAGCCTGGGTCCCGGGTCCGGGTGAGGCCGTGGGCCCCTGGATCCGGGTGAGCCTGGGTCCCGGGTCTGGGTGAGGCCGTGGGCCCCTGAATCCGGGTGAGGCCACGCGACCCTGGGTCTGGGAGAGGTCACGCGCCCCTGGGTCCGGGTGAGGCCACGTGCCCCTGGGTCCGGGGGAAGCTAGATCCCGGGTCCGGGCGAGGCCGTGTGCCCCTGGATCCGGGTGAGACTGGGTCCCAGGACAGGGAGAGGCCACGCGCCCCTGGGTCCGGGTGAGGCCATGCGCCCCTGGGTCCAGGTAAAGCTGAATCCTGGGTCTGGGTGAGGCCATGTGCCCCTGGATCCAGGAGAGGCTGGGTCCCGGGTCCGGGTGAGGCTGTGGGCCCCTGGATCAGGGTGAAGCCGTGCCCCTGGGTCCGGCCGAGACCAAACCAGAGGGAGTCGGACCTGAATTACCACCATTTGTCCACCATCCAGAGCTGAGGGGTCAGTGCCGACATGTACTCATAAGGAACTGGTGGACATTGATATTGGGTCTCAAAAGAACTGTTGGTCCAGAAAAAAACTCACTACAGACTGATTCATTTGCCTGTCAGCATAACTATTATTGCTCGTCTCACATTCAATTCTTATAAGTATATCTCTAGTGACACATGATTTCGCTCATCTAGGGGAAATGATGAACAACATAGACTGATGAACAACAACAGAACCAGAAACAAGGAGGCATCGATTGGACTATCGGGCCTCAGAGGGAGGATGAGGGAGGGTGGGGGGAGGGGGGAGAGATCAACCAAAGGTCTTGTGTGCATGCATATGAGCCTAACCAATGATTAAGTTCAACAGGGGGTTGGGGCATCCATGGGGAGGGGTGTGGGATGGGAATGGGGGGATGAGGACAAATGTGTGACACCTTAATCAATAAAGAAATTAAAAAAAAAACACACATCCTTGCCTTGTACCTAATTTTAGAAAAACTCTCAAGTTTCTCACCATTTAGTATGATATTAGCTGTAGGTTTTTTGTTTTGTTTTGTAGGTAGTCTTTTTCAGGTTGAGAATGTTTCCTTGAATTCCTAGCTTTCTGAGAGTTTTTATCATGAATGGGTACTGGATTTTGTCTAGTGATTTTTCTGCATCTCTTGATTGTATCATGTGATTGTTCTTCTTAGCTTGTTTATGTGATGAATTGTGTTAATTGATTTCAAAATATTAAATAAGCCTTTGCACACCTGAGATAAGTCCCATTAGGTGTGGTATATTATTCTTTTATGTAGTATTGGATTTAATTTACTATATTTTGTTGAGGATTTTTTCATCTATGTTCATAAGAGGTATTTGTCTGTAGTTTCCTTGGCTGGTTTTGATATTATTGTAATGCTAGTTTCATGGAATGTATTAGGAAGTATTACCTCTGCTCTATCTTCTGGAAGAGACTGTTAAGAACTAATATACTTTCTTCTTTCAATAGTTGGTAGGAGGATTAAAAATGGTGGCAGCGTAAGTGGATGCTTCATGGACTTGCTCCCAGGAGCAAACTGGAATTACAACTAAAATACAGGAAAACTTCCTGAATAATCAATGGAAACCTCACAGGAGAGAACCCTGATAACCGAGGACTGAAAATGGAGACCACACAGAGACTGGGAGGAGGGATGGAGGTGAGAAAGGGCTGGCCAGGCACCAACAGACAGTAGCTGAAGTCCTGGAGAGATATCTCAGCTGTGGGGGTTTCCACTGAGAACTCTGGGATCTAATCCCCAAGGTGGGCCCCCCAGCAAAGAGCACCAAAACTGAGGAGGGTACCTACATAACATCTAGCTGTGAAAAGCAACAGGGTGCTCTCTGCCATAGAGTAACAGCTGAAAATTCAGGCACCCTCTTAAAGGGCCAATGCACAAAATTCCCTGTGGAGCCACCCACCTTGTGCTCTGGAAGAGGGAGGGTGAAATGATCTGGAGATATGAGAGCAGAAGCAAGGACTGGGGATTCAAGAGATAGAGCTCAGAAGGAAGACACTCCAAGTTTCCTGGGCCAAGTCATTCCTTCATGCAGCAGAGGACATCTTTCCCACATAGACATTTGACTTGCCTTGGGGAAATACAGCTGATACACCCTATTGGAAAACACCTTGCCCTGAGGCCACTTAAAACATTAAAAATAACAATTAGCCTTCAGGCAGAAGCAACTGCCTCACTCTGTTGAAAAAAAACTCTCCCACACCTGAGGATGATTGCTTGGGAGGCAATTCAAGTCAGAAAACTACCAGTCTGTAAGCAGAGGCCACCTCTGGAGGCTTTGAGCCTTTGCCTGATCTAATTAGTCATAAAAAGCCTTTAACACTGTCCTGCACTAGAGATTGAGAGGTGTAGAGGATCTACCTAATACATAGTCACAAACCCAAACAGACAGCCAAAATGAGGAGACAAAGAAACAACCCCCAAAGGAAAGAGCTAGAGAAATCTCTAGAAGAAGAGATAAATGAAGCAGAGATAAGAAATTTATCTGAAACAAAGTTCAGAGTAATGATGATAAAGATGCTCAATAGCATGAAAAAAGACATAGTAACTATGAAAAAAGAACAGTCTGAGATAAAGAATGACATAACACAAATAAAGAACACATTGAAAGAAATACACAGCAGATTAGGAGAAGCTGAGGATTGAATCAGTGAATTAGAAGACAGAGGTGAAAATATCACTCAATCAAAGAACCAAAAAGAAAAAAAAACTGGAGGATAGGTTAAGGGAGCTGTTAGACAACGTGAAACGTAATGATATTAGAATAGCAGATGTGCCAGAAGAGTCAGAAAGGGGAAAAGGAATAGAAAACGTGTTTGAAGAAATAATGGCAGAAAACTCCCTTAACCCGGTAAAAGAAAAAGTTCAGGAGTCACAGAGAACCCCAAGCAAGAAGAACCCAAACAGGCCCATGCCCAGACACATCATAATTAAAATGTCAAAAATTAAAGACAAAGAGAGAATCTTAAAGGCAGTAAGAGAAAAGAAAACTGTTACCTACAAAGGAGTTTCTAAAAGGCTGACACCTGATTTCTAATCAGAAACTCTACAGGCCAGAAGGGAATTGCATGAAGTACTCAAGGTCATGGAAAGCAAGGATCTGAGACCAAGATAACTATATCCAGCAAGGCTATCATTCAAAATAGACAGTCAAATAAAGAGCTTCCCAGGCAAAAAAAAAGTTAAAGAAGTAAATCACCACCAAGCCAGCATTACAAGAAATGCTAAAAGGACTGCTATAATGAGAAGAAACAGAGAGAGAAACCTAGCCATACAGAATTAAAAAAGCAATAAATAAGTACCTATCAGTAATAACCCTGAATAGAAATGGAATAAATACTCTATTCAAAAGGTGTAGGGTAGCTGAATGGATGCAAAAACATGACCCAACTATATGCTGTCTACAAACCCACCTCAAAACAAAAGACAGACAGAGGATGAGAGTGCAGGTATGGGGAAAAAAAATTTTCCATGCAAATGGAAAAGAAAAAAAAAAGCTGCAGTAGCAATACTCATATCTGACAAAATAGTCTTTAAAATGAAGGCCATCACAAGAGACAACAAAGGACATTACTAATACTAAAGGAATCTATTCAACAAGAGGATATAACCCTGGTAAACATATATGCATCCAATATAGGAGCACCTAAATATATAAAAAAACTTCTAGAGGACTTTAACGAAGAGATCAACAACAATACAGTCATAGTAGGGGAATTTCACAACCCACTGACTTCACTGGATCAATTTCCCAGATAAAAATTTAAGAAGGAAACAGAGACTCTGGATCACACTGGATCAGATGGATTTAATTGACATTTATAGAACATATCACCCCAAATGCAGCAGAATATACATTCTTCTCAAGTGCACATAGATGACTCGCAAAGATAGACCACATGTTAGGAAACAAAACAAGTCTCTACAAGTCCAAGAAGTTTGAAATCATCACAAGCATATTCTCAGATCATAGTGGAATGAAATTAGAAATCAACTACAGTAAAACCACCCAAAAACATTCAAACACAAGGAGGCTAAATAGTATGTTATTAAGCAATAAATGCGTTACCAACGAGATCAAGAAAAAAATCAAAAAATTCTTGGAAACAAATGAAAATGAACACACAACAACCCAAAATCTCTGGGACACCACAAAAGCATTCCTGAGAGGGAAATTCATAGCATGACAGGCATATCTCAAAATAAAAGAAAAATCAGCAATAAAATATTTAACCCTACAACTTAAAAAACTAGAAAAAGAATACCATGAAAAGCCCAGAGTAAGTAGAAGAACAAAGTTGGAGGGATCATAATTCCAGATATCAAGCTATTTTACAAAGCCACTATTCTCAAAGCTTTCTGATACTGGCACAAGAACACACATATAGACCAATGGAACAGAACAGAGAACCCAGAAATCCACCCAAGCCCACTATGCTCAATTAATATTTGACAAAAGAGGCAAGAGCATACAATGGAGTCAACAAGAGAGTCTCTTAAATGGTGTTGGGAAAATTGGACAGATACATAAAAAAAAGAAACTAGACCACCAACTTACACCCATACACAAAAATAAACTCAAAATGGATAAAGGACTTAAATGTAAGATGGGAAACCATAAAAATCTTAGAAGACTCCAAAGACAGCAAAATACCAGACATGCATCATAGAACTATCTTTACAAATACAGCTCCTAGAGCAATGGAAACTAAAGAGATAATAAACAAATGGGACTACATTAAAATAAAAACTTCTGCAGAGTCAGAGAAACTATTAACAACAACAACAACAAAAAAAGAAATCCCACTACGTGGGAGAACATATTTGCCAATATTATCTCTGATAAGGGTTTAATCTCCAAAATTTACAGGGAACTCATACAACTTAACAATAGGAGGATAAACAATTGAATCAAAAATGGGCAATAGACCTAAATAGACACTTTTTGAAAGAGGACATACAGAAGGCCAAGAGACATATGAAAACATGCTAAAAGTCACTAATCATCTGAGAGATGAAAATCAAAATGACAATGACGTACCATCTCACACCTCTCAGAATGGCTAACATCAACAAATCAACAAATGACAAGTGCTGGCAAGGATGCAGAGAAAAAGGAACGCTCCTGCACTGCTGGTGGGAATGCAGGCTGGTTGAGCAACTGTGGAAAATAGTATGGAGTTTCCTCAAAAATTCAAAATGGAACTCCCATTTGACCCAGTAATCCCACTTCTAGGACTATATCCCAAGAAATCAGAAACACCAATCAGAAAGGATATATGCATCCCTATGTTCATAGCAGCACAATTTACAATAGCTAAGATTTGGAAACAGCCTAAGTGCCCATCAGCAGATAAGTGGATTAAAAAACTGTGGTACATCTACACAATGGAATACTACGCTGCGGTAAAAAAGAAGGAGTTCTTACCATTTGCAACAGCATGGATGGAACTGGAGAGCATTATGCTAAGCAAAATAAGTTAGTCAGAGAAAGATAAATATCAGAAGATCTCTCTCATTTGTGGAATATATGAACAACATAAACTGATGAACAAAAATAGAACCAGAGGAAAAAAGTATTTTAGAATATAATAGAAGTAATGCTGTTAATTGTTGATTTTTAATATTTCCTACAACTTTTGTGATGTTATACTATGTTAGTACAGTTTTGGTAATATTATTATCCTACCTAATAAAACGGTAATATGCAAATTGACTGAACCTTTGCTACGCCTAAGCCATGCCCACCAGCCAATCAGGGCAAGTATGCAAATTAACCAAACCAAGATGGCGGCTAATTTGCATACACTGAGGGAGGGAGGAGTGAAGACTGAAGACAACATAGAAGGAAAAGGGAGGGAAAGTAGAAAGCAAGGCGGCTGCTGGAGGGAAAGCGCGGGCGACGCGTGCAGCCACAGAGGCGGGCAGCGGCAGGCGGCAGCAGCAGGCACAGCGGGTCGGGGAGCGGGGGGCGGGGCGCGCCGCGGAGGCAGTGACAGCAGAAGCATGGCGGGGCCACGGAAGCGTCGGTGGTGGCCACGGAAGCGTCGGTGGTGGCCGTGGAAACGGCGGCGGCGGCCGCCTCTGCGGTGGGGTGAGCACAGGTGCGCTCCGCCCGCCCCGCCCACTGCAGCGGGAGAGGTGGGGGGGTGGGAGAGGTGCTGGTGGCGGAAGGGAAGCCTGCAGGAAGTCTTGCAGGAATGTTCCTGCAAAACGGGCCCCTAGTATTTATAATCTTTTTTCCTTGAAATTCTAATGTTTATTGCATGTAATATTATATTTAAAATATTTTTCTTAAAATATCTATGTTTATTGCTTATAAATGACTAATTATTTTGTATTTACAATCTGGTAATAAATTTATTTTGTAAAAAAAAAATTGTTGGGAGAGAAAACCAAGATGGCGGCATAGGTAAACACCTAAACTGCTGCCTCGCACAATTTCCAAATTACAACTAAAAGACAAAACGGACATCATCCAGAACCACAGGAAGGCTGGCTGAGTGGAAATTCTACAACTAGAAGGAAAGAGAAAAGCACACTGAGACTCATAGGAGCTGCAGAAGGCAGAGGTACAGAGACGCGCACACGGAGAGGGCTGGCAACTGAGTACGTGGCTGGCTCTCTCAACCGGGAGGGAGACAAAAGCTCCCAATGGCTCTGAACTCCAGTTCTGGGAGAGACTCTGAGGACACAGACTCATTTGGGGAGAAACTGGACTTTCTGGCAGTAGGCAAAACTCGAGGGCGGCTTTCTCTCAGAGGTGCTTGCAGCGATTACCACGTGACACTGAGACCCAGGGGCCTCGTAGGGCAGGGCTGACGGGAAGCCATTGCTGTCTGCTCTGCCCTGAGACTCTGCCCCATTGAAGCTGAGCACAGAGGCTTTTGCAAGTCTTGTCTCACAAGGGTGTCTCCAGCACAGACGTTCTCCCAGCCTAGATACAGCTGATCCTCACAGCCAATTGGCCTGGAGGTCAATTCCTCCCAGTGATACCAACAACAATCAAGGCTTAACTACAACAAGACTGTGCACACAGCCCACAAAAGGGTGCACCAAGTGTGTCCACCTCAGGTAACTAGGGAGGCTGAGCCACTGGGCCCTATAGGAAACCTAGCACACAAAGCCACTCTATCAACTCAGGAAAGCAGCCAAAATGTGGAGACAAAGAAACATGTCACAAATGAAAGAAATGGAGGAAAGCAAATGACTGGTTGTAGAGTTCAAAATCATGGTTATAAGGTTTTTCAAGAATTTTCTAAAAAAGGCAGATACATTTAGCGAGATCCTTGAGGATATGAAAAAGGACCAACTAGAAATTAAGCATACACTGACTGAAATAAAAAATAATATACAGAGATCCAACAGCAGACTAGAGGACCACAAGAATCAAGTCAAAGATTTGAAATACAAAGAAGTAAAAAAACACCCAACCAGAAAAACAAAAAGAAAAAAGAATCCAAAAATATGAAAGATAGTGTAAGGAGCCTCTGGGACAACTTCAAGCATACCAACATCCGAATTATGGGGGTGCCAGAAGAAGAGAGAGAGCCAGATATTGAAAATCTATTTGAAGAAATAATGACAGAAATCTTCCCCCACCTGGTGAAAGAAATAGACTTATGAGTCCAGGAAGTGCAGAGAACCCCAAACAAAAGGAATGCAAAGAGGACCACACCAAGACACATCATAATTAAAATGCCAAGATCAAAAGACAAAGAGAGAATCTTAAAAGCAGCAAGAGAAAAACAATTATTTACCTACAAGGGAGCACCCATACATCTGTCAGCTGATTTCTCAAAAGAAACTATGCAGGCCAGATGGGAGTGGCAAGAAATATTCAAAGTGATGAATAGCAAGAACCTACAACCAAGATTACTCTACCCAGCAAAGCTATCATTCAGAATTGAAGGTCAGATAAAGAGCTTCACAGATAAGAAAAAGCTAAAGGAGTTCATCACCCCCAAACCAGTATTATATGAAATGCTGAAAGGTATTCTTTAAGAAGAGGAAGAAGAAGAAAAAGGTAAAGATAAAAATTACGAACAACAAATACATATCTATCAACAAGTGAATCTAAAAATCAAGTGAATAAAAAATCTGATGAACAGAATAAACTGGTGAATATAATAGAATCAGGTGCATAGAAAGGGAGTTGACTGACAACTCTCAGGGGGAAGGGGTGTGGGGGGTGCCGGAAGAGACTGGACAAAAATTGTACACCTATGGATGAGGACAGTCTGGCGGGGGGGGGGGGGAAGGCAGAGGGTGGGGTGGGAACCAGATGGAGGGGAGCTATGGGGGGAAAAAAGAGGAACAATTGTAATAATCTGAACAATAAAGATTTATTTAAAAAAATTGTTGGTAGAATTCACCAGTGAATCCACCTGGGACTGGTGCTTTCTTTTTTGGAAGGTTATTAGTTATTGGTTTAATAACTTTAATATATAGGCCTATTTAGATCTTCTATTTCTTCCTCTTTTAAAATGTATTGATAATAGAGAGAGAAAGGAAGGGAGAGAGAGAGATAGAAACAACAATTTGTTGTTTCATTTATTTATGCATTCATTGGTTGGCTCATGTATTATGCCCTGCCCGGGTATTAAAACCACGACCTTGGCAAATCAGGATGACACTAACCAAGTGAGCTACCCTGCCAGGGCAGAGATCTTCTATTTCTTGTGGTATTGGCCAGTTGTGTCTTGCCAATAATTGGTCCACTTCATGTTAATTTCCATGGGGTCTTTAGCGATGTCTCCTCTTTCATTTCTGATAATTTGTATTTCTCCCTTTCTTTTCTTAACATGTCTAGAGGCTTTTTTATTTTATTGATTTTTCCAAAGAACTAATTTTTGGCTTCTATGATTTTCTGTAATTATTTTATGTTTTTACTTTTATTGAGCTCTGCTTTAATACTTATTATTTTCTTATTATTATTTTAAACTTTATTTGCGTGTAATTTGACTTTTTTATCTCTGGTTGCAACTAAGTATTTCTCATTATTACTGTTTATTTTTTATTTTATTTTATTTTTTATTTCTTTATTGATTAAGGTATCACATATTTGTCCTCATCCCCCCATCCCCATCCCACACCCCTCCCCACACATGCCCCCACACCCCTGTTGCCCTTAACTGCTGGTTAGGCTCATATGCTTGCACACAAATCCTTTGGTTGATTTCTCCCCTTTACCCCCACCCTCTCCTACCCTCCCTATGAGGCCCGACAGTCTGATCCATGCCTCCTTGTTTCTGGGTCTGTTCTTGTTCATCAGTGTATGTTGTTCATTATTTCCCCTAGATGAGTGAGATCATGTGCTATTAGAAATACACTTATAAGAACCGAAAATGAGACAAGCAATAATGGTTATGGTGACTGGCAAATGAATCAGTCTGTAGTGAGTTTCTTTCTGGGCCAACAGTTCTTTTGAGACCCAATTTCAATGTCCAACAGTTCCTTATGTGTACATGTCAGCACTAACATTACAGTTCTGGATGGTGGACAAATGGTGGTAATGCAGGTCCGACTCTCTCTGGTTTGGTCCTGGGCAACCTGCAGTGATGCACAGCTGCTACCTGCTAGTATGGGAAGGCCACATCAGCGTCTTCCATCTCTGGACTGCTTCTCTTCTGTCTTCATGGCTGGAGTAGTCCTGTAGATTCCTTTCTGTTGCTGGAATCCACATGGCCTCTGAGTTGTTTTCTGAAAATATACAAACATATTCTCGACCAAAAGTTAATAAAGGAATATTTTCTATAAATTTGACTTGGGATCCTATTGCATTTTTTGCCCAAATAATTTTCCTCTGGCTTGTTTTGACAACTTGTGTGTTTTTCATGGGTGTCTTGCTTTTAGCCTTACAATTAATTTTCTAAATTATTAATTTTCTAGATGTAATTTACTTACAGGATATTTTTCCTTACATAATATTCTTCTACTATCCCCTCCTTTTTTGATTTAAATGTTAGGAGGCTTTTGAAAATTTTATAATGTAGTCTTGATGGCTTTTAAATTTTAATTTTTTGCACTATAATATTACTGTTTTAGGTTCATTACATGGTGCACAATTTTTTCATGAGATGAAGTACCAATGAAAATTTTAGTTAACACTTTAGGAACACCTTTTTGTCCAGTACAATTAATTTTTCTAGAATATTCGCTTGTTTCAACTAGCCAATTTAAATTTGCCTGAAAACTTGACTACTATTTTATTGTCAGATTTATTACTCTAACAACAATCTTATTTTACCCTGTAAATATTAGTGGAAGGGATTATTTGCCTTCTTGAGTAGGTCCTGAGTATTCCTGGTGGTAGGCTGGATTTAGATATCGTAAACCCACTTCCCCACACCATGGGTACAAGACCACTCAAATAATTCTTGTTGGAGTGAGAGGGCAGCTGCTGTCAGCCAAGTCTCTGTCAGTCACCTGGGCATGGGAAGCATGAAGCAGCCATGGGGGCAGGAGACCTCCCTCAGAAGGGGCTAGGGTTCAGGCCCCTGCAATGTTGGGGGTGTGAGGGTCTGTGCCCCACCTCTGTTGATCCCCAAATTCTCTCCTGATGGCCCCTCTGCGACTGTGCCTGTCTTAGGTTGTTCCTTCCTTGAGGAATCTTACCCATCTCTGGCTAACCAGCCATCCTCCGGGGCCAAGCAGGGTGACGTGAGGTTCAGTTTTGTCTCCTTGGTAGCCTATGCCCCCGTGGCCTCCATGCCCAGCACCTGCCTTGGGATCCCCTCGTCTGCTGGCAGGGCCCCAGCACTGATCACATATCTTGTGGAACCCGGGTTTCTTCTCCAGGAGGGCTCAGTTCGCCCCACTGGGTGAGAGACAGATCAATGGCACCAGTCATCACGAGACTTCAACCTCGACATGAACAGAGAGCTCATGCAACAGCTGTGAGCAATTGAATTGTGAGAAGAGGGTCTCTCTTGGCCTGAAGGGTAAGAGGGACCAATATAGAATGCTCAGGTGCCTTCCCAGGAGGCCCTCTACACAGTGAAAAGGATTAAATCCTTACATGTCCTTTTTAAATTGCTGCCAAACATTCAAAGAATTAGTTTGTAAGTTTGCTTGGGATAATTGTATATTATGCTGTTATAATTCTAAAGTATCAAGAGATGTGTTAAGTTTGTCTCCAAGCACCAAACAGATGATTTTTTTTTCCCCAGGGGTGCAAGGAACTATTATAAGTACTGGGGGTGATCCAAATCTGGGAAAAATTTTAATGACAGTGTAGAATAATATCATGTAAGGATATTCTTTGTTCTAGTCCATGGCAATTCCCTTTCAAACTGGCTGTTCATTTCTTTTTATATAGACAAGGTCTTAGTTACATTTTCTGCACCTCTACTGGGGGAAAGAAGTGATAGTAGTGACACCCTTTCTTTGGTGTCCACACAAGCCAGAAACCTCTCTTTAATTGTACACACAAAGGGGCATTGTTTTGATTTTGTGTCATACAAAAGGGAAGCTGGGTGGAGACCCCTGTGTATTTATACTTTCTTGCCCCACCCATGGACCTCCTGGCTGACAAAGGTGTTTGGTATTATTGGTAACTACATTAGTTAAGGGATCAGCCCACGTAAGGGGTCTTACCCATGAAGGGTCAGGAGCATAAGGCCAAAATACTTACCCTCTTATCCCAGTTAAATTACTGTACATCTGATGATTGCTAGCGTGGCTAGAAAGGTGTTCTCAGGCATTCTTGGGTTTCTGGTTACCTCACAAAGTCTTCCCTGAGGTTTGACGTTCTGATTGATGTTTCTCTGTTTCTGGATCTATTTTTTTGTATTTCTCATTATTACTGTTTATTTTTTAAAAATTTGATTATAACGTGCTTTGGTGTCCTTTTTACATTTTTCTACTCGAGTACACTTTTTTAAATTAAATTCTGGGATTACATTTTTTCATCAAATTTTTAAAATTGTATTTTATTTCCTGATTTCTTCACCTTTCCTTAGGAATGCAATTACACATATATGAGGCCAGTTGATATTGTTCTAAATATTACTAATGCTCTGTTCTTATATTTCCACTTTTTTCTGTATTTTATTTTGGATACTTTGCTTTCTTATGTCTTTCAGTTCACTGTTCTTTTATTCTGCATTATTTAATATATTGTTGCTGTCAGCCAATATTTTTCAATAAAAATATTTTAGTTTTCATCACTAAAAGTTCCATTTGTATATTTTTACATTGTCCATTTTCCTCCTTATCGTGTATTCTTTCTTCTACCTTTTTGAGCATATGGAATATATTTTAACAGTTATGCTATTGTATTTGCCTACAAATCTATCGTGTGTCACCTCTGGTCAATGTCTACTATCTATTTCTTTTTGTTTCTTTGAATGGCTGATTATTTTTGTTTGGAGGCTGTTGGGTGTTGGCTATTTTTTGTACTTCTTTAAATATTTGGGACTTGGTTTTGATACTTGGAATCAACTTTATTCTTTTAAAGATTATTACTGCTTTTAGGTGAGCCTGGAATAGCCTTTGTCTGGGCTAATTTGTCCCCATTACTAAGGTAATACATTTCACAGGATCTACTTGATAGCTCATATATTATATAACTTTTGGCTATGACTATGCAAATATGAACTATTTCTGGATTCATGTGTGTTCTAGGGATTGTTCTATTTACTATTTCCACCTCCCCCCCCCCCCCCAAATCACCACTAATACATTTATTTGAGGAAGAAAGGTTCAAATCTTATCAGGATCTTTTAAACTGGGTAGGGCTAGAGACAATGTCTGCCTAACTTCTGGGTGTTCACAACAGCACAGGTAACCAGATCTGGAACATGAGGCATCACCATTAAACCTGTGAGCACTTAATGAGGAGACACATTCTGTGTAGTCATATGATTTTCTACTCAGAAGTTTCTGCCTTCATATTAAAAATAGTGTTGAGAAAAATAAAGGCAGAACCTAGCAATAACTTCCTAGCACAGGCCTGGACATGATGGTGGTCTCATGAAAAAGGATCACATCCTACTTACAAGCAACAGAGTGGTGCTCCCAGTTGAGTTGCAGGATGAGTAATAGGACTGACTTGGGAATGAGTGGGAGTGGGATCTGACATTATTAGCCTTTTCCCATACAACCTGGTACTCCACACGCCATTCTCTGGCCCCATGTGCAAAGCAGACTCAAAAATTCTATGAGATAAAGGGATTCTATTCCATTTCTCTAGCCTTGGCCCACCTTTTCCAGGTCTAACAGGTGACTGACAAATCCACTGGTTATGGCTTCACCTCCACCCATCTCCTACTATGGACAAACATGGACACGAAGACCATCAGGGCTGGGGCACATCTAGGTGTTGCTGGGTTGGAGTTGTCTCACCTACAGCAGCCAGGCTGAGATGGCTTGTTTTAGGACATCCAAGGCAAAGCTTGATCCTCAAGATACCCAAAGTAAAAGGAGGCTGGAGCAACAAAAGAGCTAAATCCACACACTCAGGTACTTCCATCCTTGGATCCAGGATTTGAACATTGGGGAGTAGTGGGGAGCTCAGCCTACAGCCCACAGTTGTTGGGATCAACAACCAGCAGATCATCAACCAGTAGGAAAAGGTAGGTCAGCAAACTCACTGCAATTACCATAAAAAATTGGTTTAGCTCCAGATGGCCAGGGCCTGGCTAAACTTGAAACCTTGGTTCTGGGTGTTTCCCAGCCGCCTGCCCACCCTGAGGTTTCACTTATGTGGTCATCCACCAGTTAGGCATTAATGAAGTAGGCCAACAGGTTACAGCCCCACAAGAAAACCACAATTCCCAGAAGGTGAGGGATGAAGCTGATAATGTGTTCCAGCAGCCCATCCTTTTTGAAAATGTTCCCAGTGAAGCTCAGCATACCACTGTACTTGGCCTCGTATCATACAGATAGGACCATAAAGCACATTGAGAATGTGAGTGTGAGGACAAGAAAAAAGCCTCTTTTTCCTTGCCGTAGCCTTCCACAATTTATGAAAAGCACCTGGTAATTAAATCCCAAGATTGTTAACTCCTCTTATTCAAACAGCCCATTTGTTCAAAATGCAAGACAAATTATTTTCAAGGCTACATTCTTTTAAAAATTTATTTATTTATTGAAATCTTTATTGTTGAGAGTATTATATATGTCCCTCTTTCCCCCCGCATTGACCTCTTCTAGCCTACCTCGCCCCAACTCCAGACCTTCACCACCCTATTGTCTGTATCCATGGGTTATGCACATATGCATACAAGTTCTTCAGTTCATCTCTTCCCATGTACCCACCCTCTCCTGCCTTCCCTCTGAGGTTCAAAGTCTGTTCCATGTTTATATGTCTCTGGATCTATTTTGTTTGTCAGTTAATTTTGTTCATTAGATTCCACATATAGTGAAATCATGTGATACTTATCTTTCTCTGACTAGCTTATTTTGTTTAGCATAATACTCTCCAGGTCCACCCATGATCTTGAAAATGGTAAGAGTTCTTTTTTTATAGCTGCATAGTATTCCGTGTGTAAATATACCACAGCTTTTTTATCCACTCATCTGCTGATGGGCACATAGGCTGTTTCTAAAACTTAGCTGTTTTAAATTGCACTGTTATGAACATAGGGGTGCATGTATTCTTTATGATTTCTTAGGATATATTCCTAGACGTGGGATCACTGGGTCAAATGGGAGTTCCATTTTGAATTTTTTGAGGAAACTCCATACTGTGTTCCACAGTGGCTGCACCAGTTTGCATTCCCACCAGCAGTATACTAGGGTTCCCTTTTTTCCACGTCCTTGTCCACACTTGTCATTTGTTGATTTGTTGATGATAGCCATTCTGACAGGTGTGAGTTGGTACCTCATTGTTGTTTGATTTGCATCTCTTTGATTAATGACTTTGAACATTTTTTCATATGCCTCTTAGTGTTTTGTATTTCCATTTTAGAGAAGTGTCTATTTAGGTCCTTTGCTTGTTTTTTTAATTGGATTGGTTGTCTTCCTTTTGTTAACTTGTATGAGTTTCCTATGTGTTTTGGAAATTAACCCCTTATTGAATGTGTCATAAATATGTTCTCCCATGCAGTGGGATCTCTTGTTATTTTGTTTATAGTTTCTTTTGTTGTGCAGAAGCTTTTTATTTTGTTGTGGTCTCATTTGTTTATTTTCTCCATAGTTCCCATTTTCCTAGGAGATGTATGGGTAAATATATTGCTATGAGAGATGTCTGAGATTTTACTGTCTATGGGTTCTTCTAAGATTTTTATGGTCTAAGATTTTCATGTCTTACATTTAAGTCTTTTACCCATTTTGAGTTCATTCTTTTGTATGGTGTAAGATGATGGTCTAGTTTCTTTTTTTTTTTGCATGTACCTCTCCAATTTTTCCAACACCATTTATTGAATAGACTGTCTTTACTCCATTGTATGCTCTTGCCTCTTTTGTCAAATATTAATTGAGCATAATGGCATGGTTCTACTTCTGGGTCCTCTCTTCTGTTACATTGATTTATATGCTTGTTCTGTGCCATTACCAGGCTATTGTGAGTACAATTGCTTTGTAGTATAACTTGATATCTGGTATTGTGATTCCTCCAACTTTGTTCTTCTTTCTCAAGATTGCTGCAGCTATTCAAAGTGCTTTTTTGATTCCATAAAAAATTTGTCTCTGAAATGTTCTGTTGGTATTTTAATAGGGATTGCACTGAATCTATAGATTGCTTTGGGTAGTGTGAACATTTTAATGATGTTGATTCTACCAATCCATGAATACAGTATATTATTTGAAAGGATAAACAAGATTGATGAAGCTCTATCCAGACTCACCAAGAAGCAAAGAGAGGACCTAAATAAACAAAAGCAGAAATGAAAGAGGTGAAATAACAACTGACCCCACAGAAATACAAAAGATCATAAAAATACTATAAATGATTTTATTCCAACAATCTGAAAAACCTGGACGAAATGGACATATTTTTAGGAAAATATAATCTTCTAAAACTCAATCAGGAAGAATCAGAAATCCTGAATAGGCTTATAACTACTGATGAAATTGAAGCAGTAATAAAACTCCCCGCAATAAAAAATCCTGCTCTGGAAGGCTTCACAGGGGAGTTTATCAAACATTCCAAGAATACCTACCCTCCTCAAACTATTCCAAAAAATTCAAGAGGAAAAAATACTTCCAAGCTCTTTCTATGAGACCAGCATTACCCTAATTCTAAAACCAGATAAAGACACTACAAAGAAAGAGAATTACAGGCCAATATCCCTGATGAACATTGATGCTAAAATCCTCAACCAAATATTAGCAAATCAGATCCAGCAATACATTAAAAAGATCATACACCATGACCAAGTGGGATTTATTCCAGGGATGCAAGGCTGTTATAATATTTTCAAATCAATAAACGTGATACATCATATAAACATATTGCAAGATTAAAATCAATGCTACATTCTTGTATACCTCTCCTCTTTGCTATTTTTACAACTCAGGAGTAATTTGTATCAAGGAGTCTCTAGTTAGTAGAAACTCCCCCTTCCTCCCTCCCAATAAGCCTCTTTTGAACTCTTCATAACTTTTACTATAAGCATGTTTTACAGGCTTGTGAAAAATACTGATAAAACACTTCCCTAGGACATCTGCAGGACTGTTTCAAACCCAAATTCCCTTCCTTTCCCTGTCACATAGCAACAGTAGCCATTACCCTTTAAAAGATTAGGCCACTGTTTATTACTTGTCCTTGAAATTATTAGTAATGCATTAGCCCTTTGCCTTCAGGGAAAGTAAAATAAATTTTCTCTCTGCATCTATTTCTTCTCTCAGTTGTGAATTCTTTTACAGACTGCATCATCATCTCCTAGGAGGTCTGCTTCACCACTTTCCTCAGAAAAGTCTTCATGTCACCCTTGTTGGAAATCTGCATGATCTCTTCTGGAGGAAAAACGTTTTCATGTTTCATGTTTTCATGTTTCCCCATGTCACAGTGGAGAGGACATCAACTGGGGGCTCAGGTCTGGAACAGCCCTATCTTTCCATCCATTTGAACAATGTCCTTGGCAAGGTAAAGAAGTTCAGTGGATAGAGGAACTTCCTCCCCAACACATTGGTCCCAAATGGTGGGAGGCATCGTGTCATGACCTACCTGGATGAGCAGTTTCATGTAGAGCAGTAAATGACTGAGCACTGTCATAACCATGCCCAGCACCAAAAGAGCCATGGTGGCCGGGCTGCCTGGCAGGTCAAGGATGGCACAGGTGTATGGCAGATGGTGAGCCAGACCTTGCCACTGTTGGGCAGGGAGATCCAGCTCTGCCTTCAGCCATCCCTAGGGCACTGCCCAAGTTCAGTACCTGTTCTGTATGCTTGTTCATGGCTCTTTCTCTGGTCTGGGTAATTTTCCTATGTGCATTTGTACATAGTACTGAGCCAATAATTTAAGGTGTGAACTCTGAGAAAAAAGACACCTACTAATAAGGGTGTTTAGTGTTTAACCTGGCTCAAATAAAAAAATTCTTGCAGCCATTTCTACATAGGGCCTCTCGTACAAATCACACTTTAGGTAGAGGCCTGCAGTAAATCATCTGTCTGCCTGTGCACTGAGCTGCCTGCCTGCACTGTGTTTCTGCCACCTGAGCCAGCTATTGTAGATGAGTTCCTGGAATCCTATTTCAACCAATAGGACTGAGGCTTTCCCCATCCAATCAGAGCTGTGCAGCTCTGACCAACCAGAGCAGCTCTATTCTGACTAATCAGAACAATGCCTCTTGGACCAGTCAAACTGCAAGAATTTGGAATCCTCATTTGCATAAGGACAGAGCAATCAGGGACCAGGTGTGGGCACTTCAGTCCATATTAGCCAGCTCTCCCCCCCTCTCCCCCCAGCTCTGGAAGTACACTTTCCTTTTCTACCCAAGCTCCTCCCTGGTTGAGCTGAAACATCTAAGAAGATGTCTCACTACAGTAGAGCACACCAGTGCAGGCCAGAGCAGACTGGCACAGAATGAAGCATGCCAGCTTGGAATTGAACAGATCTTGGAGGAGCAGAGCAGAGCTGTCTAGCAAGAGAGGGGCCTGGCCACAGGGTCAGGAGACTCATGGCTGTGCTGTTTTTGCAGCCATGCTGTGTCACAATTTAGCTGTTTTGTACTTAATTAAGTTTCCTCCTTCAACACATACCAAATTCGGGGTTCCTGTTGGGGTTGAATTGGTTCCCACAACCATCTGTTGACAAGGGGGTCCCTTTTTCATATCTCTGTAGTTTTCATTTAATGTAGCTCCTACCTTTTCATTACTCTGCCCTATAAATTCTGTCTACCTTAGTCCCCCTAAATTCTAAGCTCTGTCACCTCCAATAAGTAAGAATGCTAGACTATATTTTGCTTCCTCTTTTTTTTTTTTTTTTAACATTGATACTTGGCAACTCTTCAGGTATTGATCTGGGGGCATTTACAGAACTAACCTCATTTGTTTTTCTTTTTTTTAAAGGGATCCTTTTTTTGCACGGCCTATTTTCCAATGTTTGAAAACAGTTTTTTTGTTTTGTTTGTTTGTTTGTTTGTTAGTTTGTTGGTCTAGTTTCTAATTAGTTAAGGCAGCAGAGTAAAGTCTGGTCCTGTTATTCCATCATGGCTTAAAGTGAAATACCATCACATAGCAATCACCTAGTGCACATTATTCCATTTGTCCAGGCTTACAGTATTCTATGTGTTCTTTCACATTGGGATAATATTGTACAGGTTTTTATTATTTAGACATTAATGTATTATGGACATTTATACATGTTACTACACATTCTTACAGAATTTATCCTTCTTGTGACTCTCCCTCTATGTTATAGTAATAGTGATAAGAATAATATAGAATAAATATTAAAGTGTAAAATTACAGTGTGATATTAAAGTGTGATGTTAAAAAGTATTGAATGTAATGTAAACAGGTTGATAAACACCCCTGAGTGGCCTGTATGTAAAAAATAGATAAAGTGATCTGTTCCCCATATATAAAACCAGATATGCAAGGTTCTTGGGATTTGCTGATAAGACACACTGAAGACACCTATCTAGGTACATAAAAAGAGAAAGTACCAGAGAAAGATCAGAGAGGCATGCTCTGCTCCTCTACAGATGGTCACTCTCTACCTCTCCTCCTGCAATCTGCCTAAGTTCTGCTGTGGATTGTGAGTCTAAATAGTGAGCCGGAAACTGAGGCCTCAAAAAAAACACTGAGCCGCAGTTACAACGTTCAACGTCCAGTGTGTGTGTTTGTCGGTGCAGATTCCCAGGTGGTTTGCCGAGGTCTAGAAACTACCAAGACTCTGGTAAATAAACAGTGTGTGATTCGTGTATTGCATGTCTGTCTTCTGTGTAATTTATGCTCGGTCAATATTAAATAAGTACCTTGGGTAGTATGTGTTAGTATCTATTTAGAGACTGGCTGAGGTACCCTTGGTCACCTGTACTTACGTCCCTAAAAAAAAAATTAAAACACTCTAGCTGTGACTCTTTAGATTCTCTGGAATACACAGAGAATGTGTATATTTTATTAATCCTGCACTCTCTTTTCTTCTTTCTCTCGCTTTTCTCCTTCCTCTCTCACAACTCTATTGTTACAACAAAGAGTGTAGATTTGATCAGGAATTTCTGCTAGCCAACACAATGAATATTGTTATGCTAAAGATCTGGATATCAATATTGCCCTATATCTTTGTAACTCAATTCCTTATCAAAATAATTTCAAATGTTGGCCCCAGAACAAGGAGGTAGGTGGTATTTTTGTTACATCAAATTTGAGGAGCTTGAGATTCAATAAACTTAAATTGAGAGACAATGTAATGAGAGTGTGGGCTCTTGTAGTCTGACTCTTCCTTGGTTTGAATACCACTTCTTCACCACATTGTGCTGTAGTTTCTTGATCTATAAAATGGGCTAATAATAATATTTACTTCATAGGGTTATAAAAAACATAAAGTTAAAAATAAAAAATAATAATAAATAGTACTGATGACTTTACACATATAAAATCATCATGGCAGTGCCTGGAATATAAATCCTCAATAAGTGTTTGTTATTAATTGTCACTTATATAGTCAAGCATGGAGTACACATCAATTTAAGTTTAACTTTAGCTATTCTAACTGAAAGTACATAATTTTTTTTCTTTATATGAAATTATGTGACTCTATAAATTATGATTATTAAAAACCTTGATGAATTATTTTCTATTTCCTCCTTGGTTGCTAAGCTCATAAATTTATTTTGAGGTTCAGCTTAGTCGGTATGGTTCTGAGTTGTTCTCTAATGACTGTTTCCTTGCATATCACTCCATCAAAAGTTAGTGAAATAATTTATATCTTTGTTGTTCTAGGGGCATTCCTTTCAATGGTTTGATACCAAATTTATTCCTTTTTTCTCATTATGGCTGAGAAACTTATTGCATATCACTAAAAATACTAATTTCACACTTCCTGATAGAAATTAATGTTTAGTGTATGGGCTTGTATATATAAAAGAAATGATATCAAGACAGTTAAAATGGATTTCAGAATTTTATATCTCTGGGTTTTCATGATACTTCTCTTGCTTTTTTTATTAAGTTAGGGAAGTAGAACTATTTATACTGTGTTCTATATCTAGACAAAAATCTAATTAGCTAAATCATAAGTTTAACTTTGCTGGGACCCAAACTTAGCTTAGTTTTTGGTTGCTGATATATTTAGAAACTGTATTCACTTATTTTAATTGTATTTAAATTAAGAAAAAGGAGATCAATATCTTCCATATTAAAGGAAGTTGAATGTGGGCTTCATAATCTATATACATTATCTCTTTAAAAATTCCTTGATTTTTTTCTCTTCCTTGGGAATTTGAAAATAGTTTTTGATTTTAGAAAATACCACCCTGCTAAATTTATGGTAACAGAAAATCTTATCAATCCTCTCTCTTCTTTAGCAAACAATGGAATGCCTCTCTTCTACTTTTGTTTCAGAATAGGCTCTTTATCTGTTAGGATAAGGAGCTCTTGGAGATCTGTTTCTTTTCTTTTTTTTCTTTCTAGTTTAACAATTGCACCAGCATGTGCAGAAAAAGAAGACCCTTTGATTACCATTGTCTGCTCTTCCTTTGTCCTCTCTAGGAACTGAGCTACATTTTTTCCTAGTTGTTGGCAATTGCACTTCTGTAGTGATACGGGGAAGCATTCTAAAGCCCTCTAAGTTGTCAAAGTGCAAAGTAAGTACTGCAAATATACTGGGAATATCCTCAGGATGTGCAATGGCTTCATTCACTTTCCTGATAAGTTGTCTCAGGAATGATCATTATTGCTTGGGCTCATGCACAGCCTTAGGTATATAGCAAGCTATATGGAAATATATAGTATTGCAACTACACAAGTACACCTCTACTAAGAAAGGACTTATTAGCTTACACTCTGAAACTGGTATTATCTATCTGGCTTATTGTCAATGAGATCATCATAAATCCTTGAGTCAGTTAAAACCATGAAAACAGAGATGTAACAACAGTTTGAAAATGCATTTTTAAAGATGACCTTGGGTTGCTTGGTGAAACCAATCTCTGAAAGCAAATCTCCAGAAAACCTGGGATCAATACTCTTTCTCAGGCTTAGGAAGCATATAATCCATTTAAGATTTATTAATTAAAACTAGTAGCCCGGTGCACGAAATTCGTGCACATTGAAAGGGAATTAATTAGATGAAATATTTTAATATTGCTATTTGCCCTTTCTCTATAATAAAAGTGTGAGAGATAAAAGGAAATGAGTACAATGTATAGGAAAATAATACATAATTTTATTAATAACTAAACAATAACAAAATGATATAACAACAATAACAAACTCGTAATAAAAAAACAACATTGATGCAAATAATGACTGATAAAGTGATTAAACTTATTCTAATATCTCCCTGTATACCACATTAAGAGTAAAAACACTTTCAGAGTGCTTGACTAATTTCCCTTGAGATAAAGTATTTACAACTTTAACTTTAACATAACATGCTCTTTGAACTCAAGAGAAAGCAACAGCCGTAACTGGTTTGGCTCAGTGGATAGAGCGTCGCCCTGTGGACTGAAAGGTCCCAGGTTCGATTCCAGTCAAGGGCATGTACCTTGGTTGTGGGCACATCCCCCGTAGGAGGTGTGTAGGAGGCAGCTGATTGATGTTTCTCTCTCATCGATGTTTCTAACTCTCTGTCCCTCTCCCTTCTTCTCTGTAAAAAAATCAATAAAATATTTTTTAAAAATACTTAAAAAAAAAAAAGAGAGAGAGAGAGAGAAAGCAACATTAACTGACCATGTCCAAAAACGGGTTCAGGTAGGAATATTCCTACTCTGTCTAGAGTTTGTCCTTGTGATTTATTAATGGTCATCACAAATGCTGGCATAACGGGAAACTATCTTTGAATTAATTTAAATGGGTGGCCAGTGGGGACAAATCAATTCTTGGAATCAGAACAATCTCTCCCTCTGCAGATCCTGTTAATATTTCAGCTTTGATAATGTTAGGTTGCAATCTTTTGATAATAAATCTGGTACCATTACAAAGACCCCATTTACTATTAAGATTTCTCAATAGCATGATGATTGCACCCACTTTCAATTTTAATTTATGACACGGTATTCCAGAAGGAGTAATACTATTAAGAAATTCAATAGGAAAATTTTCCTTTTCAGCATCATCTACTGAGTCAATGGAATCATCACTCAAATAGGTGTGAAAATCTCCATCAAGTATATCCAAAATTTCTTCATTTAATTTTTGAACGTGCTCATTTTTTGAACAAAGAATTGCACGTTTAGATATATTTTTAATATTATCTATAGATATACTATTTCCAAAGGTGGCTTTAATAATAGATCCATTAAAAATCATTTCATGGGGAATTTCAATAATATCCATTCCTAAATGAAAACTGCTATCAAGTTTGCCATCTCCAAGTTTTACTAACCATTCACTATAAGCAGAATCCTCTGATCTTATATTTGTTTTAAGAGACAACTATCTGAAACATCCCCAAACACTACAGTACTTTAAACTTATTTGTACTATGGCCAATCGTATAGCATAGTGGCACAAAAATCCCCTCTGAAAAGAACTTTCCCACCAAATGCAACATTCAAAGTAGCGCCAGCGAGAGCTTTATATGTATGGCACATGTGCGAGTCAAAGTTTATTTTTAAATTTCCAGTGTGTGTCATATGTACTGGTTGGTCAGATGGATGGACAAATGTCGGTCACTTAGCCTTTTATCTATACAGATTATGAGTCATGATTTTACCTTTTTAAAAAATTATCCTTTAATACCTCCAAAGCACAATGAGTAAGAATCTGAAGGTTTATGTGGCTTCTATTTGGTTTCTAGGACAAAGTTCTTTCCTTTACCCATCACTCGCTTCTCTCCTTTTATTCTTGAATGTTAATTCCAACATAATTTTTGTAACACCTCTTGAAAAGGATCCCACCAAGTTTTTGATAGTCCACATGATAAAACTTACAGAAAAACTACAGCATGAGACTTTCATTCTATCACTAACTTTTTCCTATAACTGTAATTCCTCAGTCTCTATAGAATGAAAAAGGAAAATAACAGTGCCTTCTCTCATTCCAAGGCCTTTCTCAGTCAGGCAACCATAAAAAGAATGAGCCTACAATTCATGCCATGTAATCTCTATCAGGCATAATTCAAATCAAATCCCATCAGGCAAAGTCTGGGATAATTAAAATGTATAAGAGAACAGTGGTGACCTGGGGGAGAACTTATGAAACCTTGTCTCCTGCTTTTGCTGAATATTATTTTTGTTATGCTAGACTCCAAGTCCCTATCGGGGACCTGGTCAGGCGGCTGCAGGCTCTAACCCATGCTGCCTGCCCTGGTTCGTGATCCGTGATGGCGGACCTGGGCAGGCGGCTATGGGCGCTAACCCACGCTGCCTGCCCTGGTCCGTGATCCGTGATCACGCCGCCTGCCCAGGTCCGTGATCCATGATGGCAGACCTGGGCAGGCGGCTGCCTGTGCTAACCCACGCCTCCTGCCCTGGTCCGTGATCCCTATCCAGGACCTGGTCAGGCAGCTGTCGGCACTAACCCACGCTGCCTGCCCTGGTCCGTGATCCCTGATCGGGGCTTCAAGTCCCTATCCAGAACCTTGTCAGCCGACTGCCTGCACTAACAGCCTGCCCCAGTCTACCATCATGGCTTGGATTCCACCGGCAGCGGGCGCTGCCCCCTCCCCCCGCCATCTTTGCTGGTTTAATGTGTATATTTGCTCCTGATTGGCTGGTGGGCGTGGCTTATGGGTATAGCGAAGGTGCGGTCAATTTGCATATTACTGTTTTATTAGGTAGGATAAGACACCTGCCCATACTGCTAATTTGTACTTTTCAATCCCTTTTCCTGTTTCATTGAGTCCCCAACTCTCCTTGCTAGTTAGTTACTGAAAATATTAGGGGGAACACTTTGTAAAGCATGTGATTATCTAATCATAATGCTGTACACCTGAAACTAATACAAAATAATGTTGAATGTGAACTGTAATTGAAAAATCTATAATAATAAAAGCATAATATGCTAATTAGACCAGACATCTGAATGACCTTCCAGACATTATTCCAGATGTCCTTCTGGATGAAACCACCATGGCGGGTGCTGAGGCAGAGGCAGTTAGTGGCAATCAGGCAGGCAGGCAGACTGGTTAGGGGTGATCAGGCAGGCAGGCAGACAGGCGAGCAGTTAGGAGCCAGCGGTCCCGGATTGTGAGAAGGATGTCTGACTGCCAGGATCAGGCCTAAACTGGCAGTCGGACATCCCTCGAGGGGTCCCGGATTATGAGAGGGTGCAGGCCGGGCTGAAGGACCCCCTCTCCCCCATGATGAATTTTGTGTACTGGGCCTCTAATAAATAAATAAAATCAGACACCTCTATAGAAAATCAGAAACCATTTACTAGAACCCATTATGTGTTAGGTGCCAGAGCCTCCTCAGCATTCTGTGATATGTGAATATAAATTAAGACCTGGACTATATTCTCATGAACTTGGTAGTGTGTACCTCCAGAAGGAATGGGTCTGTCACGAAGAACTTCTTGTGGGCATCAATTCATAACCAGATTCTAACAACCATTGCTGACAGAGGCCTCCCACACTGCATTTCAAGGAAAAGCTACTGAATGGGCTTCTGCACTGAGTTCCTGCCACCTGAGTTGACTCTTATAAAAGAGTTCCTGAAATCATATTTTAACCAATGGGACTAAGACCTGCCCCATCCAATTGGAGCACTGCAGCAATATATCTTCATTTGCATCTTTACTGACCAATCAAAGAGGTTCCATAGCTGATCATTTCTGACCAATCAGGACAGTGCTATTTGGACCAATCAGACTGTGCATATTTGAATTCCCTATTTGCATAAAAATGAACCAATTAGGGACCTGGGCAGATACTTTATATATGTGGGCCTCCTCTCTGTCTTGGGGAAGCTACATTTCCCTGGCTTATAATCTATTTACCTGATTAAAGTTTCTCTTTTACATCATCCCAGATTGGGGATTTCTGTTGGCATTAGATCAGTGGTAGCGACCTTTTGTTGACAGCAGTGGTGGGAGAGAAAGGTGCAGTGAGAACTGAGTTCCTTACCCTTCTGGAAGTGGAGGGCCTGATCTGACATGCTTCTGGGACACTTGCTAGGCTATGGAGCTTCACTGGGGTGCTCTGAACACTCATCAAGCCTTGGCCCACATCTCTGTGAAATCAATGGTGGGCAAGAGTGCTAGTTGGTGGGCACAGTTCTGATCAGTAAGCTCTCCTGCTGTATGCAAGGGATTGCAGCTATGACTCATTTGGAGATGTGAGTCAAGATAACTTATTTGGTTTACTCCCTTCTGATCCAAATATTATATTTTGCTATGGTCATAAAAAGCCCCTAACCATGCTCTGGATAGATGGTTCAGTCGGTTGGAATATCATCCTCTATACCAAAAATATTTTGGATTCTATTCCTGGTCAGGACAGGCAACTGATTGATATTTCTCTCTCACATAGATGTTTCTATCTCTCTTTCTTCCTTCCTCTCTTTCTAAAAAGAAATAAATATATAAATAAATAAGTAAAAACATATCCCCAAGTGAGGATTTTTAAAAAGCCATCAACCTTCTGAGACAGTGACTGGTTCATCTGAGAGGTTTCCAAATATTATGTATTTCACATTGCCAGAAGAATTATATGGAAGAATATGAAACTATATCCTCTATCCTATAGTTTTATTGCTACACAAATGATTTGGGGTTAGGTATTTTACCTCTTTATAAAGTTTGAGTACTTTGAAAGACAAAAATTCTAAATTAAGGTGGAAATATTTTCCATTATTCGAAATTAGTCAAAGCACAATAAAAATGTGTCTTGCTTGTGGAAACATTTGCAAACCTTCACTCAGTCAAAACTACATCTTTGCTTAGAGATAAAGCCAGCAAATTTAAATTTGCCTGTGTCTCCCCACATTGGGAATTTTTGAGCACTGAACTCTCACTCACTGCCTGTGTCCTTTTTCCCTCTGGGGCTATAATTAGACCAACAGGGGTGAATATTTTATCAGATACCCAAAGACTGAGGATGATAAATACCCCAGAATTTCACTTATCTAAATCTAGAATCAATTCTTACTTCACTGCCTTCCTTTTTCCAACTTTATTACATTTTAAAAGTATGAAATTATTGGTAGACTTAAAAACTAGCACCTACTGAACTCTGAACACAAAGATAATTTGAGCACTTGGGTAATGTGGGGTGATTTCTCTAAGAATCAACAAAGCAAAGAAAGTATTAGTATAATTTGAAGCAAATATGACAAAAATAGCTTATATTTCATTTGTATCATTTGAAGTAAACATTACATTGAAAACAAATCATTTGTATTGTGGAATTATTTTCTAGCAATAATTAGTGCTTTTTAAAAGTAGCTTGCATGGCTATAGAAATTTAAAAAAATTTTTTTTTCAGGCCCATCAGTTGTCTGTTGAAAACAGGCTCTTCGACAGGATTGAGAGAAAGAGAGATGGTGATGTAGCAAGGTGGTTTATTGGTTATGGCTGCCCCTGCCCCTGGGCTTTCAATGTCCCATTTCCCTCTGTTTCACCATGGAAAAAGTCCACCTATGTCTTCAGCAGGGCCAAAATATAAACCAGTGTCCAGGATTTCTGCTTCATAGTCCTTGGAAGCCTACAAGGTATGTGGACCCCAGGTGGCCATTAGACCTGCATGGTACAGTGTTTCCAGGTGGGATAGAACAGAAACAAAGTGGTGAGGGGACGCAACTGGGATCTCAAGCAAGAGAGAGAAAAGGGCTTTGTTCTCTTGAGGTTTTAACCAAAAGCAATTTCAAAATGACCAATTAACTTCCTAAGATTTCCTGGTCTTGCACTGGAATCCACCCCCTAGCCAATGACAGGCCTCTATGGTCCAACACCTCCTCCTGAGCCATTTTGACTTTACTGAACAAGTCCTTATCTTAGCCTGCTGCCCCTTTCTACACACACAATCAGGTACTGAAGTGGGGAAGGAAGGGAGCTAATCCCCTGGGAGGGACAATGCTGTAACTCCCTGGGGTATGAAGCCATAACTTCCTGGTTAAGAAAACAGTCCTATGCTTGCCAGCTGAATATGCTCAACAATTTCTGACTCCGTCTTTTTGCTTTCTTTCCCTCATTAATACCTACCTAATGACAGTAGCACATCAACAAAAGATCCTACATGTAGTTAAGAGTACTGGATGTTTGGAGATTATTGTGTTCTTTGACATGACATGAAGAAATGATCAACACATACTGTGGTGACACTGTTCCTTTCTTGGTAACTGCTCATTTGGAAGGTTTTTTTCTAAGTCTAATACTAACTTCAGGTATTGTTCATATTATAACTAAAGGAAAATTACAGAAGCTTGATCATTTTTATTATTATTATTATTGATTTTAGAGAAGAAGGGAGAAATAAAAAGAGAGACGAGAGAGAGACCAAGAGAGAGAGAGAGAGAGAGAGAGAGAGAGAGAGAGAGAGAGAGAGGAAGAGGAGAGAAGAGAGAGAGAGAGACATCAATGTGAGGGAGAAACATCAATTTGTTGCCTCCCCCACGTGCACCGACCGGGGATTGAATCTGCCACCTTTTGGTGTACAGGATGATGCTCCAACCAACTGAGTAACCCAGCCAGGGTGATCATTGATTTTTGCTATTTCAGTTAATTGAGGTGATTTTTAGAATGGTATGTGTATGTATGGTATGTGTGAGTGTATGTACGTGTTCGTGTGTGCAGGGTAGGTATCACCACATTCTCTGTGATGGTTTTAGTCCAATATTGCTGTTTTTGGAATCTCCCACTTTTTAAAAGAACTTTATTTATGTAGTCTCTCCACTACTTCTGCCAAGTTTTCTATCCTTAAAGATCAATATCCTTAAAAAGACAATTTCTTATGACTGAATATTTTCAGGAATATTTTTTGTGTATATCTAAAAAGTAAACTGTTGCTGAATCCTTTAAAAGATCTTATATTTAAATTAATTTTGAAGTAAAACCCAGATTTTTTTTTACCATGAAAGATGTTTGTTCATCTAATCTCTTTCTTACCTTTTTTGTATTAATTACTGAGATTCTTATTAGCCTCTGTTTCCAGCCAGAAACTTCCCCTCTTGAGATTAGAATCAATTGAAAATTAAGAATCAGGAAACAGAGAGCTAAAGTAATCTTTATTACTGAAAAAGCCAGTTGAAGAATGTGGCTCTTGATTTGTGGGCAAAAAGGCTGTTTAAGCATCCCATGTGAATTAGATGGACTTATACCCTTGGTCATTGACGGCCCCCAGCATCTCCAGGCTACCCAATGGGGCAAGCCTTGACTGCAAGACAGAGAAAGGACCAGCATGGTGCTCTTTGCGGGCAGGCTCACTTCCAGGAGGGCAAGCAGAAAACACTGAGATCAGTTCCCTCTATTGACTCATCTGTTAGAAAGTCACTTGTTCCTGATGTTGAATGAGGTGTCAGGGAAGTGGGGCAGGGAGGGCAAGTCCCATTCAAGTGCCTCCCCATGAAAACTCAAGAGGCAGGGAATACATGTTCCTCTCTAACAGCAAGTATAATGGATTAATCCTCTGAACCACAAATGCAGTAAGACAAGTCATTTGTGCTGAGATTCAGTTCTGCAGTTTATATTTACCCCTGGTGGTATATGTTCTTTTTCCCCCCCCCCAAGACTGTCTTATTTGTGCCTGTTGGCCTGGAGTTATTAATAAAGTTCCTTTTGTTTTCAAACCTATCAAAGTGTAGATGATAAATTATATGGTCTGTAGTTTCTGGGGATGAAGTGGTCAATAGATGGAATCTCTTCATATAGCCTGACAGTAAACTCACATGTGTTATTCTTGGATCTTGAGATTGTTTTCCAGGATATTTATTTGGTGGAATTTCTATTAGAATTGAAATTATTCATGAGTGTGAACAATAACAACAGTGTCCTCAGCAATCTGAAAACACCACTTTCCATGGGAGTTTGGCAAAGACCTCTCCAGACTGCATATAATGACCTGCAACAGACGTTTTTTCATTTCAGAGATTGTTATTTTTTTAGAGTGAATTTTCTCCTTTTTCAAAACCATAGTTGCAGCACTTATTAATATGTTATGTCTTTTATGACATGAGGATTATGATTATATTAAGTCTCCAGAGAGCAAGGCATTCCTTGTGGGGGTGGGGGAGAACAAGAAACAAACTGAGAAATGGGACATAGAGGTAGAACCTAGGAATTTGTATTGGAGAAGCAATATTTATAGCAAGTTATAGAAAATGAATCCAGATCCCTAGCATGGGAAGAGATGTTTGTGTGACTGGAATCAAAGGCAAACTATTTGCTATTCTCTGGGTTAAGCTATAAGAGGGCAAATTATTATTAGCAAGATGGCAGATGCTCACATATATTTATTGCCCCTTGTGTCTAGAGGAAAATTTTAAAATGTTTATTAATCAAGGCACAGGGAGACAAAATGGTGGTGGAATAGATGGACTTGTCCTGAGCCTTGTCCCGGAGCAAATAGAGTGAGCGGCTGAAACGAGTGGAATTCAGCCCTAACTGGCGAAGGAGACGCAGCTGGTGAGACAGTTTGCAGCCGGGAAGGGCAGAGGTCCCCTGCATAAAGGTAAAATCAAGGATCTAAGCAGGAGAGTCTGCCGGACCTCTGAGCCCAGAGGGTCAGGGAGAAACCACACGGCGCCAAGCCGCGTCCCTGAGGAGAGGCAAAGCATCTGACTGTGAAAAAAGGGTCCACAGGACTGTGGGAGGTAGGGGATTTGGGACCTTGGATTCTGGATTTTGGATCTGAGCTCAGAGGAAGCCCTGAAGGGCTGGCAGGACCACGCAGTGCCGGCAAGAGAGGAGCTTGTGGAGACGCAGTCCTTCCCCGCTCTGGGGCCTGTGCCTTTCTTCACTGAACCTGGTCTGTAGGACCTTTCGGATACAGACACTTACCCGTGGCTGAGGTGCGGGAGAAGGTGTGGACTTGTGGAATCTGGGGAGAGTAGGCAGTCCAGGAGAGGTGGTAGCGAGTCTGGTGCTGAGTCATACCTGAGCCCGGGCTGCCATTTTCTCCTGAGAGATAGCCTCTCCCTCCAGTCTCCAGGCAAACAATACAGCCACACCCAGATCCCACCCTGAATGACACAAAGGAACCTGAACACTCCCTGAGAGGTCACAGGAACTGGCCTAAAGAGAAATCTTCAGCCCCAGCAATGGGAAACCGAGAAACAGTACAGTACAGACAACTGGGATTATAAGCCAGCCAAAGGAACGACACTTCACTTTTTCACTTTTATTTTTATTTTTTTATTATTTTGTTATCCCTTTTTTTTTTCCTTTTTTTCTTCTTTTTTCTTTGTTTTCCTGTTTTTGTTTGTTGCTTTATTTTCTATTTCTTTTCACATTATTTTTAAATCACTATATTCTATTTTTATTTTTAATTTTTATACCATTTTTGAAATCAATTTTTTTTTTGGTAAATTTATTATTATTTTCTTCTCATTTTCTTTCTTCTTATCCACTTATTCCCTTTATAATTCCTCAATACTAAATTGAGGTCCTCCCCATATTCATCCAATTCTTAATCTTATTTTCAGTATATAAGCTCAGCCTCTACAGATTCTGCTCCAACCCTCTTTGCTGGGTATTTGGTGTTTGTATTTTTTTGGTTTATCTATTGGTTCTGTGGTTATATATATTATATATATATATATATTCCTTTTTCTTCCTTTGTCTTTTCTCTCTTATCTTTTTCTCTCTCTTTGATATCATTTGTGCTCTCTTTTCTCTCCCCTAACTCTCTTTTCTCAGGTGGTCACTTATATTGGGGTTATTGGTGTTGTGAGTACATTTGTGCTTAGTTCCTTTTGTGTGTGTCTTGTTGAGGTGAATTTTATCCTGTCTGGCCAAGGGGCTTGAGAGCAAGCCACATAACCAGACACCTGGAGAGGAAACTACATCCACAAAAGGGTCAATAACACCCCAGACCCAACTTCAGAGGCAGGAAGAATGCGGCAGTGAGGGAGAGAGCATGAGTGAGTGAGGGAGGGAGTAAAAGAGGAGTGTGTGGTCAGGTGGGGTGTGTGTGTGTGTGTGTGAGTGAGTGAAGCACAGTTAGATCCCACAGGACCTTCAGGGGCAGGCTAATTGGGCTCACCTAACTAGGCAACTTCTGCTACCATTGCAAACAGTACCAGGAGGCCAGCTTGTCCTCAGAGGCTTAGCCTTTTTGAAGGGGAGAGCTGCTGTAACCGGGTGCCCAGCCTCCACTCCACCCAGAGTGCCCTCAGATAACACCTGGGACTCTACAGCCACCCCTGCCAGGGTCCTGCTACCTAGGCTGTAATCCCACGGTCAACGAGGCTCCAGCCACCCTAGCACAGGCTCCTGTGAATTCTGAAGCACACTCCCCTCTGACCGGCCCAACGCTTTAGCCCAGGGCACTGCAACCACATGAACAGCAGACACGTGAGCAGCCCGCTCCTGTCCAAGGAGCAGCAGCCCCTCGAGTAGCCCACCCCAGGCCTAAGAGCAGCAGATTCACGTGGCCTGCCCCTGTCCAAGGAGCAGCAGGGGTGGGAGTGGCCAGTTCCCCCGTCTGAGAAGCAGCAACCACGTGAGCAGCTTGCCCCATCTGAGGAGCAGCAGCCGCTCGAGCAGCTCACCCACAATTGAGGAGCAGCAGCCCCACGCAGCCGTCCCCTGTCTGAGGAGCAGCAGCTGCACACAGCCCGCACCCTGCACCTGTCCAAAGAGCATCAGCTATGCAAGCAATCTGCCCCCATCCAAGGAGTAGCAGCCATGCGAGCAGCCACATGACCAGCCAGCCCCCATCCAAGGAGCAAAAACTATGTGAGCAGCCTGCCCCCTTCTGAGGAACAGCAGCCACAACAAGCTGCCTGCCCCCATCCGAGGAGTAGCAGCCACACAAGCAGGCAGCCCACGTCCAAGGAGCAGCAGCCCCTGTGCAGTCAGCACTGGTCCAAGGAGCAGCACCCACATGCAGCCTGCACCTGTCTGACGAGAAGGAGCCGGGTGAGTGGCCTGCTCCTGTCTGAGGAGCAGCAACAGCACGTGCAGCTCACTCCTACCCAAGGAGCAGCAACCGCGCAAGCAGCCTGTACCTCATCCACGAAGCAGCAGCTGCACAAGCAGACTGCCCCCCATCTGAGGAGAAGCAGCTGCATGAGCAACCCGCACCTGTACAAGGATCAATAGCCCTGCAAGCAACCTGCCACTGTCCAAGGAGCAGCAGCATCACGAGAAGCCCTCCCCATCTGAGGAACAGCAGCAGCATGCAGCCAGCCCCCATCTAAACAGCAGCAGCCACACGAGCAGTCCGCCCCTGTCCGAGGAGCAGCAGCCACGTGAGCAGCCGGCCCCCGTCCAAGGAGCAGTGGCCATGTGCAACCTGTCCCCATCCCAGGAGCAGCAACCTCATAATCAGCCCACCCCTGTCCAAGGAACAGCCGCTCTATGAGCAGCCTCCACCACCAGCCAGAGGAGACACCACTGCTGTGAACAGCACCCACCAGAGGAGCCTCTGCCAACTGAGAAACAACTGCTACCGTGACCGTCCGAGGAGCAAACGCAGCCGGAGAAGCCACTGCCACCTAAGGAGAGGCCTCTGCACGACTTGACATCTAGATCAGTTGGTGAGACCAAAAATGGGTAGACAAAGATACCCCAAAGGAAATAAAAGGAAGAAATGCCAGAAAAAACAGCTAAGTGTAACAGAGGCATGCAATATGTCAGAAAAAGAATTCAGAATAAGGGTCATAGAGTTTATAAACCTGATGGAAGAAAAAATCAACACCTTATGTAAGAATCAAGAAGAAATGAAGAGTGATATGGCTGCAATAAAAAAACACCATGGAACATTTCAACAGTAGACTAGGAGAAGCGGAGGACCGAATTAGTGAATTAGAAGACAGGGAAGCAAAACACTGCCAAACTGAATTGCAACTGGAGAAAAAAATTAAGACAGGAGGAGAGCATAAGGGAGCTATAGGACAACATGAAACAAAGCAACATACAAATAAAAGGGGTGCCAGAACAACAGGAAGAGGAACAAGGGTTAGAAGACCTATTTGAAGAAATAATGTCAGAAAACTTCCCTGATGTGGTGAAGAAAAAAGTCACACCAGCTCAGAGAGTCCTAAACAGGATGAACTCGAAAAGACCCACACCAAGACACATCATAATTATGATGGCAAATATTCAGGACAAAGAGAGAATCTTAAAGGCGGCAAGAGAGAGACAGAAAGTTACATACAAGGAAACTCCCATTAGATTATCAAATGATTTCTCAAAAGAAACACATCAGGCCAGAAAAGAATGGAAGGAATCTACAAAGTGAGGCAAACCAAGGGACTGAATCCAAGAATACTCTATCCAGCAAGGTTATCATTCAAAATTGAAAGAAAAATAAGGAGCTTCACAAAAAAATGCTAAGGGAGTTTATCACTACCAAGCCAGCAAAGCAAGAAATGCTAGAGGGACTGGTGTAAAAAGAAGAGATGAAAAGGTAAGAAGAAACACAGTCTCAAAAAATAAATATGGCTACAAACAAGTACCTTTCAATAATAACTTTAAATGTAAACGGACTAAATGCTCCAATCAAAAGACATCGAGTGGCTGAATGGGTAAAAAAACACGACCCATATATATGCTGTCTATAAGAGACCCACCTCAGAAAAAAGGACTCATACAGATTGAAAGTGAAGGGATGGAAAAACATCTTTCAGACAAATTGAAATGAAAAAGAAAAGCAGGGGTAGCAGTACTTATTTCTGACAAAATAGACCTCAAAGTAAAGGCCACAACAAAAGATAAGGAAGGCCACTTCATAATAATAAAGGGATAAATACAACAAGAGGATATAACCCTGATAAACATATATGCACCCAATGCAGGAGCACCCAAATACATAAAAAAACTCCTTGAAGATATCAAGGGAGAGATCGACAACAATACAATCATAGTAGGAGACTTTAATACACCGCTGACATCACTTGATAAATCATATAGACAAAAAAATCAGCAAAGAAACAGCAATTCTTAATGACACACTAGATCAGATGGACATAATTGACATCTTCAGAGCATTTCACCCCAAAGCCACGGAATATACATTCTTCTCAAGTGCACATGGGACATTTTCAAAAATAGACCACATATTGGGTCACAAACAAAGTCTCCCCAATTCAAAAAGATTGAAATCATATCAAGCATTTTCTCAGACCACAATGGCACAATATTAGAAATAAACTACAATAAAAACATTCCAAAAAAATTCAAACACTTGGAAGCTGAATAGCATGCTATTAAACAATGACTGGGTTAACAATGAGATCAAAGAATAAATTAAAAACATCCTGGAGACTAATGACAATAAAAACACAACAATGCAATATTATGGGACACAATGAAAGCAGTCCTGAGAGGAAAATTTATACCTCTACAGGCCTACCTCAAAAAACAAGAAAAAAATGGTAATAAATCATCTAACTCAAAAACTCAAAGAATTAGAAAGAGAGCAACAAGAAAAGCCCACAGTGAGCAGAAGGAAGGAAATAATAAAGATCAGAGCAGAAATGAATGACAGAGACCAAAAAAAAACACAAAAAAAACACACACACACACAAAGAAGAGATCAATAAAACCAAGAGCTGGTTCTTTGAAAGGATAAACAAGATTGATGAACCTCTAGCCAGGCTCACCAAGAAGCAAAGAGAGTGAACCCACATAAACAAAATCAGAAATGAAAGAGGTGGAATAACAACAGACCCCACCGAAATACAAAGGATTGTTAAAAAATACTATGAACAAGTCTATTCCAACAAACTGGCCAACCTGGAGGAAATGGACATATTCCTAGAAACATAACCTTCCAAAACTTAATCAGGAAGAATCTAAACATCTCAGTAGGCCAATAACTATGGAAGAAATTGAAGCAGTCAGAAAAAAGCTTCCGGAATACAAAAGCCCGGTTCCAGATGGCTTCACAGGGGAGTTTCACCAAACATTCAAGGAAGAACTAAAACCTATCCTCCTCAGACTATTCCAAAAAATTCAAGAGGAAGGAACACTTCCAAGCTCCTTCTATGAAGCCAGCATCACCCTAATACCAAAACCAGATAAAGACAACACAATGAATGAGAATTACAGGCCAATATCGCTCATGAACATAGATGCCAATATCCTCAACAAAATTCTAGCAATTCGGATCCAGTAGTACATCAGAAAGATCATACACCATGACCAAGTAGGATTTATCCCAGGAATGCAAGGATGGTACAATATCCGCAAATGAATAAACGTGATACATCACATAAACTAATTGAGAGATAAAAATCACATAGTCATATCAATTGATGCAGAAAAAGCATTTGACAAAATCCAACACACTTTCTTGGTAAAAACTCTCAGCAAGGTGGGAATAGAAGGATCATACCTCAACATAATAAAAGCTATATATGATAAACCCACAGGTAACATCATACTCAATGGGCAAAAACTAAAACCATTTCCCCTAAGAACAGAAACAAGACAGGGATGCCCACTCTCACCACTCCTGTTCTACATAGTACTGGAAGTATTAGCCATTGGTATCAGACAAGAAGAAGAAATAAAAGGCATCCATATTGGAAAAAATAAGTAAAGTTGTCCTTTTTTGCAGATGACATGATATTGTACGTAAAAAACCCGAAAGACTCCATCATAAAACTAATAGACTTAATAAATGAATTCGGCAATGTAGCTGAATTAACGCCAAGAAATCTATGGCATTTCTATACACCAATAGTGAACATACAGAAAGAGAGACTAAAAAAGCAATCCCATTTACCATCGCACCAAAAAAATTAAGATACCTAGGAATAAACTTAACTAAGGTGGTAAAAGACCTATACACGGAAAACTACAGGACACTGAAAAAAGAGATAGAGGAAGACGTAAACAGATGGAAGAACATACCATGTTTATGGATTGGTAGAATCAACATCATTAAAATGTCCATACTACCCAAAGCAATCAATAGATTCAATGCACTCCCCATTAAAATATCAACGGAATATTTCACAGACCTATCAAGAACTCTCCAAAAATTCATCTGAAATAAAAAAAGATTCCGAATAGCCACAGCAATCCTGAGAAAGAAGAATAAAGTAGGTGGGATCTCAATGCCAGATTTCAATCCGTATTACAAAGCCACTGTTCTCAAAACAGCCTTGTACTGGCGCAAGAACAGACATATAGACCAATGGAATAGAATAGAGAATCTAGATATTGACCCAAACCACTATTCCCAATTAATATTTGACTAACGTTGCATGAACATACAATGGAGTCAAGACAGTCTCTTCAAAAAATGGTGTTGGGAAAATTGGACAGATACATGCAAAAAAATGAAACTAGACCTCCAACTTACACCATACACAAAAATAAACTTAAAATGAATACAGAACTTAAACATAAGATGGGAAACCATGAAAATACTAGAGGAATCCATAGGCAGAGTAATCTCAGACATATGCCGAAAGAACTTCTTCACTGAAACTGCTCCTAGGGCAATGGAAGCTAAAGAGAAAATAAACAAATGGGACTACATCAAAATAAAAAGCTTTTTCACAGCAAAAGAAACCATCAACAAAACAAAAAGAAAGCCCACTACATGGGAGAACATATTTTCAAATGTTATCACTGATAAAGGTTTAATCTCCAACATCTACAGGCAACTTATACAACTTAATAAAGGGAAGATAAATGATCCAATAAAAAAAATGGGCAGTGGACCTAAACCGAATCTTCTCAAAGAAGACCGAAGGAAGACCAAGAGACACATGAAAACATGCTCAAAGTCACTAATTATCCAAGAGATGCAAATCAAAACGACCATGCAGTACCATCTCACACCTGTCAGAATAGCTATCATCAACAAATCAACAAATGACAAGTGTTGGCGAGGATGCGGAGGAAAAGGAACCCTTGTGCATTGCTGGTGGGAATGCAGACTGGTGCAGCCACTGTGGAGAACAGTATGGAGTTTCCTCAAAAAACTAAAATTGGAACTCCCATTTGACCTAGTAATCCCACTCCTAGGGATATATCCTAAGAAACTAGAAACACCAATCAGAAAGGATATATGCACCCCTATGTTCATAGCAGCACAATTTACAATAGTTAACAATTGGAAACAGCCTAGGTGCCTGTCAGCAGATGACTGGATCAGAAAACTATGGTCATCTACTCAATGGAATACTATGCTGCCATAAAAAGGAATTCTTACCATTTGCAGCAACCTGGGTGGAACTGGAGAGCATTATGCTAAGTGAAATAAGCCAGTCAATGAAAGAAAAATACCACATGATCTCACTCATTTGTGGATAATGAAGAACATTATAAACTGATAAAAAAGATAGATACAGAGGCAGTACAGCATCAATCAGACTGTCAAATTACAGAGGGAAGGTTAGGGAGAGGTGGTGGAGATAAGAGATCAACCAAAGGACTTGTATGCATGCATATAAGCATAACCAATGAACGCAAAACACTGGGGGGTTACAGCATGTATGGGAGTGGGGTAGGGGGGGCAATGGTAAGATATGTACACATATAATCCTACCTAATAAAAGAGTAATATGCAAATTCAACCTAACTCTGCTACACCCTCAAGCCACACCCACAATCCACGCCCACAAGCCAATCAGAATGAGTATGCAAATTAACCCAACCAAGATGGCTACAGCCACTGAGAAAGTAGGAGGGAGGCTTGGGTTTCCAAGGCAATAGAAGAAGCCAAGCTTTTCTCCTGCCCTGGCTGGCCTAAGCCTCCACTCAAGGCTACAAAGTTTCAATTATAGAAGGTAAACAAATCCAAACAGAAATGGCTGCCGGCCACAGAGCAAGCAGGAGGCTTGCCTCCACTCCAGGATACAAAGTTTCAATTGTAGAAGGTAAATAAATTCCAGATACCAGGGCCTCCGCTTGGGTTGCCAGGGGGCGTGGCTGGCCTGCAAACCACCACAGGCCCCTCGGCTCAGGCTGCCCCACGCCCCAAGGGAACCCCCACCCTCATCCGGGACAACCTTCAGGGCAAACCAGCTGGCCCCCACCCGTGCACCAGGCCTCTATCCTATCTAATAAAAGAGTAATATGCAGATTGACAATCACTCCAACACACAATATAGCTGCCCCATGTGGTCAAAGATCCTGCCCCCATGTGGACACAAGATGGCCACCACAAGATGGCCAGCAGGGTATGGCAGTTGGGAGGCACCCGGCCTGCAAGGGAGGGCAGTTGGAGGTGATCAACCCTGCAGGGGAGGGCAGTTAGAGGTGACCAGGCTGGCAGAGGAGGGAAGTTGGGGGCAAACAGGCTGGCAGGGGAGCAGTTAGACATCAATCAGGCTGGCATGGGAGTGGTTAGGGGGTTATCAGGCTGGCAGGCAGAAGCGGTTAGGGGCAATCAGGCAGGCAGGCAGGCGAGCAGTTGCGAGCCAGCAGTCCTGGATTGTGAGAGGGATGTCCAACTGCCCGTTTAGGCCCGATCCCAGTGGGGCAGTCGAACATCCCTTGAGGGGTCCCAGATTGGAGAGGGTACAGGCTGGGCTGAGGGACACCCCCCACCCCCATGCACGAATTTTGTGCACTGGGCCTCTAGTACCTTAATAAAAAAATGGAAAGAAAAGAAACGCTTAACTTTTAGCTTTTTCCTCCCATCCTCATCTTTTCAAGCCCTAAGCTGTCTCAGATCTACTTTTTCTCTATATATATTTTCCTATTCTAGAAATTTCATATTAGTGGAATTATATGAAATGATTACTATGTAATCTTTTGTAAATAGCTTCATTTACTTAGAATAATGTTTTTAAGGTTCATCCATATTGTAGCATATAGTACTTCACTCCTTTTCATGGTCAAATAATAAATATACCATGTATGGCTACACCATTTTTGTTTATCCATTAATTGGTAGACATTTGGATTGTTTTCATTTTTAGCTGTTAGAATAATGCTATTATGAACATTTGTGTAGAAGTTTTTGTGTGGACATACTGTTATTTATTCTGGGTATATATCTAGGAGTAGAATTTTTAGGTTATATGGTAACTCTAAGTTTAATCACTTGAGGAACTACCAGAGCATTTTTTAAAGTGACTCCATTACCACCAGCAGTGTTGGGAAGATTTCTTCACATCTTTTTCAACACTTATTATTTGATGTTTTGATTATAGCTATATTAGTGAATAGGAAGTGGTAGATTATTATTGTTTTGATTTGTATTTCTTTGATGACTAATGATGTTGAGCTTTCTTCCATGTACTTATTGGTCAGTGTATCTTCTTTGGAGAAATGTCTATTTAGATACTTTGCCCATTGTATTTGAGTTATTTGTATTTCTATTATCTTAATATATAAAAATCCAGGGGCCGTCACGACCAAAACAATCAGGCAGACAACCGGACAACAGGCTGTGTGGGGCCACCAGGCCGGCAGGGGGGTTAGTGAGGGACAACCAAATGACTGAACAGCAGGCTATGTGGGGCAACCAGGCTTGGGGGGAGTTGGGGGTGACCAGGCCAGCGGGGGGCAGTTAGGGGTGACCATGCTGGCAGGCAGAGGAAGTTAGTGGTGATCAGGCTGGCAGGGGGGACAGTTAGAGACGATCAGGCAGGCAGGCAGGTGATCAGTTAGGAGCCAGTGTGTGCAGGCTGGACTGAGGGGACCCTCCCCCGTCCCCCCCCCCCCCCCCACTGCAGAATTTTGTGTACTGGGCCTATAGTTTAGTTATAAAAGTGCTTTATATACTCTATATGCAAATCCCTTACCAGATACCTTATTTGCAAATATTTTCTCTTTCTGAGGATTGTGCTTTTACTTTGTTATTGTGTCATTTGATGCACAAATGTTTTTAATTTTTGAAGTCCAACTTGTCTATTTTGTTTGTTTGTTGCCTATGCTTTTTGGTGGCATAACAAAGGATTTATTGCCAAATCTGAGGAGATGAAGATTTACCTCTGTTTTCTTCTAAAAGTTTTGTAATTTTAGCTCTTACATTTAGTTCTCATCTATTTTGAGTTATTTTTATGTGGTATGAGATAAAGCATTCAACTTCATTCTTTTCATATGACTACTCAATTATCCATCATCATTTGTTGAAAATACTGTATTTTCCCTCATTGAACAATCTTGTATTCTTTCTCAAACCAGTTCATCATAGGTACAGGGGTTTATTTTTGTACTTTCAATTTTATTCCATTGATCTATGTGTCTACCCTTATATCAGTATTACACTATCTTGATTACTATTCCTATGTAGTAGGTTTTAAAATTAAGATAGGTGAGTCCTCCAACATTATTCTTTATTTTCAAGATTGTTTTGCCAAGGGAGGACCAAGATGGCGGCATAGGGCGGACTCCTGAGTGTTGCCTACCACAACAATTTTGAAACTACAACTGGAAAACAGAGCAGACACCATCCAGAAGCACTGGAGGGCTGGCTGAGCAGATGCTCTACAACTAGAATAAAAGAGAGGGGGACGCGGGATGATGCTGATGCCGGTGACCCAAAGATCACACTTTAAGAACTACGGCTCTGGCGACACAATGGCGGCCTGGAACGTGCTTGGCGCGGTTCCCCCAGTGGTCTCCGGCTGAGCTGATGGCTCCGCTCGCTGCCGAGCATGGACAGACGAGCCCCTGGGGGACATGGGGTGGGAGACTCCGCGCTTGCTGACCTCCGAGTCCTTCAAGAATCTCTGCGCCCCAGAAGCGGCCAGGTGCGCACGCCCGGCGACTGGCCGCCGCTGCAGACCCAAGCACTGTCGCAGCGACCTCGGACCAGCCCACTGCCACACACCAGGTGCACCGGAGCTTCGCCAAGCCCGCCACCCAGCGAGTTCCGCGGCAGCCGCCCTGGAGCTTTGAGAAAATGGCCGAAGGAATTGCTGAGAGTGAATTGACTGACAGGAATTGGGATCAAGAAGACAAAGCCCCGCTGGGTCCCCGGTCTGGGTGAGGTCGCGTGCCCCTGGGTCCGGGTGAGGCCGCTCACCCCTGGGTCTGGGTGAGGACGCGCGCCCTTGGGACCGGGTGAGGCCATGCGCCCCCGGGTCCGGGTGAGGCCACGCGCCCCTGGGTCTGGGGGAGGCCGTGCGCCCCCGGGTTCGGGTGAGGCCACGCGCCCCTGGGTCTGGGGGAGGCCACGTGCCCCTGGGTCTGGGTGAGGCCACGCACCCTGGGGCACGGGTGATGCTGGGTCCGGGTCCAGGTGAGGCCGCGCGCCCCTGAGTCCGGGTGAGGCCGCGCCCCTGGGTCCAGGCGAGACCAAACCAGAGGGAGTTGGACCTGCATTACCACCATTTGTCCACCATCCAGAACTGAAAAGTCAGTGCTGACATGTACACATAAGGAACTGGTGGACATTGAAATTGGGTCTCAAAAGAACTGTTGGTCCAGAAAGAAACTCACTACAGTCTGATTCATTTGCCTGTCAGCATAACTATTATTGCTCGTCTCACATTCGGTTCTTAAAGTATATTTCTAGTAACACATGATCTCACTAATATAGGGGAAATGGTGAACAACATAGACTGATGAACAAGAACAGACCCAGAAACAAGGAGGCATCGATCAGACTGTTGGGCCTCAGAGGGAGGGGAGGGGAGGGTGGGGGTAGCGGGGAGAGATCAACCAAAGGACTTGTGTGCATGCATACGAGCCTAACCAATGGTTAAGGACAACAGAGGGCTGGGGGCATCTGTGGGGAGGGGTGTGGGATGGGAATAGGGGGATGAGGACAAATATGTGACACCTTAATCAATAAATAAATTTTTTAAAAAAAGATTGTTTTGCCTATTTTAGTTCACCTGCAATTCCATATGAATTTTAGAATTAACTTTTCATTTTTTTTTACATGGAAGCCAGCTAGGATTCTGATTGGGATTGCATTGAACATGCAGGTTAATTTTGAGAATATTGCCATCTTAAAATTAAATCTTCCAATCTATGAATATGAGATGATATTCTCATTTATTTAGATCTTTTAAAATTTTTCTCAATATATTATACCTAAAATGTTACATTACATTGTTTTAATTATTACTTTATATAGGTTTATGTCTTTTAAAGAAACTAAGAGAAGAACAAGTACATATTTATAGCCTTTGTTATATTAACCTTCTTACTTATCATTATTGGATCTTTTTATTTGTTCCTGTAAATTTAAATAACCATCTAGAGTGATTTCCTTAGCCCAGTGCAATGTTGCTACTGCCTATCTCCTCTGTGGTCTTATTTACAAATATATTTCTATGTATTATATTATAGGCTTTTAAAAGTATATTATATGCATTTTGTTTTATAGAATTGACTAAAATTAGTTGAGAAAAGAAAAGAGAAGGCATATGCATTTATGCTGTCTTTCATAATCACACAGTAACCTTCTTACCCAGTTTTTTAATATCTTTACCCTCTGGATCACTTGCTTTCAGTCTGAAGAACTTTTTTTACTATTTTTTTGTAAGGGAAATATGCTAGCTATAAATTCTCTAAGTTGTGTTTAGCTTCATATTTGAAACATACATTTGCTACATATAGGGTTGCTGGCTCACAATTTTTTGAGTGTTTTAAATATGTTACACTACTCCTCTGGTCCTCATTGATTTTGATGAGAATTCTGCTATTACTCCTATTGGTTCCCTTGTTAGTTATGAGTCACTTTTCTCTGACTATGTTCAGAATTTTTTTCTTGTCTTTGGTTTTGAGCATATTTACTCAATATGTTAGGTCTGATCAAATAATTGAATCTATACTCCCTCCCCTGGGAACTGACCTTTAGGCCACTTCACAATGGACATTTCGTTTTGCTTAGATCACATTCCATTTTGCTAAGATCATTATCCTTCCCCTCTGGACATTCCTAGGATCCAGACCTGCCCAAAGAATGCTCCACCCAGAAAAAGCCCACCTAGAATCCTTTAAAAATCTCTGACTCTTCATCCCTGGGGGATGGCACCATTTTGAGGCTCAGTCCATCTGGTATCCAGATGACCTAATCCTAATACATATAAAAAGCCAGGGCCCTCACGACTAGACAGGGCAACCAAACAGTAACAGTAACAACCACACAGTAGCTGCGTGGGGCGACCAGGATGGCATGGGGTTTAGTGAGGGATGACTGAACAGTAACAGTAACAACCACGCAGCAGCTTCGTGGGGCGACCAGGCCAGCAGGGTGTTTAGTGAGGGACAACCAAAGGACTGACCAGCATGCTTCATGGGGCGACCAGGTTGGTGAGGGGGGCAGTTGGGGGCAACCAGGCCAGCAAGGGAGGCAGTTGGGGGCAATCAGGCCAGCATGCAGTGGCAGTTAGGGGTGATCAGGCTGGTGGGGGCCAGTTAGGAGCTATCAGTTAGGCAGGCAGGTGAGCGGTTAGGATCCAGCAGTCCTGGATTGTGAGAGGGGCGCCTAAACTGGCAGTCAGACATCCCCTAAAAGGTCCCGGATTGGAGAGGGTGCAGGCTGAGCTGAGGGGACCCCCCTTCCCTGTGCACAAATTTCATGCACCAGGCCTCTAGTAAATGTATAATCCCTTACCACTTTGACTTTGTGTATTCCTCCTTCAGTGACCCTAACATTTGGTGCCGAAACCCAGGAGGGTTCCACGAGGAAGGGGAGCCATTACCCCGAGTTCCATCACCCTGAGTTTGCTACTAGGAGAGCAATAGGCAGCTGGATGCTCATCCTGGGCTAACCTCCAAATCCTACTTGGGTGACTCGATTGCTGGCCTCAATTAGGCCTCCCTCCCTTGTGGAACCTCCTAAACCAGTCAGGTGGACGCCAGATGGGGAAATCTCTCCTTCTCCATTGCTGACCCTCCATCCCAAACTTCTCTAGGTGAGTGGTGTTCCACAATTCCCCTCATCTGAGTCTTCTGCCCACTCTCACTGACTTATTGAAAGTTTCTCATCTCAGAAGTCCTAGAGCTAGGCCAGAAGACTCCTAAGCCATTTGGCTTTGGGTCTTTCTGGATTGAGAACCCCTAGTCCAGAGGGTCACCCCCTCATTTCTCATGGTGATTTGTTTAGCAGTGGGGATGCCTGCACTAAACAGCAACATTTGGATTTGTGGTCTTTCACTCACCCTTCTTCTCTCATGGGCCACTCAAGGGGAAGATCAGGCCCAAGCACCTAATTTTCTTTTGTAACAATGTTTGGTCACAATATAAACTAGATTATAAGTCTCAATGGCCTGAAAATGGCACTTTCTATTTTAACACATTGTGCAATTTAGATAATTACTGTCACCACAATGAGAGAGTCCCCACGTCTAAGTCTTTTTACCCTTCAGTCCCAACCTTTTCTCTGTCAGTCCTGCTCTACCCATCAGATCCTTCTCCTTCACACAAAACATCATACCCCTAACACTTCTGATTCTGAATCTACTTTTGACCCAGCAGACCACTAGCTTCCACCCCCTTATGTGCCTCTTCCCTCATATGCAGTAGATTCCCTAAACCCAGACCCTCCTAACCAGCAACCAAAAATCTATATTGGAGATCTTGTTCTTGAGATTTGGGCTGAGAGCCCCTGAGAGCCCAAATCTCAAGAACAAGATCTCCAATATAGACTTTCCCCACCTAACACTTGCTCTCGGGCCACCCAAAGACCCCCCTCCTCAACAGCCTCTTTTATTCCTGCGCCCATTCTACCCATGAGGGAGGTAGCAAGAACTGAGGGAATAGTCTGAGTCCACGTCCCATTTTCTATGTCCAACCTCACACAGCTAGAGAGGCATCTTGGGTCTTTTCCCACTGACTCCACCACCTTTACTAAGGAATTTGAGTACCTGACCCAGTGCTATATGACCTGATCTGGCATGACATCTATGTCATCCTGTCCTCCTTTCTCACCCCAGAAGAGAAGGAGCACACTTGGCTAGTAGATCAAGACCATGCTGATGCCTTCCATGGACAGGACATAGCAGCCAACCCAGTTGGTGCTGATGCAGTCCCTGGAACTGATCCCAGATGGGACTATCAGGTCAATTCTCCAGGGTGCCGGCTCCATAGCCATATAATCACCTGTCACATTGCCAGACTGAAAAAGCTGCCCATACGGTGGTCAACTATGACAAACTTAATGAAATCACTCAGGGCCCTGACAAAAGCCCAGTTCTCTTTCTTTCCTGCCTCACAGAGGCCTTACAGAAATTTACCACCTTAGACTGCATCTAACCAGAGGGAACCCTCCTCCTGAACACCCATTTTATATCCCAATCAACCCCCAACATATGCCGCAAATTTCAAAAAATAGACACAGGTCCACAAACCCCTCAAAAAGACCATGTTAACCTGTCCTTTAAGGGCTTTAATAATAGAGATGAGGAGATCCAAATCCAGAAACAAAGGCGAGATCAGGCCAAGGCTGAGGCCCAGAAGGCAGCCTTCCAGCTCCTAGCCATTGCTCTCATAAGCACCAAACGAAGTGCCGGTCCACCAACTAAGGGTAAGGCAGGGGCTAAGCCTCCTCCAGGTCCATGCTTCAAGTGCAACAAGGAAGGACACTGGGCCAAGTCCTGCCCAAACCGAGACCCACACCTGGGCCTTTACCCATTAGCCACCTCACCTCTATACTGCATCTTACTAGACACCCTTTTATCCACTCTTTTCTCTTTCTACCTCTGTGCCCAACTAGGGCTACTATGCATCCCCTCATAAAGCCCAGTTGTCCCAAACCACAGTCACCTACCTCAGTTTCTTTCTCACCCCACTAAGCCAAGCCATTACTGTGGACCGTAAACACCTTATCTCCTCTATGACTGTTCCCTCCTCTAGATAAGAAATACTCTCCTTTATCAGGCTTCCTGGGTACTTTCACCTTTGGATTCCCAACTTTAGTCTTCTCACAAAGCCCCTCTATGACACGGCAAAGGGACCCCTCACTGAGCCTTTAGATCCCAAGGCAAGGGGTCTCACCCCCTTTCATGCTCTGAAAATTGTTCTCACCTCAGTGCCTTCCCCCCAACCCCTTTCCAAAAAACAACTTTCTTTACTGCAAAACAGAAAACATGCAATTAACAGTCCTGCTGCTATCAGAAGCTGAACTCATTATCACCCAAATGTTAGAATGTTATTTCCAAGGAAAAATATGGCTTTATTTATTTATTTATGTATTTATTTATTTATTCATTCATTCATTTATTTATTTTTAAAATTCTTTACTGTTTAAAGTATTACATATGTCTCCTTTTCCCCCTATTTACCTCTCCCAGGCTCTTCCCACCCCTCCCACCCCCCACCCCAGCACATGCCCTCAATCCCTAGTGTCTCTGTCCATTGGTTATGCTCATATGCCTACAAGTCCTTTGGTTGATATCTTACCTACCTCCAACCTCTCCTGCCTTCCCTCTGAGGTTTGGTGGTCTGTTTGATGCTTCCCTGTCTCTGGATCTATTTTTGTTCATCAGTTTATGTTTTTCATTATATTCCAGAAATGAGTGAGATCATGTGATATTTATCTTCCTCCGACTCGCTTATTTCACTTAACATAATGCTCTCCAGATCCATCCATGCTGTTGTGAGTGGTAAGAGTTCTTTCTTTTTTACAGCAGTGTAGTATTCCACTGTGTAGATATACCACTATTTTTTAATCCACTTATCTGCTGATGGGCACTTAGGCTGTTTCCAAATCTTAGCTATTGTAAATTGTGCTGCTATGAACATAGGGGTGCATATATCCTTTCTGATTGGTGTTTCTGATTCTTAGGGATATATTCCTAGATGTGGGATTACTGGGTCGAATGGGGTTCCATTTTTAATTTTTTGAGGAAACTCCACAGTAGCTGCACCAGTCTGCATTCCCACAAGCAGTGCATGAGGGTTCATTTTTCTCCGCCTCCTCTCCAGCATGTATCATTGTTTGATTTATTGATGATAGCCATTCTGACAGGTGTGAGATGGTACCTCCTTGTTGTTTTGCATCTCTTGGATGATTAGTGACCATGTTTTCATATGTCTCTTGGCCTTCTGTATGTCCACTTTTGAAAAGTGTCTATTTAGGTCCTTTGCCCATTTTTTTTATTGGATTGTTTATCTTCCTTTTGTTAAGATGTATGAGTTCCTTATAAATTTTGGAGATTAGAACCTTATCAAATATAACATTGGCAAATATGTTCTCCCATGCAGTGGGCTTTCTTGTTGTTTTGTTGATGGTTTCTTTTGCTGTGCAGAAGCTTTTTATTTTGATGTAGTCCCATTTGTTTATTTTCTTCTTAGTTTCCATTGTCCTAGGAGCTCTATCAGTTAAGACATTGCTAGGACATATGTCTGGTATTTTGCTGCCTGTGGATTCTTCTAAGATTTTTATGGCTTCCCATCTTATGTTTAAGTCCTTTATTCATTTTGAGGTTATTTTTGTGTATGGCGTAATTTGGTGGGCTAGTTTCATTTAAAAATATGGCAGTTTTAAATACAAGTGGATGGACACCTGGAAACTGCAGTCCTAGAAAAAGCTGCAGGGCCTTCTCCCTCATCCCCCGCCTTTTCTCCAGCCTCATATGCCTATACATAATTTTCTAAAGTCTTTAGTAAATTAAAGGCTTTGGAGCATTGCTTGGTTAAATGATAAACATCTAAATATTTTAAAATAACATAAAATACTGAAAAATTGATTGCTAGACAAGTTTTAATTTGCCTGCTCTTAACTTTTATTACATATGGTCCCTTGTACTTTATTGAAGGTATATTTTCTTGAAAGTACTAGTAAAAGTGTGTTTTATAAATGTAAATGTGGGTTGTTTACTTTTTTACTTCAGCTGGTTATTTTTGTAAATGGATAGAAGGTTTGTGAAAATTGCAGGAACGTTTGTCCAGTGAGTCAGGACCTGATCTCCTCTGATATCTGACGGGACCCCTTCTCTTCTAGTAAGCTAAAGAAACCCCACCCAGCCTCTCTCTTGTTACTTACATCCTTAAGTTGAAGCCTAGACTTTCTTTATTTCCATGGCTCATTCACGGTCCTTGACATTATCATCAAAAGCCTCAACAGATCTTCCTGCTTGATATTTAGGAACTTCTCTCCCCTTTTCTAGCCTTCTTAAAAGTCATATACTGTAAAGGACACAAACTAGGGAAAGGTCCCATAATACAGGGAAATAACAAAACAGACCAAGAGGCCAAGGCAGTGGCTCAGAGGAAGCCTCCATCTCCCCAACTCTTAGCTATACCTCATATAACCCAAATACACTCCAGAGGAACTTCAGTCTCTATTAGCTCTTGAGGCCACTCAGGAAGATCCATGGTTAAAATTTCAGGGAAAGGGTATCCTTCAAGCCCAGGAACAGGCCTTTATGAGCTATTCACAATCCCCTACATATAAGATACAGACCACTTTTACAACTCCTAAAACCTCTCATCACACGTCCTAGCCTAGACTCCCTAATGCAAGATATCACAAAAACCTGTTCTACTTGTCACTCAGTATCTCCCCAAGGACAGGTTAGACCTCTTCCTTTCCTTACTCATTTGGCAAGGGGCCAAATCTCTGGACAAGACTGGCAAATTGACTTCACTTACATGCCTCCTATTAAAAGAACCAAATAGCTCTTAAGCCTTGTAGATACCTCTCTGGTTGGGTAGAAACATTCCCTACTATGTCTGGGAAGTCCTCTGAGGTCATACAAGCTCTCGTTCAGCATATCATTCCTACATTTGGTCTACCCACCTAATTACAATCAGATAATGGACCTGCTTTCATATCTCAGATAACTCAACAGGTCTCCACTCTGAACCTCCAGTGGAACTTACTACCCCTCCCCATCACCGGCCCCAACCTTCAGACAAGGTGGAAAATACAAATTCGTTAATTAAGTCTCACCTAACTAAATTAACTCTCAAAACTAAAGAACCTTAAACCACTCCCCTACCTCTAGCCCTTATGCACATCAGGGCAACACCTTGTGCACCCTCCTTCCTTAGTCCCTTTGAAGTCATGTATGGAAGACCCTTCTTATTAGGAAGTTTCCCTTCCACAGAGACCTTTCTAGGAGACTACATCCCCATTTTAAACCTCATCTGTGACCTTGTAAAGGTTATGGGAGACATCCCCACTACTCCTCTACAGCCAGGGGACTGGGTCCTCCTAAGGAAATCCATCCATCAAATAATTTATAGCCCCAAAGGCAAGACCATTATACCTACTCCAACTGCAGCTAAAATGTCAGGCATACCCCATGGTTCCACCTTTCCATATTAAAACCCATCCCAGGAACACCACCATCACATAAGCTGGAGTCCCCTAAGTATCACAGCTACCAGATCAGGCCCATCAGACTCTGCCTTACCCGCATCCCAGAAGAAGAGGATGAATGGGTGACCATCTCTGCATGTGCCCCTTATGTATTGACCTTATCAACCCTGACCCCCCTGAAAGCCCACCTCCTCTCCCAATACAAACCCTTCAGGTCCTATGTCCTGGCCCCCTCTCCTTTCACATCAGGATTCTCACCTTTCTGTGGTACTCCTTTCTACAAGGGGACTTCGATTACCCATGGATTGAGATTTCCTTCTTTCTAGATCCTGAACATATTTTTTCCCCACCTTGGGACAATCCCAAGCCTGGAAGTAGAGATTAGCTCTCCTCATTTTATTCCAACCCTCCTCTCCTACACCCATAAGGAACCTGTACTCTTCTTGAATGAACGCTTAACCTTACCACTTTCCTCTTCAACCAGACCAATCTGACCTTTGCCAAGAATTGCTGGCTCTGCCTTTCCCTGTCCTTTTCAGTGTATACCATCATCCCTATACCAATCAAGAGAGAGAATCAGGCAAAAGTCACTCTAGCTTATAAAAAGGAAAAGGGAATTGTATTTCTCAAAAAGGCAGACACCCTTCTAGGTAATTATCCTCAGCCCAGACAAATCAAACCTCCCTTATTTTCTGTACTTATATTCTATCTCTTACTAAGATAGCTTCTTACTCCATCCTGGTCACAGGCCTTATCACTCTATACACCCCACTAATCACCCAAGCCCCTTTATGCTTTACAAGGTCACAGGACAATATATCAACAGGCCATCCCCCCCCATCATCAGCTTGCAACACCACAGTTAACCTAAAATTACGGAATGGCTATTGGTCCCAATGGGTTGACTACCAGGTCTCCCTGGAAGCCAATGGTTATTTCCTACAGCTGGTTCATTTTATTTCTTATCCAACCATCCAGGCCTGAATTTTCAACTGCTCCTTTCCTTCCCTTTTGTTTTTCCCTTGGATAACAGCCTATTTTAGTATTCTGGCCCACTTTCACTACAATACAATCTTAACCACTTACTGTCACCCCTTATTGGTAGCACCATGGTGACTACCCTCTCAGCTTGGAGTGTGGAACTGGGAAAAGGAGCCTTATAAATTTTAGTTCACCTCTTCTATCTACACCTTTCAGCTTGTCTCCATGATCAGGGATTCTTCTTCCTCTGTGGGGAGAACATATACATCTGTCTCCTCACCAGCTGGACAGGATCCTGTATTCTCATCTATCTCTCACCCAATGTAGATGTAGCCCCCAATAATCAGTCTTTACCTGTCCCTGTAACCCATTTTATCCAACACAAAAGGGCAGTCCAGATAATTCCTCTCCCCATAACCCTTAGCATCACAGCAGGTGATGGGACTGGCATAGGGGGCTTAACCACTGCTCTACCATATTTTGAAATACTATCTCAGGATCTATAAGAAAGCTCTGGATGCCTAGCAAGGGGCAAAACTGGGAAAACAGGAACCTCACCCCCAGGGTAACTTATCCTCCCCTTTCATATCACTAGTCAGACAACTTAGACCCCTGATATTTTCCTCCCTTAAAAAACATCTAGGTCTCAGTTGCATTTCAGCTCCAGGCCCCAAAAAGCAGCAAAACTAGACAAGTGGCAGCCTCAGAACCAGCTTTTACCAAGTCACTCAACAGGATCGCTTTTGTGCCTTCACCAACGAGTTTCTCAGGGAAATCATATTGCTGAAACCCCTCACTCCAACCAGAAGGAATTTATACAGTGTTCCAGCTGACTATAATCAAAGTCCATCCTTCTGTGATCTCGACATCCCCCTTCAGCAGGAAGTAACTACAGATGATATGACCTTCACCCCTGTTCCATTAAACAAAAAGGCTGGAATGTTAACAAAAAAGTCTGACCAAATAATTGAATCGATAACCTCTCCCCTGGGAACTGACCTTTAGGCCACTTCACAACAGACTTCTCCTTTTGCTTAGACCACATTCCCTTTTGCTAAGACCACATTTCACTTGCTAATACTATTACCCTTCCCTTCTGGACCTTTCTAGAATACAGACCTGCCCAAAGAATGCTCCACCCAGAAAAAGCTAATCTAGAGTCCTTTAAAATCTCTGACTTCCCATCCTTGTGGTCTGGTGCCATTTTAGGGCTCAGCCCATTTGGTATCCAGATGACCTAATAAATTTATAATCCCTTACCACTTTGGCCTCGTGTGTTCCTCCTTCAGTGATATTAACATTTACTATGGTATTTATGCATGTGAAACTCTTTTGTTTATCCTATTTGGAGTTTGTTGAGCTTCCCACATGTTTTTCAATAAATTTGGGAGCTTTTCAACCATATTCCTTTGAATGCAGGTGTGGGCAGAAATAGGTTTACAGTTGCACTACAAATAAATAATACAATAAGTAATGAATAACAATACAAGAATAAACTCTGTGTTCCACATAATCACAATGTAAACCTACTTTTGCCCACTACTGTAATTTTTTTCCTGTTTCTTTCTCTCTCTCTTCTCTTTCTGATACTCTCATCAAATACATGTTGATATGATTAATAATGATCTACATTGTCCTAAACTCCTCATTCATTATTTTTTTACTCCCTTTTCTCTCTGTCCTTAGATTACATAATCTTCATAAATCTATATTCAAGTTTGTGAATTGTTTCTTCTGCTAATTCAAGTATACTGCAAAGTTCTCCTAGTAATTTTTTTATTTAGTTATATTTTTCAACTTCAGAATTTCCATTTGGTACTTTTTAAATGTTTTTTTTAATATATTTATTGATATTTTGAATTTGAGTTATCATTTGTCACCAAACTTTCTTTTACTTCTCTAATAATGGTATCTTTTAATTATTTGGACATGTTTATAATGGCTACTTTGAAATAGTCAAATCTGACATTGGCATCTGGTTACTCTCATAGATCGTTTCTGCTGCCTGCTTCCCTTTCTTCCTCCTGGATTTGCAGGTTATATTTATCAGTTTCTTATCACATCTGGACATTTTAGATATTATATTGTAGCAACTCTTGGCACTAGTTACCCCCTCCCTTGAGGCTTTGTGTAATGCCACTGGTCTTGATCCGGCATCTAGAAGGGTTCAGCAAGTCCCTGTTCAGGCGCTATTTAATGCCGGTGGTTTTTTAGAAATTACAGATTTTCTATCCTCAATACAAATTAGGTATTTTATGATTTGAACAAGAAACCACATTAAAGATGACCATGGCACTCTTTTTTCAGCCTGATTTTAAAAAGTACCTTTTAATATTCCAATTTCTTTATAATTTTGCCTATTAATTAATTTTTCCCCATTATAATCTGACTTAAACAAAAGGTATCACCCACACACTTATGGATCCGAGGGCTTCCAAAGCTGACATGGGCTTTATGTATAGTTAATCTTACCACCATCACTGGTGCTGTTTTATCCACTCAGGCGAATACTTTTCCTCCAAATTTCCATCCTTGTCTTGAGCGCCATTTAACGCCGATGGCCTTGATCTGGCATCTAGAAGGGTTCAGCAATCTGGAGAAGGGGCTGTGCATAAATTAATTAAGAGTCCAGAAACAAAACATAATTTTGGAAGGCATTATAGGGAGTCAGAGAAGACTTAGCTAAAGGAACTAAGTTCTCTTTGTCTCAGGACCCCTTGCTTTTTATTAACACAATTTGTCCTAAGGCGAGGTAAATATACACATCAAAGGCCAGGGTTTCATACACAAATCTATTGTCAAATTGGTGGAGTTACCTCTGGCTGTTCAGGTGTTTGGCCAGGAGGAGACAATAACATGTAGATTATGATACCCTCAGCTGTCTGGCATCAAGCAATCAAGTTATGTATCCTTTTCAGGTTTGGATAATTGCCTTTTAGCTATTCCCAGAGGATTCAGCCCTGCTGACATGCTGGAATTGGCTTCCGGCATTTGTGGACTTTTTAACTTAATTTTCCTGTTCATTAGTTTAGTACCTGGATCGATTACTATGGTAAAATCTTTGTCCTGTCCCATCTCCACAGTGTGAAGCTGCTGATTTTGCTTTCCAGTGGGCACAGCCTTAGGTATGTCCACAGTCATGTTGGGATGACAATGCGTTTAGCAGGGCTTTCTTTGACTGTCTTTTATCATGACCACACTGCACTGTCTGGTCAGTATTTGAGATATACTCTGATTTTTATGAAGGCTCCTCCCCACTCTTTCTTTCCCCAGTTTGCTCCTGCAAACTACTCAGTCTATCGTTAAATCTCTATTTCCAATAAATCTCTTTACCTCCTTCCAATTGCCTCTCCACCACAACCTTCACTGTTTTTGAGGGTGTCCTTAAGCTTGAACTTCTCTGCATTCTATTGCAAATGATATTAGTTCTTTGGGGAAATAACAGAAACTTTTATAACTTGCTTCTCCTCTCTGGTAAACACCTCTGAGCCATGGCTCAGGAGCTGGGAATGATACAGTGCTATGCTTTTTGCATGACACCACTGTTTAAGAGCTTAGTGCTCAGTGAGAGAGGAGGGCAGTAGCCACAAGTCTTCTTGACAGGACAATTGGGTATCCTCCTGGAGACTGAGTCTGCAGAACTCTGCATGCTGTCATACCAGAAGTAGAATCTCATTTTTATAGTAACTTTGTCTTCAGATGGGTTATTAGTCCTATACTTCAATGCTGAAGATATTCTATATATGAACTATATGATTGAGAAATACAATTGCAGATTTATTATATAGACTGAATGTAAAGTTTTCAAAATATTAATGACTTCTCAGAGAAAAGGCAGATAGTTTCCTAAGAGCAGCTGGTGGCCTATTTTGGGGGTAAGAAGTTATAGTTGAACATGAATCTCAGTGATCTATAGTTTGTCTGTCCAACTTCTGTCCCGTCTCTGACTCTGCATCCTTGACTTACATCTCTTTGCTTATGCCCACCTTACAGGTTGGAGGTTTGAAACAGGTAAGGCTCAAGAACAGGATGTCTTTGCATATAAGTTGTTTGTATAAAAGTTTGTCTTATAATATTTTATTTTTTTAAGGTTGTGTCAAAATGGTGAGGGTAAAAGTAGCCCATAACAGTGTCAAAGAGCCCCTGGCATTGAAATGGCAGCAGTTGAACCACTAGGTTAACAATATTACAAATATGTTCCAGAGAGAGGATATTTTTGGCAGCCTTTAAGTTTTGGTGGCTTGGATAAGGGAGGGGGAGGATTGAGAGATGTATACTAATGACATATTCAGCACATCTTGTGAAAGAATCAATTTCAGGAATTCAGGAGTGTCTGGGAAAATAAGGAAACCGAGGCATATGTCACCAGCATCACACAACTCAGAGCACATATGTGGGGAAGTGGATGATTTTTGTGAGATATTGTCATCCAGTAATTCTCAGTGATTTTTGCAGTCCACACTAAATATTAGAAAATGGTGGTATCTTGGATATTCTGTGAATAAAACCTTTTATATGTAACATTTTACAAATTTTAAATATTTATAAGAGGGCTAGAAAAGGAGAATACAGCCTTTACTATGTCTATAGTCTATGGAACTACTTGCTATAAAAAATATAATGGAGTGAAATAATATTACTCATTTTATTTCAAAAAAAATAAAAATACAATTGCCCATGTCAAGTTAGAATGTAACTGATATTACCACTTGAGAATTGTTGAATACACTCAGGGATATAAGGCCTTGAGTTTGGCACATATTGCTTAAGCCATTTGTATTTTCTCACACATGTAGACTGCTGTTTGAGAGTCAGGACCCCTGAAGAAACTGAGAAAGTACAGGGATTGTATCATTCCTACTCATTAAATTCAAGTGAACTTCACCTATGTTGTTGGATACTTCAATAACGTTTTACTAACTTAGGTGTTCACAGTCTCTCACCTTCCAGCAAGAAGCAAATATAAATATTTATAATTAGATAAATGTTTTCTTAAATGTTCTAGCTGTACACAATAGAGAAAGTAGATACATAGTATTCTTATAGCTATAGTTAGAGATGCATCAGTCTTTGTTTGAAGAAATTTGTTCTTCTCAAACATCACCCATAAATTAAAATAGAAAGATTCCTAGCTTACTATTCAATATATACAGAAACATTTGTATGCATACACTTATGTACACATATGCATATGTGTACATGTTTGGTAGCAAAAAGCCAACAGTATCTATTAAGTAACTATTGGTTGATTTATAGCTAAACTATTCCCATAATTTTTTGTTATGTTTTGTAACTCTTAGTAACCACAAGATAGGTCTTGTATATAAAAAATAATATTTTTCTAGACCTGGCTGGTGTGGTTCAGTTGGTTGAGTGTAATCCCATACACTGAGAAGTTGTTGGTTCTTGATTGGAGCACATGCCCAGGTTTTAGGCTTGATCCCCAACAGAGAGCGTCAGGAGGCAGGCAATTGATGTTTCTCTCTCTCATAGATGTTTCTCTCTTTCCCTCTCCCTTGTTCTCTCTCTAAAAGTAATAAAAACATGTTTTTAAAAAAGTTATTCTGCACTTTACACTCTGCATTTATAACAGTGGTACTATAAAGTTAAAGGACAAAATGTGAGAATAAAAGAAAGAGGTAAAAATGGCTTCAATACATTCAAAATTCATTTGTCAAAATGAAATTCCTTGAGTTGGATAATATAATAGGATAATTTTAGAAATGATGTTAATGATTAACTCATGATAATAGTATGTTAAAAATTCTATTCATTGTTCTCTTAGTGTTCATTTGTTAATCTATTTTTACTTTAAAATAATGTATGTGAAACATATACTTCATTAGAAAGGACATTCAGCGAGGTTTTGGATGAGAATAAAGTGAATTAAGGCATTTATTCAGAAGAGACCAGATGTTTTCTCAGGAGTCCTGAATTCCTAACCACAGGCTAGTGTCTGCCAATTTTGCGTGTTAGGTCTCAAAAAATAAACACACTGAGATTAGTGCAAATTAAATTAGAAAGAAAAAAGTAATTATCCAGGACTTATAATGGCTAAATGAAGAAACAATATGACTGTCCTTTATACAAGAAATACTGTTGATCTGCTATGAACAAGGTAAGTTCCTTTGAGGTATTATTATTAATTATTACTAGAGGCGCGATGCATGGAATTCGTACAAGAGTAGGCCTTCCTTCCCCCAGCTGCCACCACCAGCTTCCCTCTGGCACCCGGGACCCAGGCTTCCCTGGCAGCCCTGGCTTCATCCAGAAGGGCATCTGGTCTAATTAGCACATTACACTTTTATTATTATAGATTTGTAGCTCTGAGAAGTAGTGCTGAGTTAGCTATGTCTTCTCAGACTTCCTGTCCCCTATTCCTAAAGGTACACTTGAAAAAACAGCTGGATGTGCTTAAGGAATAACTTCTTTAAAACAAACACACAAAACACTGCCTAACAGAAGATGTGGCTTAATACATCTACAAAAATAAGCATTGGCCTATGTGCTGAAAATAGTTCTGCCAGGTGGGAAGGCAGGTGAAGGCCATGCTGATAAAATGGAGGTCAATCTTGGTTAAACAAATAATGGCATGGGCTGAAAATATTTTGGGCTCTCCTTTCTCTCCTGACATTTTTGTTTGTTTGTTTCCATAGGAATTTGGCTGGGAAGGGAGACTGAGGAAAGATGATGATTTGCTGCATTTCTTCACATTGATTCATTTATTTATCCAAGCAAGCACCGATTTCACATGCTGAAGATTTACTGCAGAGTTGAACAGAGTAGAGGATAAATTAGGGCACACTAGGGAACTCACAATAATGCTGAAATCTGAGGCTAAACCTAATTCCCATGTAAATCAAGCTTATTCTTGACATTGTTTTTGTGCTGTCGGGAATGAAATTTTGTTTGGGTTAATTTAAACTGCACTGAATGGCAATAGCAAGCCAGTCTATGTCACTATTAAACATTATCTGCAAAAAGAAGTAAAAATTAGTAGTTACGAAATAGTCATGGAGATGTAAGTGTAGCAATGGAATGCAGTCAATAATATTGTGGTAAGTGTGTATGGTGCTAGTTGGGGTACTGGAAACACTGAGGGGAACACTATGTAAAGAATATGATTGTCTGGCCACTGTGCTGTACACCCAAATGCAATACAAAGTAAAAATGAAGAAAAGAAGAAAAATAAAGCATTAATTTTTAGAGGTATAGAATTTTAGATCTGGAAAAGATATCTGGTTTAAGTTTCTGATTTCATAAATAAAAAATTGACTGTCCAAGGTCACACATACTGTTATCTCTCCCAAGATAACAAAACAGCTTTTAATATTTTGGGAGACATTAGTATTTTGGGAGATATGTACTTTTAAACAAAAAGTACAAAGTATGAGTTCAGGAATAGCTAAAATTTCATTGGCTTCAGTTTTGATTTGGACAGTTTAATGCATGTGTTTTCTTCAGCAACCATAAACTAAACATTAAGTGTTCTTGAGTCTTTTAGCCATACCTAACAGTAAGTGCATTTGTGGCAATTGCAAATATCAAAGTATATAGCTACATAACTCATTTTCTGATAGTGCAAAAATCATGATATAATTTTTTTAAAAATCTGATCAGCTGCAAACATGGTATACAAGCCATCTGAGTTCATTGTGGGAGGTGTACATTACTGAAATGTGAATTTATAGCTGAATAGTTAAGGAGTCCTAAGAAAACCAATTCTATATATTTATACATCCCCTCTGAAATCTTCTGCTCTTTATCAGTCCTTTTAATGAATTTGAGCACAATAGAATATGGTGGGAATCTCGGCTCCATTTGTTCTATTTGTGGCTCCATTTGTGGTAAAAATGAGTGTCATTTTTACACAAGAGATTATTGAGACTCAAAGCTGAAATAAGAGGAATTTATTTCCCAATGCAACAGAATTTTAGAGCAGAACTACACAATAAAGATAATTTTACCTCTATTTTTTTTAAAAGAATTAAGTGCTAATCATCTGAGAGATGCAAATCAAAACAACAATGAGCTACCACCTCACACGTGTCAGAATGGCTATCATCAACAGATCAACAAACAACAAGTGCTGGAGAGGATGTGGAGAAAAAGGAACCCTCCTTCACTGCTGGTGGGAATGCAGACTGCTGCAGCCACTGTGGAAAACAGTATGGCGTCTAATTAAAAAATTAAAAATGGAACTCCCATTTGACCCAGTAATTCCACTTCTGGGAATATATCCCAATAAATGAGAAACACCAATCAGAAAGAACATGTGCACCCCTATGTTCATAGCAGCACAATTTATAATAGCTAAGATTTGGAAATAGCCTAAATGCCCATTAGCAGATGAGTGGATTAGAAAACTGTGGTACATCTACACAATGGAATACTACACTGCTGTAAAAAAGAAGGAACTCTTACCATTTGCAACAGCATGGATGGAACTGGAAAGCATTATGCTAAGTGAAATAAGCCAGTCAGCGAAAGAAAAATACCACATGATCTCACTCATTTATGGATAATAAAGAACATTATAAACTGATGAACAAAAATAGATACAGAGGCAGATAAGCATCGAACAGACTGTCAAATGACAGTGGGAAGGCTGGGGAGGGTTGGAGGGCGAGGGGGAGGTAAGAGATCAACAGAAGGACTTGCATGCATGCATATAAGCATAACCAATGGACACAAGACACTGGGAGGTGGGGTGAGGGCATGTGCCGGGGTGTTGGGGAGGCTGGGGGAAGGTCAATTGGGGGGAAAAAAAGGAAACATATGTACTACTATATGTACTACTATTTGTAAAACTTTAAACAATAAATAAAAATAAATAAAATAAAATTCAGCTGGGCAAAAAAAAAAATTAAGTGGTATTAGATTTTATTATGTGATCAGAGATCACTAATTAGGAGACACATATGTCAAAGCATACCATGATTATTATTGACATTCATAGAATATAAAATACTAACTATAATTTAATTTTATAGCAAAGGAGACTTTAATCAGAGGATCAAAATCTTGTGTTTTTTTAAATTTATCTTTATTGTTGAAGTATTACAGATGTCCTCTTTGTATATTTGTTTTTCCCATTGACCTTCTCCAACCCGCACAGGCCCCTCCCATGCATTTATCACTTTACTGTCTGTGTCCATGCATATCCTATCTAATAAAGAGGCAATATGCAAATTGACCGTCACAGCATCACAAAGATAGTGGCACCCATAGCCACAAGATGGCGGCACCCAGTCTCCTCAGCCCCGCCGGAGTCCCCCAGTCCTTTCAGCCCCTCCAGGGATGGCAAGCACGCAGTGCGGCTGGACCCACTTGAGGGTGGGTCTGGCTGCTCCTTGCACCTGCCACCGGAATCCCACAGTCACTTCAGCCCAGCCAGGGGGGCGGCAGGTGCACAGTGTGGCAGGACCAGCCCTAAGCCCCCCAGCTGCCCAGGGCCAGCCCGAGGCGCAGGCAAGCCTTGGATGGCAGCTGCCCAGCCGCCCAGGGCCGCCTGAGGCTCAGGTAACCAGGGCCAGCCGAGGCTTGCTCTGCCGGCAGTGGCAGCAGCAGAGGTGTGATGGGGGCATCGCCTCCCCCTGATCGCCGGGTCACCTCCCACCCTGAGGGTTCCTAGACTGTGAGGGGGGCAGGCCAGGCTGAGGGATTCCCCCTCCAGTGCATGAATTTTCATGCACTGGGCCTCTAGTATTCACATACGTTCCCCTATTAATCACTCACCTCTAATTCCCTACCCCTACCTTCCCTCAGAAATTTGTCAGTCTGTTCCATGCTTCTGTTTCTGGATCTATTCTGTTAATCAATTCATTTTGTTCATTAGATTCTCTGACTGGCTTATTTCACTGATCATAATACCTCCAGGTCTATCCATTCTGTTGCAAATGGTAAGAGTTATTTCTTTTTTACAGCTGCATACTATTCCATTGTGTACCATGGCTTTTTTTTACCTCTTCTTCTGCAGATGGACACTTTGGCTGTTTCCAAATCTTAGCTATTATAAATTGCACTGTTATGAAATAGGGGTACAGATATTCTTTCTGATTGATGTTCTAAAAGTGGGATCACTGAGAATTCCATTTTGAATATTTTGAGGAAACTCCATACTGTTTTACCCAGTGGCTGCACCAGTCTACATTCCCACCAGCAGTGTATTAGGATTCCCTTTTATCCACATCCTCACCAATACTTGTCTTTTGTTGATTTGTTGATAGTAGTTATTCTGACAGGTGTGAGGTGATAACTCACTATATTTTTAAATTGCAACTCTTGGACGATTGTTAATTTTGAGCATTTTTTTCATATGTCTATTGGCCTTTTGTATTTCCACTTTGGAGAATTGTCTATTTAGGACGTTTTCCAATTTTTTTTAATTGGATTGTTTGTCTTCCTTTTTTTAAGTTGCATGGGTTCCTTATATATTTTGAAAATTCACCCCTTCTTGGATGTACCATTATGTCCTCCCATGCAGTGGGCTCTCTTTTCATTTTGTTGATGGTTTCTTTTGCTGTGCAAAAACTTTTTATTTTAATGCAGTCCCATTTGTTTATTTTCTTTTTAGTTTCTTTTGCCCTAGAGATGCATCAGTAAACATATTGCTTCCAGATATGTTTGAGATTTTGCTGCCTATGGTTTCTTCTAAGATTTTTATGGCTTCATGACTTATATTTAAGTCTTTTATGCATTTGAAATTTATTATTGTGTATAGTGTAAGTTGGTTGTCTAGTTTCATTTTTTTTTTGCATGTACTTCTCAAATTTTCCTAACACCATTTATTAAAGAGACTATCTTTATTCTATTGTATGCTTTGCCTCCTTTGTCAAATATTAATTGATCATAATAGCTTGGGGTGATTTCTGAGTTCTCTGTTCTATTCCATTGATTGATATGCTTGTTCTTGTGCCAGTACCAGGCTGTTTGAGCACAGTAGTTTTGTAATATAATGTGATATCTAGTATTTTTATTCCTCCAACATTGTTCTTCTTTCTCAAGATTTCTGAGGCTTTTGGGGATCTTTTTTGGTTCCACATAAATTTTTGTAGTGTTTGTTCTAGATCTGTGAAATATGCTGTTGGTATTTTAATAGGGATTGCATTGAATCTACAGATTGCGTTGGGTAGTATGGACATATTGATGTTGATTCTACCAATCCATGTACATTCTTCCACTTGTTTATATCTTTCTTTATCACCTTTATCAATGTACTGTAATATTCCAAGTAAAGGTCTTTTACATCCTTGGTTAAGTTTATTACTAAGTATGGTAATTTTTTTGTTGCAATGGTAAATGAGGCTTTTTATTGTTTCTCATTCTGAGAGATCAATACTGATATATAAAAATGTCGATTTCTGTATATTGCTACAATACTAAATTAATTTATTAAATCTAGTAGTGTTTTTGTTGAGTCTGTAGGGTTCTCTATGTAGGATATTTTGTCACTGGCAAATAATGAGTTTTACATCCTTATTTCCAAATTTTCTTCTTCTCTGATCACTGTGACTAGGACTTCAAGTACTATGTTGAATAAGAGTGGTAAAAGTGGGCATGTCTGTCTTTTTCCTGTTGTTAGGAGAAATGGTTTAAGTTTTTGCCCATTGAGTATGATGTTGGCTGTAGGTTTGCAATATATGGCCTTAATTATGTTGAGATATGATCTCTCTATTCCCACTTCGCTGAGAGTTTTTATCAAAAAAGAGTGTTAGATTTTGTTAAATTCTTTTTCTGTGTCAATTAATATGATCATGTGATTTTTATCTTCCAAATGATTTTTTAAACTATATTTCTTCATTGATTTCAGAGAGGAAGAGAGAATAAGAGAGAGATAGAAACATCAATGATGAGAGAGAATCATTGATCGGCTGCCTCCTGCACGCCCCCTAATGGAGATGGAGCCCGCAACCCAGGCATGTGTCCTTGGCTGGAATTGAACCTGGGACCCTTCAGTCCGCAGGCTAATGCTCTATCCACTGAGCCAAGCCGGCTAGGGCCCAAATTCTTTATTTAATTTATAGTATTCATTGATTTGCGAATATTGTACCAGCCTTGCATTCCCAGAATAAATCCCACTTGGTCATGGTGTATGATATTTTTAAAGTATTGCTGGATGTGATTTGCTAATATTTTGTTGAGGATTTTAACATTTATGTTCATAGGGATATTGGCCTATAATTTTCTTTGTTATAATGGCATTATCAGGTTTTGGAATTAGGGTAATGCTGGTCTCTTCAAAAGAGCTTTGGAAGTCTTTCTTTCCTATTGTAATTTTTAGAATAGTTTGAGGAGGATAGGTGTTTCTTTTTTCTTTTCTTTTTCTTTTGTTTAAAGTATTACAAATAGTTACAAATAGTCATACATATGTCTCCTTTTCCCCTCATTGACCTCCCCCGGGTCTCCCTTACCCCCCGGCACATGCCTTCACCCCCGCCACCCAGTGTCTGTGTCCATTGGTTATCCTTGTATGCATGCATGCAAGTCCTTCGGTTGATCTCTTAGCAACTCCCCCCAACCCCCACCCCGAACCCTCTCTTGCCTTCCAGCTGTAGTTTGACAGTCTGTGCTATGCTTCTTTGTCTCTGTATCTATTTTTGTTCATCAGTTTATGATGTTCATTATATTCAACAAATGAGTGAGATCATGTGATATTTATCTTTCTCTGACTGGCTTATTTCACTTAGCATAATACTCTCCAGTTCCATCCATGCTGTTGTGAATGGTAAGAATTCCTTCCTTTTTTACAGGAGCATAGTATTCCATTGTGTAGATGTACCACAGTTTTCTAATTCACTCATCTGCTGGTGGGAATTTAGGCTGTTTCCAAATCTTACCTATTGTAACTGGGGCTGCTATGAACATAGGGGTGCATATATTCTTTCTGATTGGTGTTTCTGTTTTCTTGGGACATATACCTAGAAGTGGTATTACTGGGTCAAATGGCAGTTCCATTTTTAATTTTTTGAGGAGACGCCATACTGTTCTCCACAGTGGCTGCACCAGTCTTCATTGCCACCAGCAGTGAAGGAGGGTTCCTTTTTCTCCACATCCTCTCCAGCACTTGTTGTCGATTTGTTGATGATAGCCATTCTGACAGGAGTGAGATGGTACCTCATTGTTGCTTTGATTTGTATCTCTAGGATGATTAGTGACTTTGAGAATGTTTTCACAGCTCTCCTGTCCTTCTGTATGTCTTCTTTCAAAAAGTGTCTATTTAGGTCCTTCACCCATTTTGTTGTTTGGATTATCTTCCTTTGGCAAGTTGAATGAGTTCCCTATAAATTTTGGAGATTAAACCCAATGGAGATAACATTGGCAAATATATTCTCCCATGCAGTGGGATTTCTTGTTATTTTGTTGATGGTTTCTTTTGCTGTGCAGACATTTTATTTTGATGTAGTCCCATTTGTTTTATTTTTTTCCTTAGTTTCTATTACCCTAGGGGTTGTGACAGTAAAGATATTGCTACGACTAATGTCTGCTATTTTGCTGCCTATGACTTCTTCTAAGATTTTTGTGGTTTCCCTTCTTATGTTTAAGTCCTTTATCCATTTTGAGTTTATTTTTTGTGTATGGTGTAAGTTGGTGGTCTAGTTTCATTTATTTTGCATGTATCTGTCCAATTTTCCCAACATCATTTATTGAAGAGACTGTCTTGACTCCATTGTATGCTCTTACCTCCTTTGTCAAATATTAATTGAGCATAATGGCTTGTGTTGATTTCTGGGTTTTCTGTTCTGTTCCACTGGTCTACCTGTCTGTTCTTATGCTAGTACCAGGTAGATTTGAGAACAGTGGCTTTGCAGTATAACTTGATATCTGGTATTGTGATCCCTCCAACTTTTTTCTTCTTTCTCAGGATTGCTGCAGCTATTCGGGGTCTTTTTTATTCCAGATGAATTTTTGGAGTGTTTATTCTAGTGCTTTGAAGTATGCTATTGGTATTCAATGGGGATTGCATTGAATTTATAGATTGCTTTGGGTAGTATGGGCATTTTTTTTTCAATTTTTTTATTGATTAAGGTATTACATATGTGTCCTTATCCTCCCATTACCCCCGCATGCCCCCCACTCTTGCCCTCACCCTCATGTTGTCTGTGTCCATTGGTTAAGCTTATATGCATGCACACAAGTCCTTTTGTTGATCTCTCTCCCTTACCCCCACCTGCCTCTACCTTCTCTCAGAGGTTTGACAGTCTGATTGATGCTTCTCTGTCTCTAGATCTTTGAAAAATGCTGTTGGTATTTTAATGGGGAGTGCATTGAATCTATAGATTGCTTTGGGTAGTATGGACATTTTGATGATGTTGATTCTACCAATCCATGAACACAGTATGTTCTTCCATCTGTTTATGTCTTCCTCTATCTCTTTTTTCAATGTCCTGTAGTTTTCCATGTATAGGTCTTTTACCTCTTTAGTTAAGTTTATTCCTAGGATCTTAATTTTTTTTGGTGCAATGGTAAATGGGATTGCTTTTATAGTCTCTTTCTGTAAGTTCATTATTAGTTTATAGAAATGCCATAGATTTTTTGGCGTTAATTTTGTATCCTGCTACATTGCCAAATTCATTTATTAAGTCTAATAATTTTTTATGGATTCTTTAGGGTTTTCTATGTACAGTATCATGTCATCTGCGAATAAGGACTGTTTCACTTCTTCTTTTTCAATTTGGATGCCTTTTATTTCTTCTTCTTGTCTGATCACAATGGCTAGTATTTCCAGTACTATGTCAAACAGGAGTGGTGAAAGTGGGCATCCCTGTCTTGTTCCTGTTCTTAGGGGAAATTATTTTAGTTTATGCCCATTGAGTATGATGTTAGCTGTGGGTTTGTCATATATGGTTTTTATTATGTTGAGGTATGATCCTTCTATTCCCACCTTGCTGAGAGTTTTTATCAAGAAAGGGTGTTGGATTTTGTCAAATAATTTTTCTGCGTCAATTTATATCACTATGTGATTTTTATCTCTCAATTTGTTTATGTGATGGATCACCTTTATTGAGTTGTCTATATTGTACCATCCTTGCATCCCCAGGATAAATCCTACTTGGTCATGGTGTATGATCTTTCTGATGTACTGCTGGATCCGATTTGCTAAAATTTGTTGAGGATTTTGGCATCTATGTTCATGAGGGATATTGGCCTGTAGTTCTCTTTCATTGTGTTGTCTTTATCTGGTTTTGGTATTAGGGTGATGCTGGCTTTATAGAAGGAGCTTAGAAGTGTTCCTTCCTGTTGAATTTTTTGTAATAGTCTGAGGAGCATAGGTTTTAGTTCTTCCTTGAATGATTGGTAAATCTCCCTTGTGAAGCCATCTGGCCCTGGGTTTTTGTTTGTTGGAAGCTTTTTGATGACTGCTTCAATTTTTTCCATAGTTATCAGCCTATTGAGATTTTTAGAATCTTCCTGATTGAGTTTTGGAAGGTTTTATTTTTTCTAGGAATATGTCCATTTTGTCCAGGTTGTTCATTTTGTTGGAATATAGTTATCCTATATAATAAAGAGGTAATATGCAAATTGACCATCACTCCAGCACACAAGATGGCCGCCTGTATGTGGTCAAAGATGGCTGCCACCATGTGGACACAAGATGGCCGCCACAAGATGGCAAGCATGAGAAGGCAGTTGTGGGCGATCAGGCCAGCAGAGGAGGGCAGTTGGGAAAGATCAGGCCTGCAGGGGAGGGCAGTTGGGGGGGACCAGGCCTGCAGGGGGGGACCAAGCCTGCAGGGGAGGGCAGTTGTGGGGGACCAGGCCTGCAGGGGAGGGAAGTTAGGGATGACCTGGCCAGCAGAGGAGGGAAGTTGTGGGTGACCAGGTCTTTAGGGGAGAGCATTTGGGGATACCAGGCCTACAGGGGAAGGCAGTTATGGGGGACCAGGCCTGCAGGGGAGGGCAGTTGGGGGTGACCAGGACAGCATGGGAGGGCAGTAAGGATTGACCAGGCCTGCATGGGAAGGCAGTTGGGGGCAACCAGGCTAGCAAGGAAGGGCAGTTAGGGGTGACTGAGCCAGCAAGGGAAGGCAGTTGGCGCAATCGGGCTGGCAGGGGAGGGCAGTTAGGGGCAACCAGGCTGGCAAGGGCAGGAAGTTAGGGTTGACTAGGCAAGCAGGGGAGGGCAGTTATGGGCGACCAGGCTGGCAAGGGAGGACAGTTAGGCGTGAACGGGCCAGCAGTGGAGGGCAGTTGGGGGCAACCAGGTCTGCAGGGGAGGGCAATTAGGAGTGACTAGGCCTGCAGGGGAGGGCACTTGGGAGGGACAAGGCCTGTAGGGGAGGGCAGTTGGGAAGGACCAGGCCGGCAGGGGAGGGCAGTTGGGAACAATCAGGCCTGCAGGGGTGGACAGTTGGGGGGTACCCAGGTCTGCAGGGGAGGGCACTTAGGGGCAATCAGGCCTGCAGAGGAAGGCTGTTGTGGGGGGACCAGGCCTGCAGGGGAGGGCAGTAAGGAGTGACCAGGCCTGCAGGGGAAGGCCATTGGGAGCAACCAGGTATGCAGGGGAGGGCCATTGGGGGCAACCAGGCATGCAGGGGAGGGCAGTTAGGGGCAACCAGGTTGGCAGGGGAGGACAGTTAGGGGCAATCAGGCTGGCAGGGGAGTGGTTAGGTGGTGATCAGGCTGGCAGGGAAGGGCAGTTGGGGGTGACCAGGGCAGCAGGGGAGGACAGTTAGGGGCAATCGGGCTGGAGGAGAGCAGTTAGGCGTTGATCAGGCTGGCAGGGGAGTGGTTAGGGAGTGATCAGGCTGGCAGGCAGAAGCGGTTAGGGGCAATCAGGCAGGCGAGCAGTTGGGAGCCAGCAGTCCTGGATTGTGAGAGAGATGTTTGATTGCCCTCGAGGGTTCCCAGATTGGAGAGAGTGCAGGCTGGGCTGAGGGACACACACCCCCGGGCCAAATTTTGTACACCTGGCCTCTAGTTTATAATATTTTTTTACAATGCTTTGTACTTTTGTGAGTTCGGTTGTTACTTCACCACTTTCATTTCTGATTTTGTTTATTTGGGTTCTCTCTCTTTGTTTCTTGATGAGCCTTGCTAGAGGTTCTTCAATCTTGTTTTATCTTTTCAAAGAACCAGCTCTTGGTTTTTATCTTTTGTGTTATTCTTTTAGGCTCTGTCTTTTATTTCTGCTCTGATTTTTATTGTTTCCTTCCTTCTACTTACTCTGGGCTTTTTTGTTGTTTCTTTCTAACTTTTAAATTGTAGGGTTTGATACCTTCTTAAAAGGTTTTTCTTGTTTGTTTGTTTTTTAGGTAGCCCTATAATACTATAAACTTCCCTTTCGGGGCTGCTTTCACTGTGTCCCATAGACTTTGAGTTGTTGTGTGTTCATTTCCATTTGTCTCTGGAATGTTTTTTATTTCTTCTTTGATATCTTTGGTAACCCATTCATTGTTTAATAACATGTTATTTAGCTTCCATATGTTGAATGTTTTTAATTTTTTTATTTTAGATGATTTCATGCCATTGTGATCTGAGAAGATGCTTGGTATGATTTCAATATTCTTGAACTTGTAGAGATTTAGTTTGTGTCCTAACATGTGGTCTACCTTTGAAAATGTCCCATGTGCACTTGAGAACAATGTGTATTCTGTACCTTTGGAGTGAAATATTCTGAAAATATCAGTTCCATCTGATCTAGCATGTCATTTAGGATCAATTTTTCGTTATCAATTTATTTGTCTAGAAGATGTATCAAGTGATGTCAGCAGGGTGGTAAAGTCCCCTACTATGATGGTATTTCTGTCAATATCTCTCTTAAAATACTACATACATACTTTTAAAAAACATATTAGGATGCCGCTGTATTGGATGCATATATGTTTACCTGAGTTATATCCTCTTGCTGGATCAATCCTTTTAGTATTATGATTTGGCCCTCATTGTCTCTTGTTATGGCCTTTACTTTGAAGAATATTTTGTCAGATACAAGTATTGCCACCCCATCTTTTTTTTTTCATTTTCAATTGCCTGTAAAAATATTTTTTCCATCCCTTCATTTTCAGTCTGTGTGAGTCTTTTGTTCTGAGGTAGGTCTCCTGAAGACAGCATATTTGTGGGTCATGTTTTGTTATCCATTTAGCTACACTTTGTCTTTTGATTGGAGCATTTAAGCCATTTACATTTAAGGTTATTATTGAAAGGTACTCATTTCTTTCCATTCTTATTCCTTATGCCTGTGTTCTTCTCTTTCTCTCTATTTATTCTTCTTACAACAGTCTTTTAGCATTTCTTGAAGTGCTGGTTTTGTGGAAATAAACTCTTTTAGGCCCTTTTGGTCTGCAAAGCTTTTTATTTCACCTTCAGTTTGGAATGATAGCCTTGCTGGATAGAGTAGCCTTGTGTTCAGTTCCTTGGTTTTTATTACTTTGTATGCTTCATGCCATTCCCTTCTGGCCTTAAGTTTTTCTGTTGAGAAGTCAACTGACAGTTTAATAGGAGCTCCCTTGTAGATAAGTTTCTGTCTCTATCTTGCAGCCTTTAAAATTATTTCTTTGTCTTTAATATTTGCCATTTTAATTATTGTGGGCCTAGGTTTGGGTCTTTTAGGGTTCATTTTTATTGGATCTCTCTGTGTTTCTTAAACTTGAGTGACTTTTTTCTTTACCCGGTTAGGGAAATTTTCTACCTATTATTATTTGTTCAAGCAGTTTCTCTACTCCTTTCTCAGATTCTGCTCCTTCTGGTACCCCTATAATGGAAATGTTACATTTCATGTTGTCACAAAACTATCTCAGATTCTCCTGCTTTTTTTATTTAGCTTTTCCATTTACTGCTTTGAATGGGTGTGTTTTTTTACCTTGTCTTCTAATTTGCTGTTTTGATACTCAGCTTCTTCTAGTCTACTGTTGAATCCTTCTAGGTTGTTCTTTATTTCAGTTACGTAATTCTTCATTTCCAATGGATTCTTGTTTATTGTTTCAAGCTCTCTTTTCATGTTGGTGTAGTTCTCATTAAATCCCTTATAATTCTCATTAAGGTGCTTGTAGTACTCCCTTATTGTTTGTGCACCCTTATTACCATTACTCTAAATTCTTTATCTGATAAATTGCTTGCCTCCATTTCATATAGTTCCTTTTCTGGCTATTTCTCCTTTTGTTTCATTTAGGGGTTGTTTCTCTGTCTCCCCATTTTGCTGTCCCTTTATATTTGTTTCTGTGTGTTAGATCAAACTTCTATGCCTCCTAGGCTTTGTGGGGTGGTCTTATGTAGTAGGTGTTTTGTAGGACCCAGTGCTACAGTCTTTTAGATTTCCTGAGCTGGGTGCCCTAGGAAAGCACCTTACTTGAGATATTTGCATTCTCCTGTTGTAGTTAGCTCTTGAATCTTATTGTCCCATTTGTGGATGGAGTCTCCTTTCAGGCTGACTAAGTGCCTTATGCCTAACCTTGTTATGTGAGCTGTTGTGGAGGAGCTGGCCAAACAGAACAAAATACAACAACAAAACATGAAACAAAATAATAATAACAATAATAATAATAATAACAGACACAATACCCCTACAGCACTGACAAAAGCAACCACCAGTGAAGAGAGAATTAGGAAAGAGAAAAGACAGCAAGAATGATAGAAAAAAGAGAGAGAAAAACAAATATAAGGAGAAAACAAAAGAAACAAAGAAACAAAATCATAAACAAAAAAACAACAAAAATTCATCATATGTAGATGAATAGGTGAAGTAAAGAAAATTAGAATGAAGAATTAGGGGTATCGGGGAAGGAAAACAGTATAAAATAAAGGAGGAAGAAAGTAAAAAAAAAAAAGAAATTGAAAAGGAAATAGAGGAGAAAGTAGATAAACCTAAATTAAGAAAAGGTAAAAAGATGAAAAATTAGGAGAAAAAGAAAAGAGCAAGAAAGGAGAAAAAATGAGTACTGAAAAAAAGAAAAAATACAAAGAAAATTGAAGGAGAAAATCAAATGCATGAATGATACAACAGAGACTATAATAATAAAAATCACTAAAATGGATAGTAAAAAAGAAACATTTAAAAAGCAAAAAAAAATAGAAGAAAACAAAAATGGGCAAAAAAAAAAAAAAGGAGAAAGGAAAAAAAAGGGAAGTGGTGTTCATTTCAGCGGATTTAGGACCCCATGGGAGCTCCCTTTGGATCCTATCGTTCTGTTCTGGATGCCAATTATGAGCTTTCTCTTAGATACTGAGGTGCTAACCACTGTCATGAACTGTCCTTTGGCTTTCAGCAACCTTCTTTTTAAAAAATTTTTAAATATATTTTTATTGATTTCAGAGAGGAAGGGAAGGGGAGAGAGAGATAGAAACATCAATGATGAGAGATAATCATTGATTGGCTGCCTCCTGCACACCCCAAACTGGGGATCGAGCCTGCAACCCAGGCTGGGAATCGAACTGTGACCTCTTGGTTCATAGGTCGATGCTCAACCACTGAGCCACACCAGCAACCTTCTTGATGCTCTAAGAAATCCACTGATACACCATTTCTGTCTATCTCCACAGTGCTTGGTTCCAAGCAGGAGAGGGTAATATGTACTCTAAAGCAGGATTGTTAGCAACATGGGCCCAGGGCTGTGTTGGCAAACTTCCCCTGGTTCCCTAGGCTTTGATTCTGCCCACCTTTGCCTGCTAGCCACCTGTCAATCTTAATCACTCAAAAGTCTGTTTCTGAAAGGGCTTTAGGCAGAGTTGATGCTGTTTAGTTTAAAGGGAATATGGTGGGTGTATTTCTCTTTCCTGAAGCTACTCCTCTGTGAGTGACCCAAAATATTACTCTGCTCTTGGCTGGAAAACGGTTCTTGTATGGAGACCAGTGGGGTCAGCTGGAAACCTGAAGTTTTTAATCATCTCTCCTATGAAGGGAAAGTACCAGTCTGGTTTCCAGGATAGTGGGGTGGACGGCTCCTTACCCATTCTACTCACTGATGCTCCTGAGACTGTTGAAACCTGTAGGCTTGGCCTCTGCTTTTTATCCTCTGAAAAGGTCAAAATGCAGGGTATGGCATGCAGGGCTCCTGAGGGTGGTACAGACTATATCAGGTTTTTTTGTTTTGTTTTGTTTTTCTGTTTTTTGTTTTTTTTTCTTGCCCTGAGGCTACTGGGAGTGGCTATCTCCTCTCAGGAAAAAATGGCTATTTCAGTTTGGCGGCCTACAACCAAATACTCCTGGCTGCTGTCTTTCACCCAAGCCTCTCCTTAGGCACTCTGAGTCTGTATCTCCCTCCTTGCACAAAAGTCTCAGGCGAGCAGCTTCAAATTAAAACTCCTGTCCTCTGGGTTTAAAACAAAACAAAACGGAAACTGTGGCTTTTTCTCTGACCAGCTCTAGTCTACTGGCTCCAATTCCACTGTGGCCAGCAGCCCTGCCACATTTCATGGCTGGATATTACATGAGCCCCTGGTCTTGTGTCTGATGCTCCAGGCTGTGGTGCCCAGCCTGGGTTCTGAGCCTCTATTTTTGGAGGGAACTGACCCTCCCATAGCTAGGAGATCCCTCCTCACTTGGCCTGCTATCCTGTCCTGCTGTTCCTGGAAGCTGGGTCAGCTCTTCTCACGACTTCACTCTTCCTAGCAGTCTCCAGGTGTTTTCTGTCCTCCTTTGATATAAGTCTCCTCCTCAGCTGGACCTCAGTTGGTAATTCCAGGTGAATAGTCTTCAATTTAGTTATATTTCCAGTCTGGTCCTGGGAGGAGGTGCATGACAGGTCTGCCTATTTGGTCGCCATTTTCCCCACTGTTTTGTTTGTTTGTACTTGTTTTTTTGTTTTTTAACCAAGGAACAACTAAGTTACACTAAGCTAAACTGACTTACAGAGATCAAAGGAGCTAAAAGTGATAAAATAAAATCCATAAGTAAAAACTTGTCCTGACCTTTTACTGGATGATGCTCCAACCAACTCTACCTCTCTGTTTATTATTGAGAAGTTGGGTAACACCAAACACAATGTTACATTTGCAGGATATAGAACTGGGTTTGATTTTCTAGTGTTTAACCTGTGATCCTTCTACCATATTAGTGTCTTCCTTATTTGATGTTTTCCTATGTGAAACAGCAAAGGTTTCATAAGTTTTAAAAAAAATGTTTAGGGCAAGTTCTATTGACTTGGTTGAAAGAAATTTTGTTTTTGATAACTTAGTAAGTTTATATTCAGATATGACCTATAGACATGTTTTTAAACCTGAAAATCTGTTACTATACTTATAAATGGGAAAACATGACATAATTTATATTAATTTGTTATTAAAATAGGGAAAATAGTAGAATCTTATAAATATACTTTCAAATAGAGTGAAAAAACAGAACCAGCAGTATGAGCCGTGTTCACTCGGAGAGTTAAATTTAGATTCTGATTCTTCAGAACTTGCCAAATGGGCTTGGCCACTGAATGTATGTCAAAAAGCCTTCCAATATGGGAGCATAGAGAACGCTTCATAGTCATATTGCCCTAACACTAATTTCATAGATAACAATTAGTGCTACAAGATTTGTGACTTGCTCAAGATCACACAACCATTTTAGTGGTTTAGTGGCAAAGTTCATTGATTCAAGCTTCTGATGTTCACTCCACTGTCTGCCATGTACTACAATCAAGGATCAACTACAATAAGACTGTGAACACAGCCCACACAGGGGTGTACATAGAGTGCCCTGCTCAGGTGACTGGGGAGGCTGAGCCACTGGGCCCTATAGGACATTTACAACACAAGGTCACTCTACCAATTCTACCAGAAAAACAAACACAAGTAACCAGCCAAAAATGCAGAGACAAAGTAACACCTCACAAATGAAAGCATAGAAGAAATCTCCAGAAAAATAACTAAATGAAATGGAAGCAAGCAAAGTACTAGATACAGAGTTCAAAACAATGGTTATAAGATTGCACAAGGAACTTAATGAGAACTTCATGGGACTTAGTAAGACTTTCAAGGATCTTAGTGAGAACTTCAAGAATCTTAGTGAGAATATCAAGACATGAAAAAAGACCAGTCAGAAATTAAGCATATACTAACTGAAATAAAGATCTATTCACAGGGAGTCAGCCATAGATTAGAGGATTCTGATAATCAACTCAATGATTTGCAATATGAGGAAGCCAAAACACCCAATCATGTACCTCAGTTGCGGGCACATTCCCAGTAGGGGGTGTGCGGGAGGCAGCTGACCAATGTTTCTCTCTCATCGATGTTTCTAGCTCTCTATCCCTCTCCCTTCTTCTCTGTAAAAAATCAATAAAATATATTTAAAAAAAGAAAAAGAAAAGAAAGGGGGAAAAAAGAAAATAAATAAATTAAACACCAATGAGCCCGAAAAGAGGGCAGGCAGGCATTTAGAACTGGTGTGTCCTTTCCTTGCTGCCACCTGTGCCATTCTACAACAAAATGGTTTAAATCAACCCGCTTTCTTTTTCTCTCCATAGTCCTGAACATCTAATCTATATGGTCCTGAATGACCTTGAACCACTAAGCAAGCATTTTACTCCAATGCCGCTCAAGGCTGGCGGCTAGCTTGGGCAACAGGCCACACCCACACCAATGGATGAGTGGATGAGTTTGCGCAGGCGCCCACAGAAGTGGGCTGTAGGAAGCGGAAGTCCTGTCTTTCTCAATCTTTCTCTTCAGAGGCTGATGCCATGTGGAGGACAGGAGTGTTCTGAGAGGCAACCACGGCCACCATGAGCCTTCTCAACAAGCCCAAGAGTGAGATGACCATGGAGGAGCTGCAGAAGCGGGAGGAGGAAGAGTTCAACACGAGCCCACTCTCCGTGCTTACATAGTCAGTAAGAACAACACCCTGGTGCTCATCAACTGTGGTAACAAGAGGCTCCTGGGCCATGTGAAGGCTTTTGACAGGCACTGGAACATGGAGAATGTGAAGGAGCTGTGGACTGAGGTCTCCAATAGAGTCAAGTGCAAGAAAAAGTCCAAGTCAGTCAACAAGAACAGCTACATCTCCAAGTTGTTCCTGAGCAGGGATTCGGTCACTGTGGTCCTGCAGAACCCTCTCAGCTATGGCAAGTAGAGGCTAACTTCCTGCTGTGAAAACTCACTCCACCATTCTGCAAAGACCGGCCCTTTGATATGAGAACAATAAAATCCTGGATTTTTTTTCTAAATATAAATAAATAGAAATGAAACACCAATGGAAAATATAAATGGAAAGATATCCTGTGTTTATATATTAGAAAAATTAATATTGTTAAAATGTTCATACTACCTAAAGTGAACTACAGATTCAATTCAATACCTATTAAAATACCAATAACATTTTTTACAAGTATAAAAATCATCCTAAAATATGTATGGAGCTACAAAAGACCCCAAATAGCCAAGCTGAGGAAGAAAAAAAAAAAAGCTGGTACTGGTATAAAAACAGAAACATATACTCATGTTACAGAATAAAGAGTCCAGAATTAAACATAGTCAATGACATTTGACAAGAGTGGCAAGAATACATTATGTAGAAAGGACAGTTTCTTCAATAATAGTTTTGGAAAAACTGAATAGCCACATGTAGACAAATCAAATTTGACCATCATCTCATACCATACACAAAAATCAACTCAAATTGTTTAAAGATTTAAACATTGGACCTAAACCATAAAACTCTTAGAAGAAAACAAGAAAAAAATCTTCTGGACATTTGCTTTGGCAATAATTTCTTGGATCTGACACCAAAAGCACAACAACAAAACTAAATATACAAAATAGTGACTATCAAACTAAAACGCTTTTGCACAGAAAAGGAAATAACAATAACAAAGAGGCAATGCACAAAATAAAATATTTGCAAACTATATATCTGACAAAGGGTTTATATCCAAAATATATGAGACACATACATATCAATAGCTTTAAAACAATTGAGCTATTTAAAGAATGGAAAATGGAACTAAATGGGCATTTCTCCAAAGAAGACATGCAAAGACAGATATAAGAAAAAATGCGCGACATTACCAATCATCAGGGAAATGTAAATTCACACCATAATGAGATGTGTCAACTGATGGTTATTACTGCCAATTTCACACCAATAGAAATCCCTAATTTGGAGTTCAGTAAAAACAGCCCAATTGTGAAACAGCTCAGCTGTGGAAAAGCATGGCTCTGGAATAGCAAAGCTGTGAAACAGGATGGCTGTGAAACAGTTCAGGTGTGAAACATCTTGGGAATAAAACAGCTCAAGCAAGGCAACTAGGGTGAGAAAGCTAGGGCAAGGAGCTTCAGGCAAGGAAGCCCGGTTGAGGAATCTTGGGCTAAGTGGCTCTAGTGCAGTGTCTCTCAACCTTCCTAATGCCACGACCCTTTAATACAGTTCCTCATGTTGTGGTGACCCCAAACCATAAAATTATTTTCGTTTGAGAGAAACCAAGATGGTGGCATAGATAAACACCTAAACTGCTACCTTGCACAAAAATTTCAAAACTACAACTAAAAGACAAAACGGACATTATCCAGAACCACAGGAAAGCTGGCTGAGTGGAAATTCTACAACTAGAAGGAAAGAGAAAAGCACACTGAGACTCAGAGGAGCTGCAGAAGGCAGAGGTACAGAGGTGCACGTGAGGAGAGGACTGGCAACTGAGTGCGCAGCTGGCTTTCGCAAGCTGGAGAGAGACAAAAGCTTCTGACTGCGCTCAACTCCAGTTACGTTACAGGCGAGACTCTGGGGACCCAGACTCATTCAGGGAGAAACTGGACTGTCTGGCAGTAGGCAAAACTTCAGGGCGGCTTTCTCTCAGAGGTACTTGCAGTGATTACCGCGGGACACTGAGACCCGGGGGCCTCTTAGGGCAGGGCTGACGGGAAACCAGTGCTGTCTGCTCTGTCCTGAGACTCCGCCCCATCCAAGCTGAGCACAGAGGCTTTTGCAAGTCTTGTCTCATAAGGGTGTCTCCAGCACAGAAGTTCTCCCAGCGTAGACACAGCTGATCCTCACAGCCAATTGGCCTGGAGGTCAATTCCTCCCAGTGATACCAACAACAATCAAGGCTTAACTACAAGACTGTGCACATAGCCCACAAAGGGGTGCACCAAGAGTGTCCACCTCAGGTAACTAGGGAGGCTGAGCCACTGGGCCCTATAGGAAACCTAGCACACAAAGCTACTCTATCAACTCAGGGAAGCAGCCAAAATGTGGAGACAAAGAAACAGGTCACAAATGAAAGAAATGGAGGAAAGCCAATGACTGGATATAGAGTTCAAAACCACGGTTATAAGGTGTTTCAAGAATTTCCTAGAAAAGGCTGATAAATTTAGCAAAACCCTCGAGGATATGAAAAAGGACCTACTAGAAATTAAACATACACTGACTGAAATAAAAAATAATATACAGAGATCTAACAGCAGACTAGAGGATCATAAGAATCAAGTCAAAGATTTGAAATACGAAGAAGCAAAGAGCACCCAACCGGAAAAGCAAAAAGAAAAAAGAATCCAAAAATATGAAGATATTGTAAGGAGCCTCTGGGAAAACTTCAAGCATACCAACATCCGAATTATGGGGGTGCCAGAAGAAGAGAGAGAGCAAGATACTGAAAACCTGTTTGAAGAAATAATGACAGATAACTTCTCCCACCTGGTGAAAGAAATAGACTTACAAGCCCAGGAAGCACAGAGAACCCCAAACAAAAGGAATCCAAAGAGGACCACACCAAGACACATCATAATTAAAATGCCAAGAGCAAAAAACAAAGAGAGAATCTTAAAAGCAACAAGAGAAAAACAGTTAGTTACCTACAAGGGAGCACCCATACGATTGTCAGCTGATTTCTGAACAGAAACTATGCAGGCTAGACGGGAGTGGCAAGAAATATTCAAAGTGATGAATAGCAAGAACCTACAACCAAGATTATGCTACCCAGCAAAGCTATCATTCAGAATTGAAGGTCAGATAAAGAGCTTCACAGATAAGAAAAAGCTAAAGGAGTTCATCACCACCAAACCAGTATTATATGAAATGCTGAAAGGTATTCTTTAAGAAGAGGAAGAAGAAAAAAAAAGGTAAAGATAAAAATTATGAACAACAAATACATATCTATCACGTGAATCTAAAAATCAAGTGAATAAAAAATCTTATGAACAGAATAAACTGGTGAATATAATAGAATCAGGGGCATAGAAAGGGAGTGGACTGACAATTCTCAGGGGAAAAGAGGTGTGGGGAGTGCGGGAAGAGACTGGACAAAAATCATACACCTATGGATGAGGACAGTTGGAAGGGGGTAAGGGCAGAGGGTGGGGTGGGAACCGGGTGGAGGGGAGCTATGGGGGGAAAAAAGAGGAACAATTGCAATAATCTGAACAATAAAGATTTATTAAATTAAAAAATTATTTTCATCGCTACTTCATAACTATAATTTTCTTACTGTTATGAATCGTAATGTAAATATCTGTGCCTTCCGGTGGTCTTAGGCGACCCTGCTAGTGGTCATAACCCACAGGTTGAGAACCGCTATTTAGAGCCTAAGACCATCAGAAAACACAGATATTTACATTATGATTCTTTAACAGTAGCAAAATTACAGTTATGAAGTAGTAACGAAAATAAGTTTATGGTTGGGGGTCACCACAACATGAGGAACTATATTAAAGGGTCACGGCATTAGGAAGGTTGAGAACCACTGCTCTAGTGCTATAGCTCTGGTGTTACAGTTCTTCTGTCATGGCTCAGTTCTAGCAAGACAGCTCCAGTGTGCCCAGCTGGTGTAGCTCAGTGGTTGAGCATTGACTCATGAATCAGGAGATCAGGATTTGATTCCTGGTCAGGACCCACGCCTGGGTTGCAGACTCAATTTCCAGTGTGGGGCATGCATGAGGCAGCCAATCAATGATTCGCTCTCATCATTGATGTTTCTATTTCTCTTCCTCTCCCTTCTTCTCTGAAATCAATAAAAATATATTTTAAAAAAATACAGCTCTGGTGTTATAGCTCTGGTTTTATAGCTCAGCACTGGTGAGACAGCTGCATGTTATAGCTTCAGAGAGAGAAACTCTGATGTTACTGCTCTAGCTGAGGCAGCGTAGTTGTCAGTAGAAGCTAAAAATGTGCTCTCTAAGACTGAGAGGAAGTTAGCTTATATAGAGAAGAGTTCCTAACACGGTCTCTGATTGGCCCATTTATATGCATATGTGGGCTCCAAAATTTTACAGTTTGATTGATCCAAATAGCATCATCCTGATTTATCAGAATAGAGCTATTCTGATTGGTTGCTGAATATGCAAATGAGGATGTAACTGAACAACTCTCATTGGATGGGGAAAACAACAGTCCTATTAGTTGAATTTCAACCCTAAGAATTTATGAATAAGGGTTGGCTAAGATGGTAGGGACACATTGCAGGAGCCAGGAAATTCATTGAGGCTTTTTCCTAGAAGTGTGATGTGCATGAGATGTCCCTATTTAGCAATGGCTGTTAGACTCTGTTTATAAATTTTAGCCTAGTTAGCCACCAGGAGCCTTTTTTAACAAGCAGATTTATTCTTGGGGTTGACATTTCCCCCTTTCAAACAAAACTTGTTGATAGAAAGCATTAATGATCCATCAGGTTAGTTTGTTCTATGTCTGTTCCTGAGTGGGTTACTGCTCTGATTCCATTTAGTCCCTAAGTGGGACTTCTATGTCAGGACAATAGCCAATAGAACAACTAGAGCTATTTGATTACAAAAGTTCTCACAGGCACTTGCCAAACTCAAAAAACCTTTCAATGGTCAAAACAGTTCAGAAGAGTTTAAACTACAAACAAAGGAATTCAATTTGTAACATTATAGGAGATTGAGAATAATTGGAAAAAGGGTATTCAATATCATGGATTACAAAAGAGGATGGAGTACAGTGGCTTCATGGATCATTCTTATCCTTTGCACAACTATTGCATAAGTTTTTATAAAGAGTTTTTAACATTTTGTTATACAGAACATCAATAGCTTAACAGTGAAGAACATATAACAAATTAGGACAATAATGAATAGAACAATTTGTAGTCCAGACTTCAACACAGCTCTGAGCCCAGTTGGGAATCAACTGCAATGTCAGGAAATTTAAATTCTAACAAGCCAGTGGCACTAGAAACAAAAGTGGAATGTCCATTAAGGGATTTGGCAAGATTAAAGAGTTCTGTTGTTTCTAATTTTACCTATAAATCCAGGTATAGCAGGAGGCATTGTCCATGGCATGAACTCCACATTGGGTTGTGAGTAAATAATCAAGGGTGATTAAGTTGTCAATGAATGCTACTTGTGCTAAGAAATTTTGGATGTTTAAAGTGCTTAAATCATTCTGGCAGTTGAGCAAACAACTTGATGGATGGTTATAGTTAGATTTTGCATCATTATGTTCAATTGAGTAGTACCAAGGCCATCCCACGAAAATGCAATTATGAGAAAATGATTACCATCACCTTTGGAAAAAAACCTGCCAACAAGTCACATCCCACAGAAAGGTCAGAAGATTTATCTTCATAAATAGAAGGATTCTTATCAGGGTAGTTGTCTACTATTGAAAAAGCCCTCTTTTTTTTCTGATGGAAATTTTGAATGGTAACATTATTTGTTTGAAGATGGTAAAAATAAAGGGGATGTCAGGTGACCCAAAAGGGATTGCCCAGTAAGCCTCCAGCTATTTAGACAATCAAAATCATATGATTTTTGTATACACAGATAAATTTATGCCCTGTGGGGGCCTAAAGACTTCCTGTGAAAGTTTGTTCATTTTTTGATTGATTAACAGGAAGGAAGGTGAGAACATTTTCCAACCAGGGCTCAGTCTGGTTTAAAGATCCCTCTGAACGTTCTTCCCAGAAGACCAGCCCATGTGGCTTAGTGGTTGAGCATTGACCCATGCACCAATAGGTCACTGGTTCAATTCCAGGTCAGGGCATATGCTGGGGTCTGGGGCTCAATCCTCAGTATGGGGCAGGCATACAGAAGGCAGTTTCTCTCTTGTTTCTCTCTCATTAACGTTTCTATCTGTCTCTCCCTCCCCCTTCCTTTCTCTCTAAAAAATCAATTAAAAACATTTGTTTAAGTCCTTCTTTGTAGAATGTTTAAACATTTAGGTTTGTGACAGTGTGGACTACTTTCTCTCATGAGGATCTTACAAAAGGTAGTTCAACAGTGGTAAGGGTTGAAATACGGCGCAACCATATTTAAGGCATTTAAAGTGATAGGTACCGGTGTGTGCTGCCAGACTCTGTGTTGGCTGCACACCCTTTTGCAGAAGTAAAGATATTTGCCTTTCTGTCTGGCTCCTGAGTATTCTTTGTGTTCTACTAGGACCCTTGGTTTTGGGGCTCACCTTATATCTGACAAATTTTGGGACTCATCTGGGATTCTATTGGTCAATACGGGGGGCCATTGAACCTGAGGAGGCGTGTCCTCAGTAAGGAGGGATGGCTATTACCCACCGGGCGGACAACGAGCTCAAGATGGGGAGTCAGCCAGGAACGTGAGAAGGGCCCAAGCAAGCATTGTGGCAACCAGGTAACCCCATGCATATGCCAAGGTGGAAAATTGGATTATAATATAAGTACTTACTTTGGTGGTTGGGTATCCACAGAGGTTGGATATATGTGACTGGGATGTGTCTGGGACAAAAAGAGAGTGCGGAGTTCTGATCTGTGGTTCTATTCTCCTGTGAGGTAAATGGCCAGAGAGGGACAAAGCAGATCTTGGAGAGTGCAAGAAATCTCCAGTATGGGGGATTGAGCACATAGGACACATATAATAGTCACAAGGGACTTTCTGAGGATGGGAAACAAAAACCCTAGGCCTAGGGAATGCATTCCCCTGGATAGTCCATCAGGGAGAATGCTGAGGTTTGGGGGTGGGGGGGACAGTCCCTGAACCAGAAGCAGGAGACATTATTCTGCTTTGGAGATTTTTTATGCAGGTGTGAGATGCACAGGTCCCTCTCTGCTAGGAACTAGACCTTCATGGATGCTGGGTAGTAGACATAAGAAGTTATCTATATATATAAAAACCTAAGTGACTGAATGACTGAAAACTGACTGATTGGTTGACCAGTCACTATGACACACACTGACCACCAGGGGGCAGATGTTCAACACAGGAGCTGCACCCTAGTTGTCAGTGTACTCCCACAGCCAAGCTCCTGCGGCCAGCCAACTGCTCGCAGCCCCTCCCCCCGGCCGGCCTGGCCCCAATTGGCCCCAATCAGGGGCAGGCTGGCTGGACCCCCCTCCCGTGCACGAATTCCTGCACCAGGCCTCTAGTGCTATCTAATAAAACAGTAATATGCAAATTGACTGTCACTTCAACACACAAGATGGCTGCCCTCATGTGGTCAAAGATGGCTTCCCCGATGTGGACACAAGATGGCCACCACAAGATGGCCAGCAGTGGAGGGCAGTTGGGAGAAACCAAGTCTGCAAGGGAGGGCAGTTGTGGACGATCAGGCTAGCAGGGGAGGGCAGTTGGGAGGGACCAGGCCTGCAAGGGAGGGCAGTTGGAGGCGATCAACCCTGCAGGGGAGGGCAGTTAGGGGTGACAAGGCCTGCAGGGGAGGGCAGTTAGGGGCAAACAGGCTGGCAGGGGAGCAGTTAGGCATCAATCAGGCTGGCAGGGGAGTGGTTAGGGGGTGATCAGGCTGGCAGGCAGAAGCGGTTAGGGGCAATCAGGAAGGCAGGCAGGCAAGCAGTTGGGAGCCAGCAGTCCTGGATTATGAGAGGGATGTCCGACTGCCTGTTTAGGCCCGATCCCAGCAGGAAATCCCTCAAGGGGTCCCAGATTGAAGAGGGTGCAGGCTGGGCTGAGGGACAACCCCCCCTCCCAGTGCATAAATTTCATGCACCGGGCCTCTAGTACACCTATAACAAGGAATCATCAGACAAAACAGTTCTTCAAAGTAGCCTTACAAAGTAGCCATTTCACACACAGTAGCCCTTGCTAATGCAGTAGCAAACACAGGAGCCATTCCAAGCAGCCCAGCCCTACGTAAAAGCAGCCTCGCCTCTGTTGGTAAGTAACATATTTTTATACCAACTTAGACAAAGGAGGCTGCTTGCCAAATAAATATTTGGGTTATAGAAAAGTACACCTACACAGTGCATAAAATATAATCGTTGTATCCTTTCTCAGATTGGCCTTGAACATCCCATGTACTCTTGACAGGGCTCCCACACCAGGACATTTTGTGGTGTCTGTAGCTGGACAGAAAAGGAGCATGGTGTGAAGCTTTACCTGTGGGTTGTGTGTGCCTGTAAATAGTGTATATAAGAGTGTTTTTGTTGATGTTTTGTGTCTCTTTGTTGTTTGGTTTAATTTGTTTAAAGATGGGGCACATCTTGCTTGGGGTGGGGGACAGTTATTTGTGGCCAGGCTGAATACATGTCAGAGATATCAGGAACATCCCAGCAGCTTCCAAGAATTCTTAATCTTGGGGACTCTTCCTGCTTTACCTCTCAGGGTGTCAGTGCCAGAAAATCAGCTAGTGAGAGTTGTCTGTGTGTCTGTAATGTAATTTTGATTCCGGATTTACTTTTCTTGCTTTCTATCTTTTGGGGACTTAGTTTGCTCTTCTCTGGTTTATGAACATAGGAACAAAGATTACATGGGGAAGTAGAAATTACAGGCATGGGGAAATAGGCAATGCAGGCTGAAGTGGGATTCCATTGTTTGGGCAACAAGGTTAATGTTTCCATTTAAATTGGCAGTTCTTGAATGAGAATGCAAGGTTGACTTCCAGGTACAAGGTTGTCTCCCAGTTGACTCCCAGTTGACTCCCAGGTTCTGGGGGCATACAATTCCCAGATTTTTGCCCCCTAACACTGGGAGGAACAAATCTTGCAGAAGTGCCCTCCAGCAAGTTGCAGAAATAGCAGTGTGTGTGTGTGTGGGGGGGGCACTCCCATTTTTATAAAGAAAAAATTAAATAAAATAGTACTTTTACATTAAAGCCACTGAAGGCCAGTGAATTGTGTGTGTGTTACAAAATTGCCAATAAAATGCCTTGTGTAATAATTAACTTTAATATCTCAAAGTTGTTGTAAATATAACAAAAATAAAGGGTATATGATAAAGTTTTTTTAGTGGTAGTTATATATGCCTAAACATAGTTTTCCAAAGTCTTTAGTAACTTAAAACTTTGAGTTTGCTGGGTTAAGTGGTAAAAATTATTAAATATCCAGGTATTTTGAATAACAGGATACTGAACTATTAGTCTGAGTTTGCCTCATATGGACAATCTAGAGGATGGATTTGAATCCTTTAATGAATAAAAAGTCTTGTATTTTATTTAAAATAACTCTTGCTCTAGCTGGTTTGGCTCAGTGGATAAAGCATCAACCTATGGACTGAAGGGTCCCAGGTTCAATTCTGGTCAAGGGCACAAACATGGCTTGTGGGCTCAATCTTCAGTAGGGGGCATTCAGGAGGCAGCTGATCAATGATTCTCTCTCATCATTGATGTTTCTATCTCTCTCTCCCTTTCCTTCCTCTTTGAAATCAATAAAAATATATTTAATAAATAAATAAATAAAATATATCTTAATGAATGTATTGCTAATCTGAAAAATGTTAATTACATATATGTCACCTAAAAATTAAGGTTTCTAAGGGTTAAGAATGCTAACTAATGGGAAAGAAATTAAAGTTTTTGTGTCATTTTGAAGGAAAAAGAAAGTGGGTTCTGAAAGTTGTAAGGTTTGTGTGGAAATGTTTGTGAAAGTTGTGGAATGTCTATAAGGAGAAATTTTGAAAGGAAGTTATATAAATGACACAGGCCAGTAAGCCAAGACAAGTGGAATAGGGAAACTGAGATGGTTAAACAGCAATTTGGAGCTATCTAGTAAATTCCATCTTCCCTAAACCAAGGACACTTAAGAGTAAATGATTTGCATTTTGCCTCCCTAACAAGAGGGTAAATAGCTTATATCAACGTACTCAGGAAGACAGATAGCAGAAATTCAATTAGTGTCATTTGCTGATCACACCCAAGGACAAATGAAGTTAGAGAATAAACTCATTTTGGTTAGTCCTTATCTACTCTGTTATTGCATAATAATAATGATGATATATGATATTTTGGTAAAATAAGTTTGACAACCTTCCCAGGGTTTGAATGTTAAGAAACTTTTTCTTGTATTCCAATAGGCCCCAGAATGCCTCAAGATCTTCCTGCAATGGAAACTAAAGATCAATTTCTTAAGAACTATGCACTGGGTGCCTCGTCTACTCTAATCTCTGTTAAGTTAAAAGGCATTCTAGCTCGAAGCCCTCCTCTTGTGTTTCTGGTTCATTGCCATTGACTGGGAGACTACGTTCTAATCAAGACTTGGAAGGAAAAAAAGTTGGAACTCTCCTGGGAAGGACACTATCTTGTCTTGCTTAACACTGAGAATGCTGTTTGGACTGCAGGATGAGATTGGACACATCACACACAGGTTAAGGATGGACCTCCCTGCCCCCGGCCGCTTAGCGCCTGTGTATGCAAATTAACCCGCCATCTTTGTTGGGTTAATTTGCATACTCACTTCTGATTGGCTGGTGTGCATCATGAAGGTATGGTCAATTTGCATCTTATTATTTTATTAGTGTAGATATTTCTATTCAAACTTAACACGATAACAGCAGCAAATCTCACTGATTTTAAACCTACTAATATATGCACCATCCTTCATTCTTTTCTTAATAATATTCATTTTGGGCTTTATTAGCCTTACTGTGTTGCTCTAAATATTTTTACTATGATCTTTGAAATAGTATTGGTTCACAAATAATAAATGGCTAAATATTTTCAAAGGGAAACTTGGCTGTCTTTCTGCCCCACAGTTACAAAATTTCCTTCCAAAGTGTTAAGACTGGAGGGTACAATGGAGTTGAACTTCTGCCTTTATCTTGTCTTTTCTCCACAATGATATGTGAGATTATATCTCTTTCATTTCTTCCCTTTTTACTTTCCCCAAAATATGCATGGACTTTCATTTCAGTCCATAATTTCCTTAACATTATATCTGGGTAGCTAAAGTCAGATCTGTTATCACCAAAGGTTTTCAAATATGGTGCAAAGTTGTAGAGAGCATTTATTTAGTCATTAAATTAACAAATGTTGGTTAAGTACTTATTATATGCCAATCACCATTTTATTCACTAGTGATATAAGAGAAAATGAGACAAAGTCCCTGCCTCGTTGATATAACACTAACCAAGGTGGCTGATAATAGAGCATCATAATGAAAAGCTATTCATTTATATTTGTTCATAAAATTCAATCATTAGATTGCATTTCAATCACTCAAATACATTCTATTGATTTAAAATTCTTACTGCATTTTTCTGTTGGTACCTGGGATCATTTTTCTTCTACAAGAAGAATAAACTTTATATATTTTTTTTTTAGTTTCAGTCTACTGGCAGCATATTTTTCTTTTTTAAAAAAAGATATTTATTTCATTACATAACTAATCAATTAATTTTTATTGATTAAAGTATTACATATGTCTCTTTTTTCCCCAATTGACACCCCCCCATGGCCATTCACACCCTCGTGGGCAAGCACCCACTGCCCCAGGGTCTGTGTCCATTCGTTATGCTAATATGCATACAAGTCCATTGGGTAATCTCCACCCCCACCCCCTTACCTGTCCCTTGTCTCTGGATCTATTTTTGTTCATCAGTTTATGTTGATCATTATATCCCACATATAAGTTAGATCATGTGATATTTATTTTTCTCTGATTGGCTTATTTCGCTTAGCATAATGCTCTCCAGTTCCATCCATGCTGTTGCAAATGGTAAGAATTCCTTCTTTTTTACCGGAGCCAAGTATTCCATTGTGTAGATGTACCACAGTTTTTTAATCCACTCATCTGCTGGTGGGAATTTAGGCTGTTACCAAATATTAGCTATTGTAAATTGTGATGCTATGAACATAGGGGTGCATATATCCTTTCTGATCGGTGTTTCTGGTTTCTTGGTATATAGTCCTAGAAGTGGGATTACTGGGTCACATGGGAGTTCCATTTTTAACTTTTTGAGGAAACTCCATACTGTTCTCCACAGTGGCTGCACCAGTCTACATTTCCACCAGCAGTGCAGGAGGGTTCCTTTTTCTCCACATCCTTGCCAGCACTTGTCCTTTGTTGATTTGTTGATGATACACAATCTGGCAGGTGTGAGATGGTACCTCATTGTTGTTTTGATTTGCATCTCTCAGATGATTAGTGACTTTGAGCATGTTTTTATATGTCTCTTGGCTTTCTGTATGCCCTCTTTCAAAAAGTGTCTATTTAGGTCCTTTGCACATTTTTTGATTGGATTGTTTATCTTCCTTTTGTTAAGTTGTATTGAGTTCTCTGTATATTTGGGAGATTAAACCCTTACTGGAGATAGCATTAGAAAATATGTTCTCCCATGTAGTGGGCTTTCTTGTTGTTTTGTTGATTGTTTCTTTTGCTGTTCAGAAGCTTTTTATTTTGATGTAGTCCCATTTGTTTATTTTCTCCTTAGTTTCCATTGCCCTAGGAGCTGTATCACTACAGATATTGCTATGACATATGTCTGCTATTTTGCTGCCAGTAGAGTCTTCTAAAATTTTTATGGTTTCTGGTCTTACAGTTAAGTCCTTTAACCATTTTGAGTTTGTTTTTGTGTACGGTATAATTTGATGATCTAGTTTCATTTCTTTTTTGCAAGTATCTAACCAAATTTCCCAACACCATTTATTGAAGAGACTCCATTTTATGCTCTTGCATCCTTTGACAAACATTAATTGAGCATAATGGCTTGGGTCTATTTCTGGGTTCTCTGTTCTGTTCCATTGGTCTATATGTCTGTTCCTGTGCCAATTCTAGGCAGTTCTGAGAACTGTGGCTTTGTGATATAGCTTGATATCTGGCAGTGTGATCCCTCCAATTTTACTTTTCTTTCTCAGGATAGCTATGGCTATTCTGGTTCTTTTTTTTATTCCAGATGAATTTTTGGAGAGTATTGTAGGTCTGTGAAATATGCCGTTGGTATTTTAATGGGGAGTGCATTGAATCTATAGATTGCTTTGGGTAGTATAGACATTTTGATGATGTTGATACTACCAATCCATGAACATGGTATGTTCCTCCATTTGTTTATGTCTTCCTCTATCACTTTTTTCAATGTCCTGTAGTTTTCTGAGTATAGGTGTTTTACCTCCTTAGTTATGTTTATTACTGGGCATCTTAATTTTTTTGGTGCAATGGTAAACGGGAATGTTTTTTTAGTTTCTCTTTCTGTGAGTTCATTATAGGTGTATAAAAAAGCCATAGATTTCTGGGTGCTAATAATGTATCCTGCTACATTGCTGAATTCATTTATTAGGTCTAGTAGTTTTTTTTATGGAGTCTTTGGAGTTTTCTATGTACAGTATTATGTCATCTGTGAATAATGAGAGTTTTACTTCTATTCCAATTTGTATGCCTTTTATTTATTCTTCTTGTCTGATCACTATGGTTAGCCCTCCTAGTACTATATCAAACAGGAGTGGTGAAAGTGGGCATCCCTGTCTTGTTCCTGTTCTTAGGTGAAATTGTTGTAGTTTTTGCCCATTGAGTATGATGTTGACTGTAGGTTTGTCATATAAGGCTTTTATTATGTTGAGATATGATCCCTCTATTTCCACTTTGCTGAGAGTTTTTATCAAGAAAGGGTGTTGGACTTTGTCAAATGTTTTTTCTGCATTAATTGATATAATTATGTGATTTTTGTCTCTCAATTTGTTTATGTGGTGTATCACATTTATTGATTTTCGGTGTTGTATCTTCCTTGCATCCCCAGTAAATCCCACTTGGTCATGGTATATGAGATTTCTAATGTATTGCTGGATCCGATTTGCTAGAATTTTGTTGAGGATTTTAGCATCTATGTTCATCAAGGATATTGGCCTATAGTTCTCTTTCTTTGTGGTGTCTTTATCTGGTTTTGTAATTAGGGTAATGCTGGCTTCATAGAAAGAGCTGGAAGTGTGCCTGCCTCTTGAATTTTTTTGGAATAGTCTTAGGAAAATAAGTTTTAATTCTTCTTTGAATTTTTGGTAGAACTCACCTGGAAAGCCATCCAGACGCTTTGCTGGATTTTCTTTGCTGGAATATTTTTGATTACTGCTTCAATTTCTTTGGTAGTTATCAGTCTATTCATGTTTTTTTATTCTTCCTGACTGAGTTTTGGGAGCTTTTATTTTTCTAAGAATATGTTCATTACATCTAGGTTATGCAGTTTGTTGGAATAGAGTTGTTCATAGTATTTTTTCATAATCATTTGTATTTCTGTGGGGTTGGTTGTTACTTCATCTCTTTCATTTCTGATTTTGTTTATTTGAGTCCTCTTTCTTTGCTTCTTGGTGTGTCTTCCTAGAAATTCATCAATCTTGTTTATCCTTTCAAAGAACCTGCTATTTGTTTTATTGATCTTTTGTATTGTGTGTTTTTTTTTTGTTTGTTTGTTTGTTTTTTGGTCTCTACTAGTATGTCATTTATTTCCGCTCTGATCTTTATTATTTCCTTCCTTCTGCTTACTCTGGGCTTTTCTTGTTGGTCTCTTTCTAATTCTTAGAGTTGTAGGATTAGATAATTTATTACCTTTTTTTTTTTTTTAGGTAAGCCTGTAGATCTATGAACTTCCCTCTCAAGATTGCTTTCACTGTGTCCCATAGATTTTGGATTATTGTGTTTTCATTGTCATTTCTTACCAGGATGCTTTTTATTTCTTCTTTGATCTCTTTGGTAACCCAATCACTGTTTAATAGCATGCTATTTAGCCTCCAAGTATTTTATTTTTTTCATTGTTTTATTGTATTTTAGTTATAATTTATGCCCTTGTGGTCCAAGAAGATGTTTGATATGATTTATATCTTCTTAAATTTGAACGACTTTGTCTGTATCTCAATATGTGGTCTACCTTTGAAAATAACCCATGTGCACTTGAGAAGAATGTATATTCTATAGCTTTGTGGTGAAATGTTCTGAAGATGTCAATTAAGTCCATATGATCTAGTGAGTCAGTAGGATTGATGTTTCTTTGCTGATTTTTTTAGAGGATTTATCCAGTAGTGTCAATGGAGTATTAAAGTCTCTACTATTACTGTGTTTCTATTGATCTCTCCCTTGATATCTTCCAGAAGGTTTTTTTTTTATATATATTTGGGTCCTCCTGTATTGATTGCATATATATTTACCAGAGTTATATCCTCTTGTTGAATTTCTCCCTTTGGTATTATAAAGTGGCCTTCCTTATCTCTTGCTCTGGCCTTCATTTTGAGATCTAATTCGTCAGATATAAGTATTGTGACCCCAGATTTTTTGTTTGTTTGATTCAGTTTGCCTGAAACATTTTTTTTTCTATCTCTTCACTATCCCTCTGTGTGAATCCTTTGTTCTTAGGTGGGTCTCTTATTGATAGCAGATATATGAGTTGTGTTTTCTTATCCATTCAGCTACCCTATTTTTTTTGATTGGAGCATTTAATCTATTTACATTTAAAGTTATTAATGATAGGTACTTGTTTGTTGCCATATTTATGCCTGTGTTTCTTCTTCCCTTCTTATTTATTCCTTTTATAACAGTCCCATTAGTATTTCTTGCTTTGCTGCTTTGGTGGTAATAAACTCTCTTAACCCTTTTTTGTCTGTGAAGCTCCTGATTTCACCTTAAATTTTGAATGATATCCTTGCTGGGTATATATTCTTGGATCCACTCCCTTGTTTGCATAATGTTGTATATTTCATTCCATTCCCTTCTGGCCTGATGTGTTTCTATTGAGAAATCAGTTGATAGTCTAATGAGATGTCCCTTGTAGGTAACTTTCTGTCTCTCTCTGGTAGCTTTTAAGATTCTTACTTTGTCATTGGTGTTTGCCAATTTAATTATGATGTGTCTTATTGTTGGCTTTTTTTGGGTTCATCTTTTTTTCGGACTCTAGGAGCTTCTTGGACTTTTGTATTTTGTTTTGTTTTTCTTCCCAATATCAGGGAAGTTTTCTGTCATTATTTCTACAAACAAGTTTTCTATTCCTTGCCCAATTTCCTCTCTTTCTGGCACCCCTATTATATAGATGTTGTTTCGTTTCATTTGGTTCCTAAGCTCCCTTAGGCTCTCCTCCTGTTTTCTAAGTTTCTTTTTCAGTTGCTGCTTTCCTTGTGTGTTTTTTCCTACCTTGTCTTTTAGCTCACTGATGCGGTCCTCAGCATCTTCTAGCCTACAGTTGATGCTTTCTATTGTGTTCTTTATTGAAGCTATGTAACTCTTCATTTCTCCGTGGTTCTTCCACATTTCCTCTTGATTCTTACACATATTGTTGAATTTGTCTTTTAACCTTTTCAGAGTTCTTATGACCATTGCTCTGAATTCTTTCTCTGACAAATTGCTTGCCTCCATTTAGTTTACCTCATTTTACAGTGATTCCTCCTTTTTTTTTTTGTATGGGGGCTATCTCTTTGTCCTTCCATTTTTGTTTCTCTTGGAGTGAGTGGTTATGTGGCTCACTCTCAGCCACGTTGACCAAATGGACAAAATACAACTTGACAAGACATGACCCAGAGGGAACAAAACACAAGTGTATTCACAACACCAATAACACCAAATAAAGGTGACCACCAGAGAAAAGAGACTTATGGAAGAGAAAAGAGTGCAAAAATGATATTGAGAAAAGGATAAAAACTTAAGAGAGAAAAGAAAAAGAAGAAAAAAGAAGGGAGAAAATTAAATGTATACGGGAGGAAACTTCATAAAACCAACAACTAAACCAAAAAATGCAAACAAAAACACCCAGAAAAAAAGGAGAAGAGATGGATCTGAAGAGGCAGAGCTTATTTCCAGAAGGTAAGGTCAAGGAATTGAATGAATGGGGGAATGGCCATGATTCAGTATATAGGAGTAGAAAGAGAATGAGTGTGTAAGAAGAAAAGTAAAAAACAAAATACTAAAAAAAATTTCCCCTTTCTTTTATCTATCTATCATCTATCTATCTATCTATCTATCTATCTATCTATCTATCTATCTATCTATCTATCATGTATTCATCTTTTTTTGGAAAAGGAGAATGTAGTAGGGTGCAGATAGGCCTGCGTTTGGTGAGTGAATCTAATTAAGCTATTAGCAGAAGAAGAGAACAAGCAAGGAGAGAAAAACAAAAGCATAAAATAAAAAGCAAAAACAAAAACAAAACTAACAAACAATCAAACAAACTATAACAAAAAGAAAAAATTGGCTAGCAAAGAAAGAGAAAAGAGAGGGGTGCATGGACTTGGAGCAGGGGAAAGCATATTAGCTGTATGAGTAAGCCAACAGAGACTACTAAAGTAGTTATGCATCAATAGAGCAGATAAAGAAGATCAATTTTATCAAGGAGTAAAAAAAGAAAAGAGAGAGAAAAACTAAAGCAGGAATAGGAGAAGAGAAACAGGGTGAAAAAGGGGGAAGTGAGGAAGTGTTGGCATAAAGGAAAAAATGAGATAGAGTAAAATAATGATAAAAATAATAATAAAATAAAAATAGAATGTAGAACACTAATAAAAAAATAAAAATAATAATCTATATAAAAGTCTAAGCGACAATTTGATGGGCCAACGGACTTGTAGCTATGATGCTCAATGACCACCAGGGGGTAGATGCTCAATGCAGGAGCTGCTGAGCAACAGCAACTTTGCAGAGTGCCCTCTCGCACTCTGGGACCCCTCGGGGGCTGTCGGACTGTGGTCCTCAGCCCAATCCCTGCAGGCCAGGCTGAGGGTTCCCACCAATGCACAAATCTGTGCACCAGGCCTCTAGTAATAATAATAATCTACACTAATAAAAGAGAAAGATGCTAATTGACCGTACCTCCACTATGCCCACAGCTAATCATGAGTGATATGCAAATTAACCCAAAAATATGTTGGGTAAATTTGCATACGCAGGCAGAGCAGGCAGCTCCTGATGCTGCCAGCAGGGTCCTGGCCACTATCGGGACCGGGCAGGCGGAGCAGGCAAGGCCAGACACCACTCGCGGGGTCCAGGCCTCAATTGGGGACCAGGCAGGTGAGGCAGGCAGCACCAGATGCCGCCCGCAGGGTCCAGGCCACAATCAGGACCAGGCAGGCCAGGCAGACAGTGCCTTACGCTGCCTGCATGGGGCCCGGGCCCAATCGGGGACCCAGGCAGGTGGGGGTGGCCAGCGTCTCCAGGATCACTGTCTGCCCTGGGCTGCCTGAGGACACCGGGGGATCAGGCCTGGGTTGAACATTTTAATGAAAATGGGATGCCTGTGCCCCGCCCCACAGCGCCCCATCCCTGGCGAGGAGAGGGCAGTGGACAGTTAAGAGGCACCGGGGCTCAGAAGGGACTGGGAGCAACCTGCAGGTGCACTACCAGGAAGACGTGCTGAACCATGAGGACATCGAGGGCTGGCTGATGGAGGCGTGCAAAGGTGCAGATGAGGTGGCTCTCGCTGGCGCTGAACTCGAAAAGCACATCAACAGCCTTATGGTCGAAATTGCCTTTCTGAAGAAGGTGCACGAAGAAGAGATCGCCGAGCTGCAGGCGCAGATCCAGTAAGCTCAGATCTCCATGGAGATGGACGTGTTCTCCAAGTCTGACCTCTCTGCTGAGCTCAAGGATATCCGCGCCCAGTAGGAGAAGCTGGCTGCCAAGATCATACAGAATGCCGAAGAATGGTACAAGAGCTGCTTCACCGTGCTGACTGAGAGCACTGCCAAGAACACCCATGCGGTGCGCGCTGCCAAGGAAGAAGTGTCTGAGAGCTGCTGCCTGCTCAAGGCCAAGTCCCTGGAGATCAAAGCAAGCCGGGGCATGAACGAAGCGCTGGGAAAGCAGCTGCAAGAGCTGGAGGATAAGCAGAACACTGACATTAGTGCTATGCAGGACACAATCAACAAATTAGAAAATGAGTTGAGAACTACAAAGAGTGAAGTGGCATGATATTTAAAAGAATACCAGGGCCTCCTCAAAGTGAAGATGGCTTTGGACATTGACATTGCAGCTAACAGGAAACGCTTGGAAGGTGAGGAAACCCAGCTCAGTTTCACCAGCATGGGAAGCATAGCCAGCGGCTACTCCCAGAGTTCCCAGGTCTTTGGTCCATCTGCCTATGGTGGTTTACAGAATACCTCCTACTTGATGTCCGCTCGTTCCTTCCCTTCTAAATACACCAGCCATGTCCAGGAGGAGCAGATCAAGGTGGGGGAGACCATTGAGGCTGCAAAAGCCGAGGAAGCTAAGGATGAACCCCCTTCTGAAGGAGAAGCTGAAGAGGAGGAAAAGGAGAAGGAAGAGGCTGAGGAAGAGGAAGGAGAGGAAGAGGAAGGAGAGGAAGAGGAAGAAGGTGCCAAGGAAGAATTTGAAGACACAAAGGAGGAAGATGCCCAAGAAGCTGAGGACGAGAAGAAAGATGAAGGTGCTGGGGAGGAGCAAGCAACCAAGAAGAAATATTGAGCCCCCCTTTGCTTAATTATTTCAGGAATAATCCTCCTGAAACCAGGTCAACCCCGTCACCAACCAAGCAGTTGAGTTCCCGATACTATATGAATTAAGAAGTCAATATATATAACATTCTGAGGTGACTCAGGTTGGACATTAAATGTTGTGTTATGACTTTTCTCCTTATGCAGAGTATCTGTTTGCTTGCAGAGTGGCTTCCTGGCTTGCTGCCAGCCTGTGCATGGTCCACGCTTATGAGTTCAGGATCTATGACAATGTGAATAATTCAGATGTTTACAATAAAAACACATAGATACGTGAATTCACTAATGTTAATGTTAAACTTCATGGAAAAAATAGTCCTTTGAATCTTTGGTGGTTAGAAATTAAAGACCTCAAATCATGTGCAATAAACAGTAAATAAAGTTACACTGAATGACAAAAAAAAAAAAATACCTTAGGGGCCAGGAAACGTTCAAAGAACTGGGGAACCATTCCCAAATCAGGAAGGGAAGTCACAAGGTGTATATTATTGCTATGAATACAGTATTTCCTACTACTTACAACATATACAATGTAATGTATTAGATGCCTTCCTATCACATGAAGTATGTATTCTCATAGAGTAATACTGGTAGATATGTTATAGTTATGGCAGTATGTCATATCCTATCTATATTAATAAAAGGGTAATATGCTAATTAGACCATGAGACCTTCCATACATCCTTCCGGACAAAGCCATGGTGGCAGAGCCAAGGCAGAGGCGGTTAGGGGTGATCAGACCAGGAGAGGAGGGCAGTTGGGGGTGATCAGGCTAGCGGGGGGGGGGGGGCAGTTGGGGGTGAGCAGGCTGGCAGAGGGGACCAGTTGGGGATGAGCAGGCTGTCAGGGGGGTGCAGTTGGGGCAAGCAGGCAGAGTGGTTAGGGGCAATCAAGCAGGCGGGCAGGTGAGCGGTTAGGAGCCAGCAGTCCCGGATTGTAAGGGGGTTGTCTGACTACTGGTTTAGGCCCGATCCCACAGGGGTCCCAGATTGGAGAGGATGCAGGCTGGGCTGAGGGACACTCCCCCTCCCCCATGCACGAATTTCATGTACTGGGCCACTAGTCTATATATATAAAAGGCTAAACGACCATCACATCTGAAACAACCTAATGGATGACCGAACAGGCTCTGTGGGGTGACCAGGCTGGCAGGGGGGTTAGTGAGGGATGACCAACTGACTGAGCAGCAGGCTGCATGGGGTGACCAGGCCGGCAGGGGCGTTAGGGAGGGACGACCAAATGACTAAGCAGCAGGCTGCGTGGGGTGACTGGGCTGGAAGGTGGTTAGTGAGTGGCGACCAAACGACCGAACAACAGGCTGCATGAGGTGAACAGGCCCACAGGAGGAGCAGTTGGGGGTGACTATGCCAGCAGGGGGGGGCAGTTGAGGGTGACCAGGCCAGCATGGGCGGCAGTTAGGGGTGATCAGGCAGGCAGGCAGGTGAGCAGTTAAGAGCCAGTGGTCCTGGATTGTGAGAGGGATGTCCCAGATTGGAGGGGTGCAGGCTGGGCTGAGGGCACCCCCACCCCCATGCACGAATTTCATGCACTGGGCTCTAGTATATATATAATAAAGAAAGGAAGAAAAAAATAAAGAAAAAAAGTAGTGAAGTTCGTTCACTACAGCTCAGTATTTAATGCCCCATGGGGGGTTGGTCTAAGACCCCTCTCCACTGTTCTGTCTGCCACGACTTAGCTTCCTGCTACATAGTCAGCACCGTGTTGAAGCTCCCAGCAATCCACCGCTCCTCTGTGTCTGACACCACTGCCTTAATTTCAGCTAGGTGGGATCAATCTGCCTGCTTTGTTTTTCTGCCTACTTTCAGTCATATTTACACAAGCATCTATTTCTGATATGGCCTCTAGGTGGCGGTGTTTCTGTATTAGTTTCCGGGACAAAAATAGCCCCTCAACCCAATCCCCAAGGGCTCCCTGGGGGTATTTTGAATCTTTATTTCCCTGCAGAGCTCAAGGCTGGGTGCAGCTACACTGCTAGGAGGGGCCTGGACTCCAGGAGAAAAATGTCTGTTCAGTGTTGGAGGGAATGGACTGTCCTAGAGCTGGCTTCCTGATTGCCTCTCCCTATTTTGTTCCCCAGCTTCCACAAAACTACCTCCCCCTGCACTGCAGCCTAGGTGACTGTTTGTGATTGGAAGATACTAGGTTTAACGGGTAAAAGCAAGGAAATTATAAAGACAGAGCAACCGCGCTGCTGCGCTTCTCCCCCCCCCCCCCCCCGCGCCCCCCCCCCCCCCCCTCGCCACACTGTGCAGCCAGTTCAGAGCTTCAGGCTGCCCTTCTGGGTGTAGCCCCCCACATCTGTGGGTTTAGATCTAGAGTCCCCCACTGCCAGCAGCCCTGTGTACACCCTTCCATAGTATAGCGCTACACATGTCCCAAAGGTATGCAGACTTGGTGCAGCGCAGTATCCCTCTAACACTCTAGTCCCAGCTGTGCATGTTTCTCCCTCCAACCCAGACTCCTGATCCCGCCAGTCTCCTGGCTACTTCTGACCTTTTTGTCCATGGATTGTCTCTCCAGCTGTACTTAATTCACCAATTCCAGGTGGTTATTATTCAATTCAGCTGTTTCTTCTATATGTTCTGTGAGAAGACGCCGGACCTGTCTGCCTATTCAGCTGCCATTTTGTCTCTCCCTGGACAATCTTTTTTAGGAGCCTGTGCCTGGGGAGGCTGGAGTGTTCATGGGTTCAAAGCCGAGGCAGCTGATCCCTGGGTGTTGTGGTTGTAGGGTCTTGGGTGGTGTCTGAGGTCTCCCTGGGTGGAGGTGAGGCTGGGCTTTCAGTCACAGCCACTCTCCCCTTCAAGATGGTACAGTCTCTGTGGCATAGCAGGCCACCCTGGGAGAGATTTCAGTGGTAGTAGACGCTGCCTGGATAAGGGAGCCTAGTCAGCCAGTCCCCAACAGTCCTGTGGAATATAACTGTCCCTCACTCACAAATACACACATTCTCCACACCTCCATGCACTCCCCTTTCACTCTCTCACTCACTCACACTCTTTCTCACTGCCGTCCTATCTGCTGCCATCTTGGATCTCCCTAATTTATTTATTTTTTTATTGTTGACAGTCTTATAGCTTTCCCCCATTCCCCCTCTTTTACCCGCCTTCACCCAGCCACTGCCCTACCTGAGGCCTTCACCACACTATTGTCTGTGTCCATGGGCTATGAATATATGAATTTAAGCTCTTTGGTTGATCTCTTCCTGTTCTCCTCCCAACCCCTTCCCCTCTGAGATCTGTCAATCTGTTCCATGCATCCATGCCTCTGGACCTATTTGTTAATCAGTTTATTTTGCTCATTAAATTCCACATGTAAGTGAGATCATGTGATACTTGTCTTTCTCTGACTGGCTTATTTCACTTAGCATAATAATTGATCCATGCTGTTGCTAAAAGTAAGAGATCCTTGTTTTGTGTTTGTTTTTTTATAGCCACATAGTATTTCATTATGTAAATTCACCATAGATTTTTCTACTGATGGGCACTTGGGCTGTTTCCATATCTTAACATCTGATATAATAAAAGGCTAATATGCAAATCGACCAAACAGCAGAATGACTGGTCACTATGATGTGCACTGACCACCAGCGGGTAGATGCTCAATGCAGGAGCTGCCCCCTGGTGGTCAGTACGCTCCCACAGGGGAGCACTACTCAGCCAGAAGCTGGGCTCACAGCTGGCAAGCACAGTGGTGGTGGTGGGAGCCTCTCCTGCCTCCGGGACAGTGCTAAGGATATCCGACTGCCGTCCTGTCTGCCGCAATCTTGGATCTCCCTGAAATCAGTTGGACATCCCCTGAGGGCTCCCGGATTGCAAAAGGACACGGCCCAGGCTGAAGGACCCTCCCTCCTGAGTGCACGAATTTCATGCACTGGGCCTCTAATTTATAAATATTGCTGCTATGAACATAGGGGTGCATGTATTCTTTCTGGTTGGTGTTTCAGGATTTTTACAATATATTCCCAGAAGTGGGATTGCTGGTCAAACAACATTTCCATTTTTAATTTTTTGAGGAAACTCTATACTGTTTTCCATAGTGGCTGCACCAATCTGCATTTCCAGTTTTTGTAGGTATGGAAATCTCTTTATTTAGCTTTCAATATTGAAGGTTATTTTTTTCTAGGTATAGAATTCTAGTTTGGCAGTTGTTTTTTCTAACACCTTAAAGATATTCTTGATTCCATTATTCTAATGAGATAATATCTGTAAGTTGTTGTTGTTCCTTTAAAGAAAGTATTTATCTTTGAATGTTTTTAGTATTCTCTATTGTATCTGATTTCCAGGAGCTTTTCTATGATATGATCAGTTGTAGAGTGTGTGTGTGTGTGTGTGTGTGTGTGTGTGTGTGTGTGTGTGTTTTCATGTGTGTGTATGGTTATTCTGCATGAGATCTACAGTTTTCCTAAGATCTGTATGTTGATTTGTTATAAGTTTTTGAAATTCCTTTATCTCTTCAAATAGCTCCTTTATTTTTTCTCTTCTTTTCTGAGCCTTCATTACATGTCATATTTTCCCCCATCTCATGTAAAAATATTTACTTCCATATATATAGATAGATATAGATATAGATATATATGTGTATATAGATAGATGTAGATAGATAGATGTAGACATATGTATATGTAGAAATTTATGAATAATACATATTTATGTATTATTCTTTCTTTTGCTTTGGTCTCTATGCTTCAGCCTTCATTTTCTTTATCATTTTGTCATGGCAAATTCACTAATCCTTTTTTATACTGCATGAATCTGCTATTATCATCTTCAAAATCTAAATTTTAGTTTAGCATATTTTCAACTCTAGAATTTTTACTTTATTCCCTTTAATATATTCCAGTTCTCTAGTAAAATGCTCTATTTAGTTATTTATTTTTTTGAAAATATTAAATACAGCTGTTTTAAAGTCCATCTGATAACTTTAATATCTCAGTTTAAGTGAGAGATTATTTCTTGTGTTCTCTCTTATGCCTAATAATTTTTTTATTCAATGACAGTTATTTTGTAGGCTCTGGTTCTGATTATTTCTTTTTCCATGAGGTTTTATCCTAGCCTGTACATACCATACTATAGGAGCAGATGACATTAATCTAAGCAGAAATTGACCTTACTCAAAGTTGAGTTAAAATTTCTGTATAACTAAATTTATCTCTGATTTTTCCTTACACCTAGGACATATGCTTCCATGATTCTCACTGAGATGATGAAGTATTTGCTAGGATACCTCTCTATTGATACTACAAGACTCTAATTTCTATATCTTTAGCATGGTGCTATTTAGGTAGTGGAAAATGAGGATACTTTAAATTAAAAAAAAATTTCCTTGGAAGGGTCATTATCAGGACTATATATGGGACTAAACTATATAAAGCAACCTATATTAGTTCCTATTTGAAACTAAGGAGCATATACCTACCTATATGGGGTAGGTAAAGGGAATGAAATTAGGAGTTTCCAGTAAAAGTTTGGATATGAGCTAACAAAGCCTAATGCAGAGAGTTGGCAATAGGAATATATATATATATATATATAAAAGTACATATACAAAAATTATTGAAATTTCTCTATAAGAAAAGAATGAGTGAATAAACTTGTTAATTTTGTGAAGGTTGATCTGTCAAAGTTTCTTCAAGATTTTGAGCCTGAGGAACTGAGATATATTATGTGGACAACTGGAAAAATGAGATTGTAACTTAGGAGAGCATTTAGAAAAGAAATACATATTTGAGGGTTACACATAAGAGATGATTAAAGACTTGATTAAGAAAATGAAGAGGAATAAGAGAAAAGGATGGATAGCAGAATCATAGTGATCATATACATTTTGGAATGATTCTGGTGACAGATGACTTCTCTTTTTAGTTACCCAATATGACCCCCTTAATATATAAGGCATAATTCCATCAAATGAAAACACTTTGCATTTAAGTTTAGATAGTGTTTAATATTCATAACTGACTTAAAATTGAAAGGGTTAAAGAGAATAAAATGGGGCAGAGAAAAACTTATAATGTTTGGCAGATTTCTTGCAGAAAGCTTGCAACCTGGAGCACTACATAGCCCAGATAACCACTATCCATCTGACACTGGAAGGAACCAAGGATGGAGCGGACCCTTATGTCAGCAGGAATGGCTTGCAGCCAGCAAAAATTAATAAAAACCTATCTCTCCCTGCTCTCTTCGCTGATGCCCTTCTGGGTCTCAGCCCACCTGCACCTAGGTGCCTGGAATAAAAACCTTTTTGATACATTACAGCCTCATGTCATAGGTGCACGACCCCAGCCCACTCTGAACCTTTCATTTGGTGCCAAAACCCGGGAAGGTCTAGTGAGGGGTCCTGTAAGAGCCATTGCGAGGTTCCAGCAACCGCACTTGGCACTCAGAGAGACCGTGATCGTCCGGCTCCTGAGCTCCCTTTCTCCTGCATGGCTGAATTTCTGCTGAACTCACAACACTTACTTGGGCCCCCCTAGCCTTCTTCTGGACCGGTCTGGGTCGTGCTTATGATTGGATAGTGGACCTCCCCTTGCCTTGCCTCCTGCATCAACACCAGGCATAGATTCATAAGTAAGTGGCTTTAGTCTGTTTTCTTTCCAGACTGTCCTGTCATTTTGGGTTTGGAGCCAGGCTCTGGGCTGTTACTGTACAGTCGCCCCCCCCCCCGACCCCCGCCCTCCCTCCCCTGTAATCCAGTGCTGGTCAGGACAAGTCCTCTGGGGAAACCAGATTCCCTCACCCACCCTCCTGATAGGGACACCTGTCATGGAGGAAGGGCTCCCTTCGTTTCTGGCGAACGTTAGGGGGAGACAGGGACACCTTTCTTCCCCTTAACTTCACAGAGAACAGACCTTAAGCTCTAGCCTGTCACCATGGGGAAACTCGCTGTCGGGCACCCCCCACACACACACCACACCACACCACACCACATCCTTGTGCAGGATTTAAGCCCTAAGCGATTTATTTTTTATTGCAATACTGTCTGACCTCAGTATAAATTAAAACAGCACTTTTGGTTTCCAAATCCTAACTGACCTTGACAATTCTGCTGCAGGCAAGGCAAGTGGTCTGAGATCCTGTATATCCAGGCTTTTTTCACACCCAAGGACACATCCTTCTCTCTGTAACAGCTGCTCTCCCTCACAGATTTTTCCTTCTTCATTCTAAGCTTCCCAGAGGATCTCAAGTCCTCCTCCTCCTTCACCACTCTGATCTCACCGGCCATCCTCTGGCCCCCCAGCCTATGGCTTCTCAGCCTCAGCAGCCTGAGAGCCCACCACCCTACCCAGCGCATCACCCAACCATCATCCCATCTCACACCCCCTCCAGAGCAGTTTTTGGCTCTCTTCTCCCCCTACTCTGGCACTAGCCTTAAAGTGCCCCCTTTGGGAGATTGCTGGTGCAGAATCTGGCTTCATGCCCAGGGCCACATAGATACCCTCCACTGGCAAGTCCCTGTCCCCCCAGTAGGAGTAGATGCTGTCCCTAACAGGGACCACCAATGGAACTATCAGGAAGGGCAGTCAGGTTGCAGGTCTCGAGACCACATGGTTCTCTGCCTGCTAGAAGGACTAAAGAACAGCAGCCCACAAAGCAGTTACTTATGAAAAATTAGCAGAGGTCACTCAGGAAAGACATGAAAATCCACCAGTTTTCCTCTCTCGCCTTACACAGGCCATGAGAAAATACACCAATCTTGATCCTATAAGCCCAGAAAGAACAACCCCCCAATGAGACCTTTTAAACATGACTTTTAAAGTCTTTAATAATAGAGACAAGGAAACCCAAATCTGAAAACAAAGATGATATCAGGACAAGGTCAAAGCCTAGACAAAGGCCTTTCAGCTCCTAGCCACCACTCTCAGGAACCCCAAATGAAATGCTGGTCCTCTAACCAAGAGTAAATCAGGGTCTAAGCCTCCTACAGGCCCATGCTTCAAATACAACAAGAGAGGACACTGGACAAAGTCCTGCCCAAACCTGAGACCTGGCCTGGGTCCTGCCCAAGGTGCAGGAGGGAAGGCCACTGGAGATCAGACTGTAGTCAGGCCCCTCCAGGTCGGAACTCAGCAAGGCCTCCCTCTGGATCCGGTTTGGAGCTCCCAGACCTTTTGGGACTGGCCACTGAAGACTGAAGCTGCCCAGGCCCTGACAGGGCCCCACAGACTTACATCACCAGGACAGAGGCTCAGGTAATGATTGTGGTGGCAGGTAAGCTGATCTCCTTCTTAATTGACACTGAAGCCACTTATTCTGCCTTCTCCGAATTCAATGGGACCCTTGTCCACTCCTTATTCTCTATTATGGGGGTTGACAGATTAGTCTCACAGCCATTAGCCACCTCACTTCTACACTGCATCTTACTAAATAACCCCTTTTCCACTCTTCTTGCCCAACCACAATGGTACAGGCATCCTCTCATAAACCCCAGTTGTCCCAAACGACAGTCACCTACTGCAGTTCCACTCCCACCCCACAAAGCCTTACCAAAGTAAAGGGACCCTACAGGCCTATATCCCAGGAAATAATCTGAATTTACTCCTTAGGCATCCACAATAGCCCCTCCCACATAAGAAGCAGACAAAGAGATATGGCAGACCCATTCACCTTCTTTTCCATTATGTATACCCTTTAAGACAGGAATGAAAGGATTAAAGAAAATAAAACAGGGCAGAGAAAAACTTATTGTGCTTGGCAGATATCTTGCAGAAAGCTTGCAACCTGGAGCACCACATAGCCCAGATAACCACTAGCCATCTGACACTGGAAGGAACCAAGGATGGAGCGGACCCTTATGTCAGCAGGAATGGCTTGCAGCCAGAAAAAATTAATAAAAACCTTTCCCCCTCCCTGCTCTCTTCGCTGATGCCCTTCTTGGCCTCAGCCCACCTGCACCCAGGTGCCTGGAATAAAAACCTTTTGATACATTATAGCCTCATGTCATAGGTGCACAACCACAGCCTACTCTGAACCTTTCAGAAATGAAGTCAAACATGAAATAATTTTATGATTTCTATTATTTATTTATTTTAACCATATGCCAAACAAACTAAAAATTCTATCAGCATGTATATATGTAACATGGAATAAAAACTTTATGCTATTCTGACTAACCAAATAATAGACTAAAATAAGAATGTACTAACAAAACAAAAACTATATAAAGCAACCTATATTAATTTTAGTAAATGTTAAACCCAGCTTGTTACTCTAACCTTATTTTTTCTCTCGAAACTAGAGCTTGCATGTTAGATGTTCTTTTAGCATACTTTAGGGATCTGCAGTTTCAGTTCCTGTGTGAAACTTAAGGAGCAGTCTGACCTTAAAGTCCCCCCTAGGAATTCAGCTGACAAAAAGCTAGATGGCCTGCGTACCTTATTTTCTATGTGTTATAAGTAAATTTTCCAATTTAGTAAATAAAAAAATGAGAATGAGCAGTTATATTTTGAATTTTGAATAAACAATGATTAGGTTTTTTTAGATTAAGTATGTCATAAGCGATATTTCAGACATGCTTATCTGAAAAAAAAAAAAAGTTGTTTATCTGAAATTCAAATGTAGCTAATGCCCTGAAATTTTATTTGGCAGCCCTAATTACAGGGCATGTGGAAAATGGTTAGCTGTTTCATTTTAATTAAAGTATTTTTAATTAAATACTTGTGTGAAACCACTTTATATAGGTCTCATCACAGTTAAGTCACAGAGAACAAGAAATCTAGCCAGTGTGACTGAGCCCTTTAACACAATTCACTAAGTCTCCTGGCCCACTTACTTATTTTTAAAATTTCATGTTGTATAAGATATTTATATGAAAGATCAATTTTAATTTTTTTTTACCTCTAGAGTATACATTTTGCAATTCCTCCAACAGAGATTTATCATTTTTTAATACAGTTCTGGGGGTAAAACCTGGGTGCCTAAGGGGTTCTCTTGTATTCCAATTTAAGTTTTCTGAACTGTCTTAATGTGTAGAACAATTTTCTCTGCAGCCCCCCAAAGAAGGAGCTTGTTGATTATGGCAATGTTTACCTTTCCTACAAACAAACTCAACTTTTACCAGGCCAGCTGGCTCTTAAAAAGTCACATGAGAACTGGGGAACAACTGCCTTTGGTCTGCCTCCAAATCCCCCTCCTCCCATATTCTAGGAAATGCTTGTGTTCCTCACAGCTGCTGGAAGATAATCTATGTAGTCATGATTTAGAATCTGTTGAGAAGGCTGTAGAGTTCATCTAGTTCTTTTCTATAAAGAAAATAGAAGAATCTGTGAAGTAAAAATGAAATGTTCCAGCCTTAATTAATAGTTATATAGACTTGTACATAGAGAAAGGGGGAAAACTGATTTAATTTTTGTTTCCTCCCTATCTCTTAGACCAGTGGTTCTCAACCTTCCTAATGCCGCGACCCTTTAATACAGTTCCTCATGTTGTGATGACCCCCAACAATAAAATTATTTTCGTTGCTACTTCATAACTGTAATTTTGCTACTGTTAATGAATAGTAATGTAAATATCTGTGTTTTCTGATGGTCTTAGGTGACCCCTGTGAAAGGGTCGTTCGACCCCCAAAGGGGTCACGACCCACAGGTTGAGAACTGCTGTCTTAGACCAAACCCCGTTTAGTTTCAGCCTGAAGGAATCTTTCCTTGCAAGCACTAAGCAGAGGCTAGCCCTATCAGTGAAGACATTCCATTTATATTTTGCCAAATACAGTATAATAAATTTGCTTATTTCACTGTTATCACATCTGTCTTTTATTAATAAAAATGTTCAGATTTAATTGAATATTCTCTTAGTTCTGTAAGTGATGTGCTAGAAACTAATTTTGTTTACCAAAATTATCTTGATCTGGAAAGCATAATTTACATTTATTTCTTCTTGATATATTTCAATGTTATTCTGGTGAATTGAAAGCTATTTGTATATTTAACAAGGAATCTTTTTTTCTCCAAGTTAACTTCATCGTTCTCAATGTTTAAAAACACATGCGTTATTGTCTCAGACTCTCATTCTTGCCACAGCTCCACTTCACAGACAGAATCTCCCACCTTTCTCACAGATCTCTTCCTAGGAGTGGATACCTTTGCTCAATTTGCTTTTTCTCTTCTCTTTTCTCTTCTTCCATTACTTTTTTCCAAGTTTAGAACCCACTATCAAATGCCTCTTACAATTTAGCTTAACTTTAGGATGTAAGATTTTTTCCCCTTCTTTTTCTATTTCTTCTCTTTCCAATTCTGCACTGAATTGAATATTTCCTTTCTCTTCCAAAGTGTGTTCTTTATTGGATCACTTCCTTTTCTTCTTTAATCATTCCTCTTTGCTCAGAATTGCTGTTAACAATGAAATTTAGTGTTTCAATTCTTTGGCTTGTTTTTACCATTCCGGGCCATGTCCTGACACTACTTTGCTTCTGTCGCATAGACTAGATTGATTACAAGGGGAGGAGGAAGGTGACTGATTTGTAATTAATTACTAAAGGTACTCTAAAATGTTGGAATCAAACCTGTAACTCTTTGATTTAATGCTTCAGAATAAACTTGAATCTTGGCCAACTCACCAATTACTTGGCTTAAATGCATAAACCTGAGTTGTATTTAGCCTTACACTGGTCCTTTTCCATGAGTCCTGGAGTGGAATTCTTGGGAGGGAAAGCCAGAATTTATTTTTGTTTGAAACTTAGTATAGTTACTTTTTATAATTTGTGGTAAAGGTCAAGGGGTAAGAGAGGGAAAATAAAAGTTATAGATTCTTCTCTTTCTTTCAGCTCTCACAAAACTCCTAGTTCTGTTTTTCTTCTTAAACAAAGCCTTATCGAATTGAAATTTTAGATTTTTAGTTTTTAAGTTATTAGTAGTTCAAGTTATATAAACTCTTTAGTTTGTTTCATGTTTTTGGCCATTTTTGAAATATAATATTTGATATAGCTTTGAGATTTTGTGCTTGTCTGATAACATATGCTTTAATATCATACGGATCTAAATAAAAGTAATGTTTCCCTTATCATTCAAGTATTGACTACCTTGAAAAGTGCATTGTGGCTGTAATTGTTTCTTAACATTTATTTAGGTAATTTAGAATCAATCAATCCTCAGGTCCTCAATCAATCCTCAGGTCCTCTTTTTTTTTCATTTTTTTATTAAGGTATTATATGTGTACATATCTTACCATTGCCCCCCCCCCACCCCACTCCCATACATGCCCTCACCCCCCAGAGTTTTGTGTCCATTGGTTATGCTTATATGCTTGCATAAAAGTCCCTCAGTTGATCTCTTATCTCCCCCACCTCTCCCTAACCTTCCCGCTGTAATTTGACCTTCTGTTTGATGATTTACTGTCTGTATCTATCTTTTTGTTCAACAGCTTATAATTTTCTTTATTATCCATAGATGAGTGAGATCATGTGGTATTTTTCTTTCATGGACTGGCTTATTTCACTTAACATAATGTTCTCCAATTCCATCCATGTTGATGCAAATGGTAGGAATTCCTTCTTTTTATGGCAGCATAGTATTCCATTGTGGAGATGTACCACAGTTTTCTGATCCAGTCATCTGCTGACGGGCACCTAGGCTGTTTACAAATCTTTGCTATTGTAAATTGTGCTGCTATGAACATAGGGGTACATATATCCTTTCTTATTGGTGTTTCCAGTTTCTTAGGATATATTCCTAGGAGTGGGATTACTGGGTCAAATGGGAGTTCCATTTTCAGTTTTTTGAGGAAACTCCATACTGTTCTTCACAGTGGCTGCACAAGTCTGCATTCCCACCAGCAGTGCACTCGTGTTCCTTTTTCTCCACATCCTCGCCAACACTTGTCGATTGTTGATTTGTTGATGATAGCCATTCTGACCCGTGTGAGATGGTACCACATTGTCGTTTTCATTTGCATCTCTCAGATAATTCGTGACTTTGAGCATGTTTTCATGTATCTCTTGGCCTTTCTTCTGTCTTCTTTAGAAAAGATTCTATTTAGGTCCGTTGCCCATATTTTTATTGGATCATTTATCTTCCTTTTATTAAGTTGTATAAACTGCCTGTAGATATTGGGGATTAAACCTTTATCAGTGATAACATTTGCAAACATGTTCTCCCATACAGTGGGCTTTCTTTTTGTTTTGTAGATAGTTTCTTTTGCTGTAAAAAAGCTTTTTATTTTGATGTAGTCACATTTGTTTATTTTCTCTTTAGCTTCCATTGCCCTAGGGGCAGTATAAGTGAAGATGTTCTTTCGGCATATGTCTGAGATTTTGCTGCCTGTGGATTCCTCTAGTATTTTTATGGTTTCCCATCTTATGTTTAAGTCCTGTATTCATTTTGAGTTTATTTTTGTGTATGGTGTAAGTTGGTGATCTAGTTTCATTTTTTTTTGCATGTATCTGTCCAATTTTCCCAACAGCATTTATTGAAGAGACTGTCTTGACTCCATTGTATGTTCATGCCTCCTATGTCAAATATTAATTGAGCATATTGGTTTGGGTTGATATCTGGATTCTCTATTCTATTCCATTGATCTTGATCTATATGTCTGTTCTTGTGCCAGTACCATGTTGTTCTGAGAACAGTGGCTTTGTAATACAGCTTGAAATCTGGCATTGAGATCCCTCATACTTTATTCTTCTTTCTCAGGATTGCTGTGGCTATTCGGGGTCTTTTTTTATTCCAGATGAATTTTTGGAGAGTTTTTTTCTAAATCTGTGAAATATGCCGTTGGTATTTTCATGGGGAGTGCATTGAATCTATAGATTGCTTTGAGTAGTATGGACATTTTAATGATGTTGATTCTACCAATCCATGAACATGGTATGTTCTTCCACCTGTTTACGTCTTCCTCTATCTCTTTTTTCAGTATCCTGTCGTTTTCCGTGTATAGGTCTTTTACCACCTTAGTTAAGTTTATTTTTAGGTATCTTAATTTTTTTGGTGCGATGGTAAATGGGATTGCTTTTTTAGTCTCTCTTTCTATAAGTTCACTATTGGTGTATAGAAAGGCCATAGATTTCTTGGCGTTAATTTTGTATCCCGCTACATTGCCGGATTCATTTATTAAGTCTATTAATTTTTTGATGGAGTCTTTTGGGTTTTTTATGTACAGTATCATGTCATCTGCAAATAAGGATAGCTTTACTTCTTCTTTTCCAATTTGGGTGCCTTTTATTTCTTCTTCTTGTCTGATCGCAATGGCTAATATTTCCAGTACTATGTCAAACAGGAGTGGTGAGAGTGGGCATCCCTGTCTTATTTCTGTTCTTAGGGGAAATGGTTTAGTTTTTGTCCATTGAGTATGATGTTTGCTGTGGGTTTATCATATGTGGCTTTTATTATGTTGAGGTATGATCCTTCTATTCCCAGCTTGCTGAGAGTTTTTATCAAGTAAGGGTGTTGGATTTTGTCAAATGCTTTTTCTGAATCAATTGATATGACTATGTGATTTTTGTCTCTCAGTTTGTTGATGTGATGTATCACGTTTATTGATTTACGGATAGTGTACCATCCTTGCATCCTGGGGATAAATCCTACTTGGTCATGATGTATGATCTTTCTGATGTACTGCTGGATCAGATTTTCTAGAATTTTGTTGAGGATTTTGGCATCTATGTTCATGAGGGATATTGGCCTGTAATTCTCTTTCATTGTGTTGTCTTTATTTAACACAATACAGATAAATACAGGTATTAGGGTGATGCTGGCTTTATAGAAGGAGCTTGGAAGTGTTCCTTCCTCTTGAATTTTTTGCAATAGTCTGAGGAGGATAGGTTTTAGTTCTTCCTTGATTGTTTGGTAAAACTCTCCTGTGAAGCCTTCTGGCCCCGGGCTTTTGTTCTCTGTAAGCTTTTTGATGAATGCTTCAATTTCTTCCATAGTTACTGGGCTATTGAGCTGATTAGATTCTTCCTGATTGATTTTTGGAAGGTTATGTTTTTCTAGGAATATGTCCATTTCCTCCAGTTTGTCCTGTTTGTTGGAATAGACTTGTTTAAGTATTTTGAAACAATCCTTTGTATTTCAGCGGGGTCTGTTGTTATTTCACCTCTTTCATTTCTGATTTTGTTTATTTGGGTCCTCTCTCTTTGTTTCTTGGTGAGTCTGGCTAAAGGTTCATCAATCTTGTTTATCCTATCAAAGAACCAGCTCTTGGTTTTGTTGATCTTTTGTATTGTTTCTTTGATCTCTATGTTGTTTATCTCTGCTCTGATCTTCATTATTTCCTTCCTTCTGCTTACACTGGGATTTTCTTGTTGCTCTCTATCTAACTCTTTGAGTTGTTGGGTTAGGTAATTTATTACCATTGTTTCTTGTTTTTTTGCAGTAGGCTTGCAGAGCTATGAACTTCCCTCTCAAGACTGCTTTTGCTGTGTCCCATAGATTTTGGATTGTTGTGTTTTCATTGTCATTTGTTGCCCTGAAGTTTTTTATTTCTTCCTTGATGTCCCTGGTAACCCAGTCATTGTTTAATAGCATGCTGTTTAGTCTCCATGTGTTTTATTTCTTTGGATTGTTTTTATTTTAGTTGATTTCCAGTTTTATGCCACAGTGATCTGAGAAGATGCTTGATACGATCTCTATCTTCTTGAATTTGGAGAGACTTTGCCTATGTCCTAACATATGGTCTATCTTTGAAAATGACCCATGTGCACTTGAGAAGAATGTATATTCTGTGGCTTTGGGGTGAAATGTTCTGAAGATGTCGATTAATTCCATCTGGTCTAGTGAGTCATTTAGGATCGATGTTTCTTTGCTGATTTTTTGTTTAGAGGATTTGTCTAGTGGTGATAATGGTGTATTAAAGTCTCCTACTATGATTGTATTGCTGTTAATCTCTCCCTTTATATCCTCCAGGAGTTTTTTTATGTATTTGGGTGCTCCTGTATTGGGTGCGTATATGTTTACCAGAGTTATTTCTTCTTGTTGGATTGCTCCCTTTAGTGTTATGAAGAGGCCTTCCTCATCTCTTGTTATGTCCTTCACTTTGAGATCTAATTTGTCAGATATAAGTATTGCTACCCCAGCTTTTTTTTCATTTCCATTCGCCTGGAAAACCTTTTTCCATCCCTTCACCCTCAGTCTGTGTGTGTCTTTTTTTCTGAGGTTGGTTTCTTGCAGACAGCAGATATATGGGTCTTGTTTTCTTATCCAATCTGTTACCCTATGTCTTTTGATTGGGGCATTTAATCCATTTAAATTTAAAGTTAATATTGATAGGTACTTATTTGTCGCCATTTTTATTCCATACTCCTGTGTTTCTTCTTTGCTTTTCAGTTCTTTTTTTGTTTTTTTTGTTTTTTTACAGCAGACCCTTTAGCATTTCTTGCATTGCTGGTTTGGTGGGGATAAATTCCCTTAGCCCTTTTTGTCTGTGAAGCTTCTAATTTCACCTTCAATTTTGATTGATAGCCTTGCTGGGTACAGTATTCTTGGATTGAGACCCTTCCCTTGCATGACTTTGTATATTTCATTCCATTCTCTTCTGGCCTGATGAGTTTCTGTTGAGAGAAATCAGTTGCTAGTCTGATGGGGGTTTCTTTGTATGTAACTTTCTGTCTCTCTCTCTCCGCTTTTAAGATTCTTACTTTGTCGTTGGTGTTTTCCAATTTAATTATAATGTGCCTTGGTGTCGGTCTTTTGGGGTTCATTTTGCTTGGGACTCTGTGAGCTTCTTGGCTTTGTGTGGGTTTTTTCTTCCCTATATCAGGGAATTTTTCTGTCATTATTTCTTCAAACAGGTTTTCTATTCCTTGCTCAGTTTCCTTTCCTTCTGGAACCCCTAGTATGCAGATGTTGTTTTGTTTCATGTTGTCCCAAAGGTACCTTAGGCTCTCCTCCTGCTTTTTCATTTTCTTTTCTAGAAGCTGCTCTACTTGGGTATTTTTTTCCATCTTGTCTTCTAGCTCACTGATGCGGTCCTCTGCTTCTTCTAGTCTACTCTTGTTGCTTTCTATTGAGTTCTTTACAGTAGCGATGTCATTTTTCATTTCTTCTTGGTTCTTCTTCATTTCCTCTTGGTTTTTACTCATTTTGTCGAATTTGTCTTTCATTCTTTTCAGCCACCTTATGACCATTTCTCTGAATTCTTTCTCTGATAGGTTGCTGGCCTCTAATTCATTTACTTCCTTTTCTGGTGATGCCTGCTTTTCTTTCTTATGCGGGCTGTTTCTTTGTCTCCCCATGGTCTCTCTTCTCCAGATGTCTGGTTATGTAGTTCTCTCTCTCCTGCGTTGATTTAAAGGCACAAAATACAAGTAAACCAGGTACAACACACAAGGCACTGAACAGTGATGTATTCATGATATTAATAATCTCCAATAAAAGTGACCACCAGAGAAAGGTAAATTAGGGGATAGGAGAGAAAGAAGAGTAAGAGGAAAGTAAGGGGGAAAAAAAGGAGTGTCGAAAATGAAATTGGGGAAATGAGAAGAAAGAATAAGAGAGACTAGAATGAGACTAAGAGAGAAAAGAGGAACAAACTATATATATTGGGAGAAAACTCCAATAGAACAACCACTGATCCCAGCAAATGCCAGCAACAAGTACCTGGTGATTAATACAACCTACAATACCAACTAGTATCAAGCAAGGTAAGGGATAACAGAAGTAAAAAACAAACAAAAACACAGCAAACAAAAAAAGAATAAGCAAAACAATCTCACAAAAAAGCATAAAAATTCGATATAATCAACATTCAAGCAAACAACAACTAAAGGACAGAGAGAAAAACATTTTTTTTTTTTTAGTTAAGAAAGTGAAGAGAGAGGTGTGTATGGACTTGGAGCAGGGGATTGGAGATTAAATATATAGGTAGGGTAAAATTTTAGCTGGGGGTAAACAGAAAAAATAGGGAAAATCTAGAGCAGGAAAGGGTTAAGATAAACAGGACACCAAAAGGGGAAAGGTTAGGCAGAGAGTGATGGCATAAAGGTAGAGTTGAGGTAGAATAAAACGATGGTGAAGGAAAGGTGAAAATAGACTGTAGAACACTAATCCCAAAGTAAAATAAAGAGAAAATAAAATGACACTTTTTTAAAAAAACTAATAATAAAAAAGACCCAAAAATAAATATAATAAAAAAGGTAAAATAGTAGTAGTAATGATGTTGATTGCAAATAAAAATGTAATAATTAAAAAGGTAAAATCAAGTGAGGAAAAAAGAAAAAAAATAGTTTAAGTAAATGATGCAAAAAATGAAAATAAAAATATTAAAAATTTATTAAAATTAAAAAAAAATGTGCAGTAGTTAAGGTCATTCACTTCCTCTGTTGTTCTGTTTGGCACGCCTGTTTTCCAGTCTGGACAGTGTTGCAGTTCCCTGCATTTCACTGCTCCTCAGTGTTGTAATTCAGTCTTGATTTTTAAGCAGGGGGTGTCTTAATTTCTGGTGTTCCTTTATTTTTTATTAGACCAGAGTCAATTTGTGCTTCAGCCTCTGGGTGGCAGTGTTTCTGGGTTGACTTCCAGGACTCTAAGGCCTCTCTACCCTTTTTACCTCTATGGCACTCAATACCAGTTTGCAGAGACTGGTGGGCAAGTTCAAGCCGACTGCACACCCCTGAAACTCCCAGGCTATCCCTCCGTGTCAGATCAAAAACAGTTGCTCTTTAGAGATTCCCCCCTGTTAGCACCTCTGAGGCCCCCTTCCACAATCATGGATCATACCGGCACCAACAGCCACAGACCTCTCCTGGTTCAGACCTCCCTGGTCATCCAGCTCCCACCATGTACGCCCGCGGGACTAGAACCTCACCCTATCCCTGGAGAAATCTGACCTTTCCGTGTTAGAGTGAAGAGTGCCTTTGAGTCCAAGCATTCGCTCCTCTTGGGATCGATGCTCTGGGGCAAACAGTTGTTGGGCAGTAGCCACAGTTGTTGATTTTCAGGCCTCGGACAATGTCCACCTTCCCTTTCAAGATGGCGAGATTTCGCTGTCCATGCGCGTAGCTCCGGGAGGGGACCCAGCCGCCGTGGGGGCTGCCCTGTCAGGGGAACCCCGTGCAGCAGTCCCCCACCTTCTCCTGGCACTCAGCTGTCCCTCAGCTTGCTAACAAACACTCCCAGTGCGACCCTTAGCTGTTCTCGCTTTCTACTCCAGGACCAGGCTGGGAACACATCTGCCTACTCTGCCGCCATTTTCTCCTCCTCCCTCAGGTCCTCTAAGTCAAATGTTTTCATACTATTTTCTACAACAACACATTTCTCTCTTATGGAAAATGTACAGTGATGACTCTAATTGTCATAGAGGCTGTCTTGGAAGACATATCTCATGTCTGTGCAAATTCAGTGAGTCTTCCCTCTCATTGGTTCATGTTTGAGGCCACAGCAATTACTTGCTGCCAAATAAGTCAGCAGGGACATCAACATTAGTGTGCAGGTTTTTATGTGGATATGACTTCAACATATTTGGGTAAATCCCAAGAAGCACAATTGATGGATCTCTCGGTAAGAGTATGTTTTGTTTTGTAACAAACTGCCAAAATGTCTTCCATTTTGCATTTCTACCAATGAGAGTCCTTATTGCTCCACATCCTCATCAGCATTTGGTGTCAGTGTTCTGAATTTTGGCCATGCAAATAGGTGTGTGGAGACATTTCATTGTTTTGTTTTGTCCTGAAGACAAGATGTGGAACATCTTATCAATGGTATTTTTCATTTATATATCTATTTTGGTGAGATTTTTTTAATGTTTTAATCTATTTTTGGGTTGCTTGCTTTTTTGTAAATTTAATTTTATTATTTACTTATTTTTTGTTAATCCTCACATAAGGATATTGTTCCATTGATCTTTTAGAGAGTGGAAGAGAGACAGACAGAGAGAAACATTAATGTGAGAGAACTGTAAGCACCTTTCCATTGATCTTTTACAGAGAGGAAGAGAGAGGGACAGACAGAGAGAAACATTGATGTGAGAGAACTGCACATGCCCTGACCAGGGTGGAGCCTGCAACCAAGGTACATGCCCTTGACCAGAATGGAACCTGGGACCCTTTGTTCCACAGGCCAATGCTCTATCCACTGAGCCAAACTGGTGAGGGCAGGGTTGTTTGCTTTTTAATATTTGCATTTTAAGAGTTCTATATGTCTTTTGAATAATAATTATTTATGAAATGTGTCTTTTGCAAATATTTCCTCTCATTGTCTTCTTATTCTCTCTGTCTTTTATTAAAATTCTTACCCAAAAATATGTGGGTTTTTTGTTTGTTTCATTGGTTGGTTGCTTGGTTGGTTAGTATTTTTAGAGAGAAGAAGAAAAGAGATGGGGTGGGAGAGAGTCAGAGAGGGAAATATCTATTAGTTGCCTCTCCTTCGTGCCCCAACTGTGGACCAACCAAACCCACAACCTAGTATGTGCCCTGACCAAAAATCAAACCCTCAACCTTTCAATGTCAGACAATGCTCCAACCAACTTAGCCACACCAGCCACAGCTCTTACTATTCTCTTGATGTTTTCTTTTGCAGAACAGAAGTTTGAAATTTTAAAGGAATTCAGTTTGTAAATTGTTTATTTTATGCTTCACTCCTTTGGTGTTATATCTAAAATATCATCACAATATCCAAGGTCATCAAGATTTTCTTCTATGCTATCTCCTGGATTTTTTATAATTTTGCATTATGCATTTAGGCCTGTGATCTATTTTGAGCTACTTTTTTTAGTGATGGGTATAAATCTGTGTCTAGCTTCATTTCTTTCTCACATTGATGTCCAGTTGTTCCAGTACCTTTGTTGAGAAGACTACCTTTGTTCCACCGTATTGTCTTTGCTCTTTTTCAGAGATTAGTTTACTATTATTGGTAAGTTGGTTTCTGAACCCTTGCTTCTGTTCTATTTAACTATTTGTCTATTATCTCACCAATATCATATATTCTTGATTATTGTAACTTTACAGTAAATCTTGATGTCACATAGTGTACATATTTCATTGTTTTCTTTACTTCAATATCATGTTGGCTTTTCTGGGTCTTTTGCCTTATTCTATGTACTTCACAATCAGCTTTTTGATATGCAACAAATAACTTGCTGAAATGTTGATTGGGATTGTATTGAATCTAGAGATCAAATGAGGAAGAACTGACATCTTAACAATATTGAATCTTCTTGTCCATGAACATGGAGTATCATCTTTCCATTCGTTTAATTATTCTTTGATTTTGTTCATCAGAGTTTTGTAGTTTTTCTCACATAGATCTTGTACATGTTTTTCTAGATTTATAGCTAAGTATTCAAGTTTCTTGGTGTTAATATAAATGGCATTGTGTTAAAATTTCAATTTCACTTTTTTCAGTTTAGGTATACAGAAAAATGATTAACTTTTCTATGTTAACCTTGTATCCTTCCTATAATGGTTTTTTAGTTCCAGGACATTTTGTTGTTGTTGTTTTTTATTCTTTTAGATTTTCTACATAAATGATCAAGTCATCTGTGAATAAAGACAGGTTTATGTATTCCTTCCGTCTGTATACTTCTTATTTCCTTTTATTGTCTTACTAGAGGCCCGGTGCACAAAATTCGTGCACTGGGGGGGTTGTCCCTCAGCCCAGCCTGCACCCTTTCCAATCTCTGACCCCTCAGGGGATGTCTGACTGCAGGTTTAAGACTGATCCCGCAGATCGGGCCTAAACCAGCAATCGGACATCCCTCTCACAATCCAGGACTGCTGGCTCCTAATCGCTTGCCTGCCTGCCTGCCTGCCTGCCTGATTGCCCCTAACTGCTTCTGCCTGCCAGCGTGATCGCCCCCTAACCACTCCCCTGCCAGCCCAATCGTCCCCAACTGCCCTCCCCTGCCAGCCCGATTGCCCCAACTGCCCTCCCCTGCTGGCCATCTTGTGACGGCTATCTTGTGATAACATGGGGGTGGCCATTTTGTTTTATTAATTTATTTTTATTTTTTATTCTCTAAAGTTTTACATATGTCTCCTTTTTTGCCAATTGATGCCCCCGCCCCCAGCCATTCCCACCCCAGGCAAGCCTCCACTTCCCCAGTGTCTGTGTCCATTGGTTATGCTAATATGCATGCATACAAGTCCTTTGGTTGCTCTATAACCCCCCTCCCCTACCATTTGTCTCTAGATAAATCTATTCTTGTTCATCAAATTACATTGATCATTATATCCCACATATGAGTGAGATCATGTGATATTTATCTTTCTCCGACTGGCTTATTTTGCTTAGCATAATGTTCTCCAGTGCCATCCATGTTGTTGCAAATGTTTTTATAGCGGCATAAAATTCCATTGTGTAGATGTACCACAATTTTTTAATCCACTCATCTGCTGAAGGGCACTTAGGCTGTTTCCAAATCTTAGCTATTGTACATAGGGGTGCATATATCCTTTCTGATTGGTGTTTCTGGTTTCTTGGGATATAGTTCTAGAGGTGGGATTACTGGGTCAATTAGGAGTTCCATTTTTAACTTTTTGAGGAAACTCCATACTGTTTTCCACAGTGGCTGTACCAGTCTGCATTCCCACCAGCAGTGCAGGAGGGTTCCTTTTTCTCCACATCCTCACCAGCACTTGTCATTTGTTGATTTGTTGATGATAACCATTCTGACAGGTGTGAGATGGTATCTCACTGTTGTTTTGACTTGCATCTCTCAGATGATTAGTGACTTTGAGCATGTTTTTATATGCTCTCAGCCTTCTGTATGTCCTCTTTCGAAAATTGTCTATTTACATTTGTGAACGAAAGAAGTCACCTGCTAACCTGATAAGCTCAGGGGAGGCCTGTGTGGCAGTCTTGAAAACCCAGAGACCTAAAATAACCACAAAAGATGGTCTGAAAATTAAATATTTAACGACAAACAGGTTATAGTGGGCAGTCATTCCTAGGCTGATATTTTCCCTGACAACGATCAACTTAGATCTTTCCTGAGCCCATTTGCCTTTTTTGCCTCTAAGATAACATATCTGTGAGATGTCTGGGTAACATGTAACTTCCTCTTTTGCTGGAGCTCCTGGGGCATAACCAAATGTGGTGGGCGCCAGGACAGATGCCTCAAATTCCTTCATTATCATGTTAATTGTTCCTGTACCCACCTAAGTATGTGTCCATCATTTTACTTTTATCCAATTCCAGGGGTTTCCCACCGTTTGACTTTATCCCACTTCCTTAATCCGTCACCAATGAATTTCATGTAGCCCACCTATGTCCCTCCTTTGATGGCAATGTATAAATACAGATGTAACCCGCCATTCTTTGGAGCATTATCTCAATTCATTGAGGTTCTGCTTCCCAGCATATGTTGACAGTTTGGCTCAAATAAACTCACTAAAATTCTTTACAGGTTTCAATGTGTTTTTTTTTCTGTTAACACATCCTTTGACCATTTTTTGATTGGATTGTTTATCTTCCTTTTGTTAAGTTGTATGAGTTCTCTGTAAATTTTGGAGATTAAACCCTTATTGGAAATATCATTGGCAAATATGTTCTCCCATGCAATGGGCTTTCTTATTGTTTTGTTGATGGTTTCTTTTGCTGTGCAGAAACCACCTCTGCTTACTGACTCATAGGATTCCATCTTGAATAGACCTCAGGCAATCATCCTCAGGTGTGACAAGAGGTTTTGTTTTGTTTTGTTTTGTTTTGTTTTAACAGGGTAGGGCAGTTTCTTCTGCCTGAAGGCTAATTGTTATTCTCAATCTCTTAATGGTTCCCAGAAACTCCACACCTTGGGGCAAGGGGTTTTCCAATAAGGTCGGTCAACTGTCTTCCCCCCAGGAAAAGCCGCCTGTATAGTAAATGTCTACAATAGAAATATGACCTGCACAGCATGAGGGAATGACTCAGCACAGGAAACCAGGTTGTCTGCCTTTTGAGCTCTAACCTGAGAGCCACCAACCCTGGATTCTGCTCACAAAGCTCCAGTCTACTCTGCCCTCCCTCTGCCAGAACAGAAGGCTCCACAGGGAGTTTTGTGTGTTGGCCCTTTACTAGGGTACCTGCATTTCCAGGCATCTCTTCCTGGCAGGCAGCAACCCTGCTACTTTTTACAGCCAGATGTTATTTGAGTATCCTTCTCACTTCTGGTGCTCTCTGCTAGAGTGCCCAGTTTGGGGATTATACCCCAGAGTTTTCAGTGGCAGCCCCCCACAGCTGAGATATCTCTCTGGAACTTCAGTTTCTGTCTGAGAGAGCCCAGCCAGCTCTTTCATGCCTCTGCCCCTCCTCCTAGTCTCTATGCAATCTCTACTTTCAATCTTCAGTTATCAGGTTTCTCTTCTGTGAGTCTTCCATTGATTATTCAGGAAGTTTTTTCTGTATTTTAGTTGCATTCCAGTTTGGTCCTTGAGAGTGTCTGTGCAGCATCCACTTATTCTGCCATCATTTTTAATCTGAGTTGAAGATTTTTGATAAGATATTATGAAATAATGCTTTTAGAAGATTAATTTCCTTTTTCTGGGCTGTTCCTCATTGTCACAGATGGAAATCCCAGATTGGTTAGCTTTGGTTGACTTCCAGATGTGGAGAATGAGGCAAACAACACCCCAATTATATCTTTGAATAACAAAAATAAAGTAGTCTGACAAATCAGGTGTTTGAATAGAATGTGTGTCAAGAATATCTTTTGCATTGATGGTGGGAATATAAACTGGTATAATCACTTTAGTAAAAATATAACACTGAATTTTGCATTTTTTACAATCTAGCTATTTTACTTCAAGATTCAATTTTCCCCAAGGAAAATTTACCCTATGCAAGCCAGAAAACATATTTTTTTAAAAAGCATAGATTTTAAAGAAAAATAAACTTGAAATAACCTAAATGCCAATTTATAGAAAATATATTAGTTGTGGTATCTTTTCACAATGGACTATTTTTAGCTTTGCACAACAATATGAATAAAAATTAATATCTTTTTGTTGAATCAATAAAGCAAGTCTCAAAAGATAACAATACATTTCTATGTCATTTTTTTCAAAATTCAAAATTGGCGAAATTACACTTGGCCCTATAGCTCAGGGGTTAGAGCACTGGTCTTGAAACCAGGGGTCGCGAGTTCAAAATTGGCGAAACTAAATATATTTTTAGGCATAAAATATAAGCAATAACTCATCTAGGTTAAAAAAGAAGGTGACATATTCAGTTATTGGTTATTTTTTTTTTAAATAGCAGGGGCATGAGTTTGGGAGAAGCACTAGGGAAAATGTGTTTTTTATAATATTTTAGTTCTTGGATTAGATGGTGGTTTAGTGGGGGGGGGGGGTGCTTATTATGGAATTCAAACTAAGGACATTAAGCCTTGGAAGGTGTGCCTTAGTTGATTGAGTGTTGTCCTATGCACCATAACATCACAGGTTAGATTCCTGGTCAAGGCACATGCTCAGTTTGTGAGTTTGATCCCTGGTCAGGTGAATATGAGAGGAAACTGATTGATGTTTCTATCTCACATTGATGTTTCTTTTAATTTCCCTTCCCCTCTCTCTAAAATCAATTAAAACACACCCTTCTAAGAAATTTTACTGTTACTGATACTATTCTAGCTATGAGTTAGAATTTGATAGTATTAGAGAAAGACAGCAGCTACCAGGGAAGCTCTTGAGGAGGTAATTGTAGCTAGAACACAGGATGCTTAAAAGCAAGTTGATTGACTGGCCTTAGATATATATAACTTTTATATATGCTTTTCAAATTATGTAATTTTTACAGCTTTATCTTTGATTTGACACTTATTTTTTTCCAACCCGCTATTAATCCAATCCAATGAATTTCAGATTTGTATTTAATAGTTCTATTAATTGGCTGCTTCTTAATAATTTCTCCTTGAGAATTTTCATTTATTTATTAATCATAACTACATTTGACCTTTTGTCCTTACACATGTTTATCATCAAGGTTTTCACATCCTTGTCTGGTCCTCCCAGCATTTGGGCTATCTCAGTGGATTTTTGCTGACTAACTCTAACTTCCAGAATGTACACATATGTGCCACTTAATGATGGGGAGATTCATTGTTAGGCAATTTCATCATTGTGCAAACTTCATATACTCCAATCACTCAAACCTGGATGGTACAGCCTATTGCTTCTGGGCTACCAGCCTGTGCAGCATATTACTGCATAAGACAACACAAGATTAATTCAAGCTCAAGAAAATGAAGCAATCAATAAAGGTGGCGCACATTAGATGTATGAAGCTGATGCTGACATGATGAGCAGTTTTTCAGAAAAATTTTTGTAAGCAGAAAGAGTAAACTGTAACAGTATTTTATTTTCAAGTATTATGCACCATACTAGAGGCCTGGTGCACAAAATTCGTGCACGGGGGTGTGTGTCCCTCAGCCCATCCTGCACCTTCTCCAATCTGGGACCCCTACCGGGATCGGGCCTAAACGGGCAGTCGGACATCCCTCTCACAATCCAGGACTGCTGGCTCCCAACTGCTTGCCTGCCTGCCTTCCTGATTGCCCCTAACCGCTTCTGCCTGCCAGCCTGATCACCCCCTAACCACTCCCCTGCCAACCTGGTTGATGCCTAACTGCTCCCCTGCCAGCCTGTTTGCCCCTAACTGCCCTCCCCTGCAGGCCTGGTCCCCCCAATTGCCCTTCCTTACAGTCCCAGTCACCCCCAACTTCCCTCCTCTGCCGGCCTGGTCACCCCTAACTGCCCTCCCCTGCAGGCCATCTTGTGGCAGCCATCTTGTTTCCACATGGGGGCAGGATCTTTGACCACATGGGGGCAGCCATCTTGTGTGTTGGAGTTATGGTCAATTTGCATATTACTCTTTTATTAGATAGGATAGAGGCCTGGTGCATAGGTGTAGGCCGGCTGGTTTGCCCTGAAGGGTGTCCTGTATCAGGTTGGGGATTCCCTTGGGGTGTGGGGCAGCCTGGGAAAGGGGCCTGTGGTGGTTTGCAGGCTGGCCACACGCCCTAGAAACCCAAGCAGAGGCCCTAGTATCTGGGATTTATTTATCTTCTATAATTGAAACTTTGTAGCCTTGAGCGGAGACCAAGGCAGGCCAGGGCTGCGGAAGCTTGGCTTCCTCCATTGCCGGGGCAACTCAAGCCTCCTGCTCTCTCCAGCTTTGTGGCTGCCACCATTTTTGTTGGGATTTATTTATCTTCTATAATTGAAACTTTGTAGCCTTAAGTGGAGTCCAGGGCCGGCCAGGGTGTGTGGGGAAGCTTTGCTTCCTCCATTGCCGTGGAAACCCAAGCCTCCTACTTGCTCCATGGCCACAGCCATCTTGGTTGGGTTAATTTGCATACTTGCTCCTGATTGGATGGTGGGTGTGGCTTGTGGGTGTAGTGTAGGTACAGTCAACTTGCATATTACTCTTTTATTAGATAGGATATAATGATGCATGGTGTACTTTTATGCAATTGGTGGTGCAGTAGGTTTGTTTACACTGGCATCCCCACAAACACTTGAATAATGGAATGTGCTGTGATGTTAACACTACCAGACTGCTGTACCGATTTTTTGGTAATTTCGAATCTCTGGTGACTCTTAATTTTCGGTACTTTGCCTAGACCTATTTTCTACAATGTCTCCAAGTTCCATCTTATTCTAACCACTTGTTTGCATGTAACTAACATTTTTCTATATCATGTTGATTTTTTCTCTTTAATGCTCAGGAGCCCAGGTATAGGGGACAGTTAGGATCAGGGCCTCAGGTCTGGTAGTTTTAAGAAGGCTACCAGGTCACTAGGTGATAGGACTTTTTCAGCTCCATTATAATCTTGTAAGACCACTACCATATATGTGTGGTCTGCTGACCAAAATGAAATTGTGCAACACAGGACTGTATAAATAGCTTCTATATTAATGGGGGGAAAATGAAATAATTTCTAATGATGGGAGCTGATTATTTATGAAAGTATAAATGGCAGACACTTGGCAGTGGAAAATGCACTAGAAATCAAGGATGTAGAAATGAAAACAACTATCAATTTTTAACTCATTAGATAAGGGATTTAAAAAATAAGTACAAATATTACCACAATTACTTTTGGGTGGTGAAATAGGTACATTAATAGGTGAAAACAGCAATACAATTTTCAGAAGTGCTTTTAGAAAACAATGGGGAAGCATTTTTTAAATTTCTTTATTGGTTAACTTATTATATATATGTCCTTATCCCCCCACTATCCCCCACCCCCCCACTCATTCCCTCACCCTTCTGTTATCTGTGTCCATTGGTTAGGCCTATATGCATGCATACAAGTCCTTTGGTTAATCTCTCCCCCTTTCCCCCCTTCCCCTACCTTCACTCTGAGGTTTGACAGTCTGATCAATGTTTCTCTGTCTCTGAATCTGTTTTTGTTCATCAGTTTATGTTGTTCATTATATTCTATAAATGAGTGAGATCATGTGATATTTATCTTTCTCTGACTGGCTTATTTCACTTAGCATAATGCTCTCAAGTTCCATCCATGCTGTTGCAAATGGTAAGGACTCCTTCTTTTTCACTGCAGTGTAATATTCCATTGTATAGATGTACCACTGTTTTTTAATCCACTCATCTCCTGATGGGCACTTAGGCTGTTTCCAAATCTTAGCTATGGTGAATTGTGCTGCTATGAACATAGGAGTGCATATATTCTTTCTCATTGGTGTTTCTGATTTCTTGGGATATATTCCTAGAAGTGGGACCACTGGGTCAAATGAGAGTTCCATTTTTAGTTTTCTGAGGAAACTCCATACTGTTCTCCACAGTGGCTGCACCAGTCTGCATTCCCACTAGCAGTGCACGAGGGTTCCTTTTTCTCCACATCCTCGTCAGCACTTGTCGTTTGTTGATTTGTTGATGATAGCCATTCTGACAGGTGTGAGCTTTTGCACAGCAAAAGAAACCATCAACAAAACAACAAGAAAGCCCACTGCATGGTAGAACATATTTGCCAATGTTATCACCGATAAGGGTTTAATCTCCAACATTTACAGGGAACTCATACAACTTAACAAAAAGAAGATAAACAACCCACTCAAAAAATGGGCAATGGACCTAAATAGATACTTTTTGAAAGAAGAAAGAAGGAAGGCCAAGAGACATATGAAAACATGCTCAAAGTCACTAATCATCCGAGAGATGCAAATCAAAGCAACAATGAAGGGAAGCATTTTTTAATTCAAAATATGTTTACCTCTTGATTCATACATTTCTTTTCATAATAGCTACACATGACAAAAATTTGTATGTTTGTCTCCATGCTCCACTCCCTCTCCCCCTATTCTCATTAGGAGAAAGAGCTAAAAAAAAAGAAAAAAAAAAGAGATAGAAAGGGCTTCTCAGAAGAAAAAAGGATTATCCTGTTAAAATGATGTTAATGATACACAAATTGTAATCCACACTCTAAATTAAAGGGAAACGCACCAAGGTAAATCTATATATATAAAAATCTAAGCGACTGTTCGACCATTTGGCCAGTAGCTATGACGCAGACTGACCACCTGGGGGCAGACGCTCAATGCATAGGTATGGAAACAAACAGACTGATGAATCTCAGAGAGAAGAGGGGAAAAGGGAGGGCAAAAAGAGATTAAGCAAAGATCTTATATGCATATGAGAGGCCCAGTGCAAGGATTTATGCACTGGTGGGGTCCCTCGGCCTGACCTGCAGGGATTGGGCCAAAACCAGCTCTCCGACATCCCCCAAGGGGTCCCAGATTGCAAGAGGGCACAGGCCAGGCCAAGGGGCCCTGCTGGTGCACAAATCCATGCACCAGGCCTCTAGTAAATAAATAAGTAAATAAAATAAAATGAATCAAAATACATTTTAAAAAGTGATAATAGGAATTAAACTGATAAATTATATAAAGAAATATTCATGTATAATAATGGTATATTGCAAGTAAAAGATTAATCTATTCATGAAGTCTAGTAAGTAGAACTAAATGATAAGCATTTATATATATAAGAAATAGTTTTAAAGGAAAGAATGGCCAGTGTATGGAATGCCTATTGGAAACTCTGATATGAGAAATTTTAATTTCTTCATAAGCAGTACTGACAGTGGTGAGAGATCAGTACTGATCACACTAACTGCACCATGAATAATGATTTTTGCTGATCTGTTTTATTAAATATTACATTTAGAACAGTATGTAATGATTGTGCATTTTGGTGAATAGAGCAAGTTACATCAGTAAACCATCTTTTTTATGGTTGGTCATTTTGCCTAAAATTTAAAATTTAAATTAAGATGACCAGTAGTCAAACAAGGTAAACCTTTGAACAATGCCTCCCTTTTATGGTTGTGAAATAAAATTTTAGATTGACAGATGATTCCAATACAAGACTCTGAAAAGTGCACATACATACACACACACATACACACACACATACACACATACACACTGGGTATTTAAAGTGGTAATTCTTTGAAATCATGAAGTCAATAAAGTTCATGTAAATAATGCAAGAAAAACAATTAAAAGCAGGGTGTGTGTGTGTGTGTGAAAAGATTAACCAATTAACTTATATGCATATTAGCATAGTCCAAGAACAGACAATAGTGTAGGGAAGGCCCAGGGATTGGAAGAGAGTAGAATGGAGGGTGTCAATGGGGGGAGGAGGGGGCGGGCAGTAGACATCTGTAATACTTTCAACAATAAAGTTAAATTAAAACAATTGAAAACTTTATGTTGAAGAAAATTGTGACCATATTTTAAAGTTGATATTAGCTTAGTTGTGAGGGTATAAGATACAGAATAAGAAATGTATAACTAAGGAAAACATAATTACAATCAGATATCAGATATGTCTATGCCATAAAGCATAATGTAAGAGAGACCAAGAGGGTGGTGGATTAGATGGAAGCTACACTGACACTCTCCCAGGACAAAATTGGAATTACAACAAAATATAGAAAAATCATCCTGAATAATCAACTAAAGATTAGCTGAGAAGTCTGATAACCAAAGACTTAAAGAGGAGGCCACATTGAGACTGATAGGAAGTGTGGAGTAAGAGAGGCCTGGCTGGCTTCCCACAGGCAGCAGCTAAAGTTCCTGAGGTATATATCAGCATGGGTGGGGGGAGGGGTCCCCCTGAGAAGCCTAGGGTTTAAACTCCAAACCAGGCTCCCAACCCCAGAGCACCAGAACTGGGAAAGGTGCTGTGCTGTAGGAGGTCAAACCCAGGGAGCCTCACACTGTTCTTTGCTAGCCCCCCAAAACCACACAGGGGATCAGAGGAGAGAGACATAGCCTGTATTACATCTGGGGAAGACCCGATAGCAACTGGTCAGTGAGTTTCCATGTCTTGCAAAAGTCTTGGAAGGGATTATCTAGCAGCTAGCAGAGGGGAGAGGGAGGGAGCTATGTTGGGAATGGCCTAAGTGGAGGCCAAGGACAAACAGAGAGTCTGGTGAGGCTTGTTAGCCATCAAGGATGTAGGAAATAGGTATGAGCTGCTCTGCTCCTTCTAGTTGCTGGCCAAATAGACACCTCTCTACTGTCCTGGTTGGGGAATTGGGCTGTATCCTCCCTTGGCCCTACAAGTGCCTAGATAACATCTGGCTGTAAAAAGCAGCAAGATTTTTGTACGCCAGGGAGGGATAGCTGGAAATGCAGGAACCCTCTTAAATGACTAATGCATAAAATTTTGTGTGAAGCCACTCACTTTGAGTTCTGGTAGAGGGAGAGAAGAGTGGACTATAGCTGTGGAGGAGAATCTGGGGTTGGTTGCTCTGGGGATAGAGATCAGAAAATGGCCACCAGGATCCCTGTGCTGAGTCATTCCCCCATACTGCAGAGACATCTTTCTCAAGTAGACCTTACCATCCATGCAGCTTTAGCCAAGGGGAGCGGTCAGGATTGTCCCACCCATTGGAATCCATCTTGCCTCACCCTGTGAAGTTCATGCCTTGCTGCAGTCTCCAGCCTAAGGCTCATTAAATGATTGAGAATAACAATCGACCTGCAGGGAGAAGTGGATCTCTGTGTGTTTTGAGTCGTTGCTTGATCTGCTTCTGGACCAGGGGCTAGGAAAAGCAGACCTTGATGCACATCTTGGTCCTTTACAAATGCACCTAGCCCCAGCAGAGAGAGCCACAAGCTGTGTATCACTCAAAACAGGGTACTCAGGGCCAGCACAAGAAGCATCTGACATTGGCTTGCACCAAAGATCCTCTGGAAAGAATGTGAGTCATAACAGATCTACCTAATATATATAAAAACAAACTCAAACAGGAAGCAAAAATGGAGAGACAAAGCAACAAGCCTCAAATGAAAGAACAAGAGAATTCTCCGGAAGAGTTAAATGAAATGGAGATAAACAATTTATTAGATATAGAGTTCAGAGTCATTATTATAAGGATAATCAACAGCATGAAAAAAGATATAGAAATAATTATAAACAGTTAGAAATGAATAATGACATAGCAGAAATAAAGAATTTACAAAAGGAATAAACAGCAGATTAGAGGAAGTCAAGGATCAGATCAGCGAATTAGAAGTCAGGGTAGAAAAATCACTCAAACAGAAAACCAAGAAGAAAACAAAACAAAACAGGAGGACAGGTTAAGGGAGCTGGGTGCAACATAAAATAAAATGTAATAATATCCACATCATAAGATCCTCAGAAAGAGAATAAAGTTAGCAAACGTTAGAGAACCTATTTGAAGAAACAATGGTGGAAACCTTCTCTAACCTGCTGAAGGATATAGTTACACAAGTTCAGGGAGCACAGATAGGCCCAAGCAAGAAGAACACAAAGAGCCCCACACTTAGACATGTGATAGTTAAAAAGAGAATTTTAAAGGCAGCAATATAAAAACAATTTGTTATCTACAAAGGAGCCCAAAAGCTGTGAGCTGACTTCTCAGCAGAAACTCTACAGGCCAGAATGGAATGAATTGAATTATTCAAGTTAATGAAAAGCAAGGTTCTGAAACCAAGACTATTCTATCCAGCAAGGCTATCATTCAAAATAGATGAAATAACAAGTTTTCCAGACAAAAAAGGCCAAAGGAGTTTATTACCACATCAAAAAATGCTAAAGGGACTTCTGTAATAAGAAGAAATATAAAGTAAGAAACATACACATAAGCAACAAAAATGGCAATAAATAAGTACCTGTCAATAATAACCTTAAATGTAAATGGATTAAATGCTCCAATCAAAAGACATAGGGCAATTGAATGAATAAGAAAATATGATCCATATGTATGCTATCCACAAAAGACCCACCCCAGAATGACTCACACAGGATGATAGTGAAGGGATGGAAACAAATTTCCATGTAAATGGAAACAACAAAAGCAGGGGTAGTTATACTTATACCTCACAAAATAGACTTCAAAGAAAAGGCTATAACAAGATTCAAAGAAGGTCACTACATAATACTAAAAGGATTGATACAACAAGAATATATAACTCCAATATAGGAGCAGTTAAGTATATATACATATAAAATGTTTGAAGGACTTTAAGGAAGAGATTGACAGCAATATTGTCATACTAGGGGGAATCAAAACCACACTGACTTCACTGGATAGATCTTCTAGACAAAAAAAAATTAACAAGTAAATAGTGACCTTAAATGACACACTAGATCAATTTGTATACCTTTTATTTCTTCTTCTCTGATTGCTATGGCTAGCACTTTCAGTACTATGTTGAATAAGAGTAGTGAAAGTGGGCTTCCCTCTCTTATTTCTCTTCTTATGGGAAATGGTTTTAGTATTTGCCCTTTGAGTATGATGTTGGCTCTAGGTTTGTCATATAAGGCTTTTATTATGTTGTGGTATAATCCCTCTATTTCCACTTTTTTGAGAGTTTTTATCAAAAAAGGTGTTGGACTTTGTCAAATGCTCTTTCTGCATTAAATGATATGATCATGCAGTCTTTGTCTTTCAATATGTTTATGTGATGTATCATGATTATTAATTGTGGATATTGTACCAGCTTTGCCTCCCTGGAACAAATCACTCTTGGTCATGGTGTATGATCTTTTTAATGTATTGCTGGATGAATTTGGCTAATATTTTGTTGATTATTTTAGCATCTATGTTCATCAGGGATATTGGCCTGTAATTCTCTTTCTTTGTAGTGTCTTTATCTGGTTTTGGGGATTAAGGTAATGCTGGCTTCATAGGAAGAGCTTGGAAGTGTTCCTTCTTCTTGAAATTTTTGGAATAATCTGAGGAGGATTGGTACTAGTTCTTTGAATGTTTGGTAAAACTCGCCTGTGAAGCTGTCTGGAGCAGGGGTTTTATCTGGAATTTTTATTTTTATTTTTCATTACTGCTTCACTTTCATAGGTTGTTATCAGCCTATTCAAGTTTTCTGATTCTTTCTGATTGAGTGTTGGAAGATTGTATTTTTCTAGGAATATATCCATTTTGTCTCTTTTATCCATTTTGTCTCTTTTTTCCAATTTTTATACACCAATAATGAAAGAACAGAAAGAGAAACAAACAAACAAACAAAAAACTTAACAAAACAAAAAAAAAATCCCATTTACCATTGCAACAAAAAAATTAAGATACCTAGGAATAAACTTAACTAAAGTGGTAAAAGACCTGTACTCGGAAAATTGCAAGACTCTGAAAAAAGAGATAGAGGAAGATTTAAACAAATGGAAGAATATACCATGTTCATGGATTGGTAGAATCAACATCATTAACATGTCCATACTACCCAAAGCAATCTATAGATTCAATGCACTCCCCATTAAAATACCAACTGCATATTTCACAGACCTTGAACAAATTCTCCAAAAATTCATCTGGAATTTATAAAGTCCCTGAATAGCCACAGCAATCTTGAGAAAGAAGAACAAAATTTGAGGGATCACGATACCAGATATCAAGCTATATTACCAAGCCACTGTTCTCAAAATAGCCTGGTACAGGCACAAGAACAGACAAATAGACCAATGGAACAGAACAGAGAACCCAGAAATCGACCCAAGCCATTATGCTCAATTAATATTTGACAAAGGAGGAATGAACATACAATGGAGAAAAGACAGTATCTTCAATAAATGGTGTTGGGAAAATTGGACAGATACATGCAAAAAAAGTTTATTTTTGTAGTGTACCATACACAAGAATAAACTCAAAATGGATAAAAGCCTTAAACATAAGATGGGAAACCATAATAATCTTAGAAGAATCCATAGGCAACAAAATAAACAATATATCTCATAGCAATATCTTTACCAATACATCTCCTATGACAATGGAAACTAAGGAGAAAAAAAAACACAAATGGGACTACATCAAAATGAATAGCTTCTGCACAGCAAAAGAAACCGTCAATAAAACAACAAGAAAGCCCACTGCATGGGAGAACATATTTGCCAATGTTATATCTGATAAGGGCCTAATCTCCAAAATTTATAGGAAACTCATAATCTTAACAAAAGGAAGATAAACAATCCAATCAAAATATGGGCAAAGGACCTCAATAGACACTTTTTGAAAGTAGACATGCAGAAGGCCAAGAGATATATGAAAAAAGTTCAGTCACCAATCATCTGAGAGATGGAAATCAAAACAACAATGAGGTACCATCTTATACCTGTCTGAATGGCTATCATCAATAAATCAACAAAAGACAAGTGCTGCCCTAGCCGGTTTGGCTCAGTGGATAGAGCGTCAGCCTGCTGACTGAAGAGTCCCAGTTCAATTCCAGCCAAGTGCATATGCCCGGGTTGTGGGCTTGATCCCCAGTAGGGAGTGTGCAGGAGGCAGCCAATCAATGATCCTCTCTCATCATTGATGTTTCTATCTCTCTCTCCTTCTCCCTTCCTCTCTGAAATCAATAATGAAATTTAAAAAAAAAACAAAAAAAAAAAAAAAACAAGTGCTGGCGAGGATGTGGAGAAAAAGGAACCTTCATGCACTGCTGGTGGGAATGCAGACTGGTGCAGCCACTGTGGAAAATATGGAATTTCCTCAAAAAATTAAAACTGGAACTCCTTTTTGACCTAGTAATTCCATTTCTAGTAATATGGCCCAAGAAATCAGAAGCATTAATCAGAAAGAATATATGCACCCCTATGTTCATAGCAGTGCAATTTACAATAGGTAAGATTTGGAAACAGCCTAAATGCCCATCAGCAGATGAGTGGATTATAAAACAGTGGTACATCTACACAATGGAATACTACGCTGCTGTAAAAAAGAAGGAATTCTTACCATCTGCAACAGCATGGATGGAACTCGAGAGCATTATGCTAAGCAAAATAAACCAGTCAGAGAAAGATAAGTATCACATGATCTCACTCATTTGTGGAATATAATGAACAACAAAAACTGATAAACAAAAATAGATCCAGAGACATAGAAGCACCGATCATACCGTCAAGCCTCAGAGGGAAGGCAGGGGAGGATGGGAGAGGGATGTAAGAGATCAACCAAAGGACTTGTATGTGTGCACATAAGCATAACCAATGGACACAGGCAATAGTGGGGTGAGGGCATGTGCTGCGGGATGGGAGCAGCTGGGGACAGGTCAAAGGGGGCGGGGGGGAAGAGGGTACTTATGTAATATTTTCAACAGTAAAGAATTTAAAAAAAGATCAATGAAGCCCAAAGCTAGTTCTTTGAAAAAGTAAACAAGATTGAATAATTGCTAGCCAGACTCATCAAGAAACAAAAATAGAGGACCCAAATAAATAAAATCAGAAAAAAGATGTGAAATAATAACTGGCACCACAGAAATACAAAAGATTGTAGGAAAATATTACAAACAACTATATGCAAAAAAAACACAAAACAAAACAAAACACAAAAAACACACACCACACACACTGGAAAACCTGGGTAAAATGGACAAATAACTAGAAACATAGAATCTTACAAAACTCAATCATGAAGAATCAAAAAACCTGAATAATCTGATAACAACCTATGAAATTAAAGCTGTAATAAATAAAAAAAAATAAAACTACCAGCAAACCAATGCCCTGGACCAGACTGCTTCACAGTGGAGTTTTACCAAACATTCAAAAAAGAACTAACACCTATCGACATCAAACTTTTCTAAAAAATTCAAAAGGAAGGAAGACTTCGAAGCTCTTTTTTATGAGTCCAACATTATCCTAATTCCAAAATCAGATATAAACATGACAAAGAAAGAAAATTATAGGACTATCCCTGAAGAACATAGATGCCCAAATCCTCAATATTAGCAAATTGGATCCAGCAATATAATAAAAAGGTTATCCCCAATGACCAAGTGGGATTTATCCCAGGATGCAAGACAATATTCCCAAATCAATAAATGTGATACATCACATAAACAAAATGAAAGCTAAAAATCATGTGGTCATGTCAATAGATTCAGAAAAAGCATTTGACAAAATCCAGCACCCATTTTTGATAAAAACTTTCAAACAAGTGGAAATAGATGGGTCATTCTTCAACATAGGTCATATATGACAAATCTACAGCCAGCATAACACTCAATTGACAAAATCTAAAAGCATTTCTCTTAAGAACAAGAACAAGACAGGGATGTTTGCTTTCTCCACTCTTAAACATAGTACTGAAAGTCTTAGCCACAGCAATCAGATAAGAAGAAAAATAAGCTTCTAAATTGGAAAAGGGGAAGTGAAAATGTCATTATTTGAAGATGACATGATACTGTACATAGAAAGCACTAAAGACTCCACCAAAACCAACTAGATTTAATAAATGAATTCAGCAAAGTAGCAAAATACAAAATTAACAACCAGAAGTTAATGGCATATTTATACACCAATAATGAACTCTAGAAAGAGAAATTTAAATCCACAATCCATTTACCGTTTCAACAACAACAACAAAAAATAATAAGATGCCTGCTGCACTTGGAAAAAAAAATAATAAGATGCCTTGGAATTAACTTAATCAAGGAGGTAAAAGACCTGTATTCTGAAAACTATACAAAACTGAAAAAAGAAATAGAGGAAGATACAAACAAATGGAAGAATATGCCATGCTTGTGGATTGAAATAATTAACATCATTGAAATGTCTATACTCCAAAGCAATCTATAATTTGAAGACAATCCAAACTGGGAAGAAGGAAGAAAAACTGTCATTATTTGCCCATGACATGATTGTATACATAGAAAACCCTAAATACTCCAGTAATAAAATAGTAGTTTAATAAAATGAATTCAGAAATGTAGCAGGATACAAAATTAGCACCCATAAATCAATGGTATTTTTATACACCAATAATGAAATCTCAGAAAGAGAAACTAAAAAAACAATCCCATTTACCATTGCAACATTAAAAAAATTAAGTAACTTGGGAATAAACTTAAGGAGGTAAAAGAAAATTACAGGGCATTGAAATAAGAGATCGATAATGATTTATTTAAACAAGTGGAAAAATATAGCATGTTCATGGATTTGTAGAATTAATAACATTAAAATGTCCATAATGCCCAAAGCAATCTATAGATTCAGTGCAATCTTTATTAAATACCAACAGCATATTTCACAGATCTAGAACAAATACTCCAAAAACTTATATGGAATAAAAAAAACACACACCCTGAATAGCCACTGCAATCTTGAGAAAGAAGAACAAAATTGGAGGATTCACAATACCAGATAACATATTTTACTATAAATTTACTGTAATCAAAACAGCCTGGTACTGGCACAAGAATAGGTATATAGATCAATGGAACAAAACACAGAACCCAGAAATCAACCCAAGTCATTATGATCAATTAATATCTGACAAAGGAGGCAAGAGCATACAATGGAGTCAAGATAGTCTCTTCAATAAATGGTGCTGGGAAAATTGGACAGATACATGCAAAAAATTAAACTAGACCACCAACTTACACCATACACAAGAATAAATTCAAAATTGATAAAAGACTTAAATATAAGTTGTGAAACCATACAAATCCTAGAAGAAATCATAGGCAGAAAAATATCAGACATCTCACATAGCAAAATTTTCACTGACACATTGCCTAGGGCAAGAGAAATAAAGGAAAAATTAAACAAATGGGACTACATCAAAATAAAAAGCTTCTGCAGAGCAAAAGAAACTATCAACAAAATAAAAAGGGAGCCTACTAAATGGTAGAACATATTTTGGCAATGATACATCTGATAAGGTGTTAATTTCCAAAATATGTAAAGTACTCATACAACTCAACAAAATGAAGACAATAAATCCAATTTAAAAATGGGCAGAGGAGCTGAATAGACACTTCACCAAAGTGGACATACATATGGCCAAGAGACATATGGAAAAAAATATTCAAAGTCACAAATCATCAGAGAGATACAGATTAAAACCATAATGAGGTACCATCTGCCAGAATGTTTACTATCAACAAATAAGCAAATGACAACTGCTGGGGAGATGTGGATAAAAGGGAACCCTAGTACACTGTTGGGAATGCAGACTGGTGTAGCCACTTTGGAAAACACTATGGAAATTCCTCAATGAATTAAAAATGGATCTGCAGTTTGTCCCAGCAATCCCACTTCTAGGAATATATCCTAAGAATTTTGAAACACCAATCAGAAAGAATATATGCATCCTTATGTTCATAGCAGTCTTATCTACAATAGCTAAGATCTGAAAACAGCCCAAGTGCCCATCAGTAGATGAGTGGGTATAAAAGCTATGGTACATTTACACAATGAAATACTATGTGGCTTGAAAACAAAGCTCTTACTCTCTGAGACAGCATCGATGGACCTGGAGAATTATTATGGTAAGCGAAATAAGCCACTCAGAGAAAGACAAATATGATATAATCTCACCAATTTATGGGAATCTAATGAACAAAATATACTGATGAACACAATAGGTCCAGAGGTATGGATGCATGGATCAGAATAATAGATCTTAGTGGGGGAGGGTAGTTGGGGGAGGGTACAGGGAGAGATTAACCAAAGAACATATATGCATGTATGCATAACCCATGGACACAGACAGTGGCATGTAAAACCTGGGGTGGGATGGGGTTGGGTGGAGGGTGGCAAAAAGGGAAAAAACTGGAGGCCTTTGTAATATTGTCAACAATGCTATATAATAAAAGCCTTATATGCTAAGTGTCTGGTCGTATGGTCGTCCGTTCAACCAATCAAAGTGTAATATGCTAATCATATGCTAAGGATGCTCAACTGCTCGCTATGATGTGCACTGACCACCAGGGGGCAGATGCTCTGACCGGTAGGTTAGCTTGCTGCTGGGGTCTGGCTGATTGGGACTGAGTGTGAGGGGCCAGACTGGCCCTGGAGCCCTTCCATAGTCCCTCCCCAGCTAGCCAACCTCCCACATCTCTACCTGGCCCTGATCATGCATTGGTGGGGTCCCTCAGCCTGGCCTGCATCCTCTTGCAATCCGGGACCCCTCGGGGGATGTCAGAGATCTGATTTCGGCCTGATCCCACAGGCCAGGCCAACGGGCCTCTAGTGAAATATATAAAAACATATCCATGATTAATTTTGAATGTATTGCAAAAATGAGAATTTTATGCAGTTATTGCTCAGAGTAATTGATTTATTATTTTTTTTTTTTGCAAAAGAGATATCAAGTTTTCTACTCATTTTCATCCATGCAAAGATATAACTTGTATTTTACATAACCTTTGAAGTGTACCTTCTGCCTTGCTCTCTTGACTATCATCATGCCAGGATAGTGGCATCACCTTCTTTGCTACTGGGGTGCATCATGGCATCTCAGCAACCCCACCATCTTATCTCACTTGGGCTGACTCAAATGTCTGATCTTTATAGGTATCAATACTATAGAAAACTTGTGACTGTTATCTACCAATCGGTTCTCATTTGAAACAATATTCTAAAAACTATTTTACTTTAAAGATATCAAGTAATGAATAACATAAAAATCACAAATGTTAGAATTTTCAGTAGTTTTGAGTTATCAATGATCATCCTACGGTGAAGTGAAGTTAAATATAGTCAATATATATTTTGTTGATCAATTATGAAGTATTTTTGTTTGTAGAATCTCGGTGTTGTTTCCTAAAATTAAAAATAGTGTTATGATTAAAAATACATTTTAAAGTTCAATTTGTGAGTTTCTGCTCACTTTCTAAGAAATCAGAAGTGTTAACATGTCCACTCTAATATTAACTATGTAAGTCAGTTACCAACTTTTCAAATCACCTGTTACAAAAGTTTTTGTTATTGTTGATGTTGTTTGTTGTTGTTTTTTGCTTTCCTAAATTTTATAAGGAAACAAACATTTATATTTATACTGAATGTAACTAAGGAGTGGAAATTTTTAAGAACTACATTTGATGACTTTTTCCCAAATTTCAAACACTTAAAAATGTTGTTTCTCCATAGCTACAATATTCAGCTTATGTTAGACATGCACCCTAGCCTATGAACAGTAAAATGGTTCTGCTCTCAATTTTCTGTGTGTGTGTGTGTGTGTGTGTGTGTGTGTGTGTGTGTGTGTGTGTGTGTTGGGGGGAGGTGGGAGGGTTGTTTCTCACAAGAAATTCTCTGTTACACCAGCTGGGTGTCCTACAATTCAACTCAATCCTGAAACTATCTCCATGGGGAACACATCAGATTCCACAGTTTAGGGCTCATTCCCACAAGATTGCCCTTCACTTCAGATATGAATTATAGGTTGTTGTTACTTGTACTTCTAAACAAATAAATCAGAGCTTCCAATTACCCACTCATTGTGTTCATTAATTTGCTGTAGTGGTTCACAGAACTCAGAGAAACTATTTATCTACTAGATTATACTCAGGAACAGTTAGATTGAAGAGACATGTAGGGCAAGTTATGGCAAAGGGGCAGCAAGCTTCAATGCAATCCCCAGGTGCATCACTCTTCTCACACCTGTATGTGTTCACCACCAGGAAGCTCTTTGAACCTAGGAAGCTCTTTGAACCCAGTCCATTTAGGTTTTGGGGTTTCTGGGGTTTTTTTTAGGTTTATTACATAGGCATTGATTAAATTATTGCCTCGTAGTGAATGAACTCTAGCTCCAGCCTGTCTCATCTTCCCGAAGGTTGATGTGGGAGTGGGACTGAAAGTTCCAACTCTTTAATCACAGGGTTGTGTTCCCTAGCAATGAGCCTCCATCCTAAGGTACCTTACAAAAGTCACTTTATTAACATAAAAGACACCTTCATTACTCTCCTCACTTAGGAAATTCCAAAGGTGTGGAATCTTTGTGCCAGAAATGGGGATGAAGAAATTACCTAGATAATAAATCACAATATCACAGATACCTCTGGAAATGTGTACCCCATATTGAGAGAGTAAGCATAGGGGTGAATGTGATCTTTAGAATTAATCAAGATTAATTAAGAAAAGTTTGAATTCTGGCTATGCCACTTTCTTGTTGGTGACTGCAGGTAGCATACTTTAGCTCTCTAAGCCTAATTTTCTTATTTATTTTAAAGGACTGAATGAGACAACATACCGTATATGAAGTAGAGAACAATTACCCTGGCATATAGTAGGTGCTGATAAATGTAAGGAATGTATTACTATGAAATTTATGTGTTCTGGGATAATCTACTTTTGAATACCCAGCTAATCACTCAATACATTGTTTATTATTTACTTTAAAAATTTACTTGTATGCATGCATATAAGCATAACCAATAGACACAGACACCAGAGGGGTGAGAGCATGAATGGGAATGGGGTGGGGGGGTAAGGAGGGGATAAGGACACATATGTAATACCTTAATCAATAAAGAAAAAACATTAAAAATTATCTTTATTGTTGAAAGTATTACAAATGTCCCCCTTTTCCCCACTATTGACCTCCTCCACTCCACATATCCCTCTCTCAGGCCTTCACCACACTATTGTCTGTGTCCATGGGCTGTGCTTAATTGCATATAAGTTCTCCCCCCGCCCCGACCCCTGCCTTCCCTCTGAGATTTGTCAGTCTGTTCCATGCTTCTGTGTCTCTGGATCTATTTTGTACATCAGTTTATTTTGTTCATTAAGTTCTAAATATGAGTGAGATCATGTGATTACTTATCTTTGTATGACTGGCTTTTTTTTGCTTAGCATAATACTCTTCTGGTCCCTCCATGCTGTCTCAAAGGTAAGAGAGTCCTTTTTTTACAGCTGCATAGTATTCTATGGTGTAAATGTATCACAGCTTTTATATCCACTCATCTACTGATGGGCACTTTGGCTGTTTCAAGAGCTTGGCTATTGTAAATTATGCTGCTATGAACATAGGAATGCATATATTCTTTCTGATTAGTGTTTTGGGTTTTTTAGGATATATTCCTAGAAGTGAAATCACTGGGTCAAATAGGAATTCCATTTTTATTATTATTACCAGAGGCCTGGTGCACAAAAATTTGTGCACTTGGAGGGTTTCCTCCGCCTAGCCTGTGCCCTCTCACAGTCCGGGACCCCTCGGGGGATGTCCACCTGCCAGCTTAGGCCCGGTCCCTGGGGTATCAGGCCTAAGCTGGCAGTCATACATCCTTCTAGCAGCCCAGGATCCCTAAGGGGATGTCTGACTAACGGCCTAGTGCTGCCAAGGAGGTGAGAGAGGATCCCATCACCACCGTTGCACTGGCCAGCCATGAGCCGGCTTCTGGCTGAGCGGTGTTCCCCCTGTGGAAGTGCACTGACCACCAGGGGGCAGCTCCTGCATTGAGCGTTTTCCCCCTGGTGATCAGTGCACTTCATAGCGACTGATTGTTCTGCCATTAGGGTCAATTTGCATATTACTCTTTTATTATATAGGATTATTATTATTATTTTTTTTTTTAGGAAACTCCATACTGTTTTCCATAGTGGCTACACCACTCCCACCAGAAGTGTACTAGGGTTCCCTTTTCTCTACATCCTCGCCAGCCCTTGTCATTTGTTGATTTATTAATGGTAGCTATTTTGACAGGTGTGAGGTGATTACCTCATTGCTGTTTGAATTTGCATCTCTCAGATTATTAGTGACTTTGAGCATTTTTCATATGTCTCTTGGCCATTTGTATATCCAGTTTGGAGAAGAAGTGTGTATTTAGGTCCTTTTAATTGGGTTAAGTTGTGTGAGTTTCTTATATATTTTGGAAATTAACCCCTTATAAGATGTATCATTGGCAAATATGTTCTCCCATACAGTGGACTCCCTTTTCATTTTGTTTATGGTTTCTTTTCATATGATTAATTATTTCAAATTGGGTCATTTTTTCAAAATTGAGTTGCTTTGTTTTAGGCTAGCCAATTAAATGCTAGGTAAGTATAACTATTTGAGAATTCAGGGCATTAGGTTTGGGGTTTGAGTTGGTCACTTTCTTTTTCTGAGATTACAACACTTTGCATGTTACACTCACCTATTCAAAGCCAGTTATACATTTGTGGGGAAATAGGATTATTCTCTTGCAAGAAGTTAAGTTTTGAAGCTTGTGAAATTCCCCATTGAGTACTGCTGACAGCTTGAGTGGGCAAAGAAAAACCCTATCTGCAAAGGTGGCTGTTTGATTTGACCATGGCATCTTCCCCTCTGGAAGTGTCATGACAGACAAATGATGATACATATGCTTTCATATTTTGTTGTATCCTGTCTTATAACTTACATAAAATGACATCTCTAATCCTTGTACACTTTGGGTTATAGCCCCCATGTCAAAATAAAAGCCAGGCAGGGATGCTAGAAAGTCTTACTAAACATCCTCTCTTTCTGATCAAGCCTCTATTCTGACTGCCTAGTCCATGCCTATAGCAGCTACATTCTGAAAGGTGGAAGCAGCTGGTTACTAGCACATGTCAGTCTAACTTGGGTTCATAGCAATCCTTAATGAGCTGTCAAGAGTCAATCACAAGAACATTTAAAAAAATGAATTTTACATTTCATAAATCTTAACACTATTGTAGCATATTGACATGTTTGTAATTTTCATTAACAAGTGGACAAACAAGTGTTTTCTTATGTTCTTTATTATTCACACCATCAAAGGGAACAACATAAAGATAATTCCAAAGAATCAATAATGTCAATGTTACTTTTATTTTTCTTTGGAATGCTGCTTATGGTTTTCTTTGGGCTCTTATTGCCTACAAGCTGAGCACAGATTTTTTTCAGGTAGATTGCTTTTATTTTAAAGTTTTCGTTTTCTAAGCTTGGCAACTGCTCTAAGTTAGAAGCACCACAAGAGCAAATTAATCCACTTAAAAATTCTTTTGAGGGCTAATCTTTGTATAAATTGCCAGTTGATAATGATGAGGGTGATGATAGCAGAAACTAAAGTTTATTGATTACTCACTATGTGCCTGACACTTTTATAAATCCATCAGGTTTTTTATGTATTTATTTATTTTGACATATTGTTATAGTCCCCTATTTTCCCCTTTTTGCCCCCTTCCACCCAGCCCATGCCTCTACCCTGGCCTTCACCACATTGTTATGTGTGTTCATGGGCTATGCATGTATGAATATATGTTCCTTGGCTAACCTCATCTACTCCCCAACAGTCTCTTCCATGTACCCATGCCTCTGACCTTATTTTGTTCATCAATTTATTTTGTTCATTGGATTCCACATATAAGTGAGATTATATAGTGTTTGTCTTTCTCTGACTGGATTATTTCACTTAGCATAACAATCTTCAGGTCCATCCATGCTATCACAAAGGGTTAAGAGTTCCTTCCTTTTTACAGCTGTCTATTATTACATTGTAAATGTACATCTTTTTTATACACTCGTCTACTTATGAGCACTTGATATATCTCCAAAATTTTTCAGTTTTTACATCTGTATAATAAGGAGAACAGTAGTATTTACCTAAATGGTTTTTCTATAGAAACTAAGTTAATATACACAAAGCACTTAGAATAGTGCTAAGCACATAAAAACACATTAGCTACTATTGTGTGTGAATTCACTTAATCTTCATCAAAATATTATAACGTTTCTGCTATCATTGAAACAATCTTACAGATGAAGGAACTTAAAGCAGATTATGAAACTTGTCCAAAGTCACAACAGAAAGGGACAGAGCCAGGATTGGAACCCAAGTGGTCTGACGCCTGAACAAACCAGCTCATATTGTTTGAGTTTCTTTATTTTCCTAGGAAAATATTTCTTGTAATTCCAAGAAATAATGACTTAGAATTACTTATATTGCATATGATTAAAGCTTATAGGGGTCTATGGTTATCTGACTGTGTGAATTTGGTCAAGTCACTATACATCTCTGCCATTTAATACCCAGCTGTAAAATAAGGACAATTAACTAAATAGTCTCTAAAGATCTTTCCAACACTGTGAACACTCTAAAACCCTGTGACGTTTATACTCTTCTAAGCAATTTTGATCTCCAGATATAGGGAAATTGATTTCAATTATACCAGGAGAATTTTTTTAAAAATGTTTGTCTGGTAATAAGGTAGTAAAACACTGAAAAGAGAAGCTTTTAAAGTTCCTTGCCTACAGCTCTGTAAGAAGTTTGACACTACTACTATCAGCTGAACATAAACTAGGTTATACATTTCTTATTGCTAAATGGTTCTATTTTTCCTTTATGTTAACTCCATATTAACTGTTGGATTTATGGTGTTAGACAAATTATTATAGCCTTAGCATCAAGCTGTGAGATTAGTGTTGGTAAAAAGAAGCAAGAATAGGCAGCATTCACATCCTCTACTCACCACAAATTAAAGGGTACACTGTGACCTACAGGAAGAAAGAACAACAGTGAGATCCACTTCTGCCCAAGACTAAAATATGAAATATGTTGGGTTTTCTTCAGGACATTCTTGCCACATTTGGGAACCATGCCAGGTTCCAGAATAGTCAAGGCCAGTGGGAGCACAGAGGCCTTGTTATCAGTACACCAGAATGACCAAAGGTTGTTCTATGCATATGCCTAAATGGGATGTTCAAGAACTCTGAGCCTGGGAATCCTAATCAGGTCAAGATACCATGAGCGGGTGCAAGGACACACGGTACACTGTGCCCTTCAGTAGCCAATATGATTGATGTTATTGTTGGCACGAAGCCTTCTTTGTCTAAATAGTGTAAAAGTAGGTTACTGACCAGCTAGTTAGCTGAAGTCAGCTGAGGATGGAGTAAGAAGAAGTCTGCTAGAGAAAGCAACTGGGAGGAGAGACAGGAAAAGCTGCTGAGCCAGAGAGCTCAGTTACTGCTACAATGTGAGGCAGTGAGTCTAGGAGGCAGCGTGCAGCTGCTCCAATAATAGCTGTGGGTACAGAGATTGATGCTGGTTTATGAGACAGATGTATGTTCACCAGCCGGTGTCTGGATGCCTGCCTTTATGGACTTTGCTGTGAGGACTGTTCTTGTTTGATGGCTATATGGCCACTGGATTCAGCAATGAAGACTCATTCTTATATACCCACAACCTCTTACGGCTTCTCCGTCTAATACCTGGTGTCCTAGGAAGTCCAGTTCCAGGCAGAGGGGCTCAGACCCAACACCTGTTACTAGTGAGCAGAGAATAAAGAAAGAACTTGGACTAAGTTCCCAACAGTTACTACAGTGGGCAGGATTCAAGCAGGAACCAGCCCTGGTGTGGTCGGATAGGAAAATTTAGAAGAATACATGGACTCACAGACACTCAGAAATACTCAGAGCCAGTCAGACCAGCATAACTGTGCGGTGCTCTTGCTGCTGGCTCTGACACCACACTATACACCACTCCTCTCTTCCCTTCAGGAACTCCATGTGCTTATGATAAGGTGACCAGACGTCCCGCTTTTGGCGGGACACTCCCGATTTTTAACAATTTGTCACGCGTCCCACGGCGTTTTAAAAAAGTCCCGATTTTTGGAAAGAATGCACGACAAGCTAGGGAACGGAGGGAGAATGGGAAGGGAATATACGGTTTCGGAGGCCATGTAGCTATTTAGCCAGGATATGAGTTTTATATTATTTTTGTTAATTTTATAATGTTAAACTTTAATAATAACAAATAATTGTTGAGAACTGATTATCAAGAACTGCTTATCAAAGTTCGCATTGTTGATCAGTTGTTAGAATTCGACCACCATTGTTTGGACTTAATGAACAATGACATTTTTTGGGATTGGCAACGAGGAAAACATTTTGTAACTGTCTCTCAGACGATACACATCGTACTGCGTGCTAGTAAGCTAGTTAAACAAGTGATGTCATTACAAATCAGCTATTCAGATAATTTAGGTAAGTAATTTATTTATTTCATAAATACATAAATTTTCTTGAATTTAGCAGACAGTCCTCGTATTATTTATATTTTATAGTGGCGTCAAAAAGTCTAGCGCCGGCCTTGAAAGTGACACTTATGACTTACGTTATGGCAAATTCAGAGGAAGAATAATACAAGTTAGTATTGTTATTATTTAGAAAGAAATATAGGATTAAAATAATTTTTAAAATATAGTTACTTTATAACAATCAAATTAATTTAATTTATAAACTAACAATAAAATATGTTCATGTAATTATGTACCTACTTACTGTGTTTTTAAGCAATATGTATATAATAATTTATAATATAATTTTAAATTATTATTTTTAGATTTTTAACATAATGAGTAAGAAAAGAGGATGCAAATTCAATGATGATCTAAGAAGTGAATTTCCTTTTATTAAAAAAACCAAAAGCGACTACAATATAGACCAAATTTTTAATCAAGAACCGCTCCCCCCCCCCCCGGGCCGAAACTGGTTTGGCTCAGTGGATAGAGCGTTGGCCTGCGGACTCAAGGGTCCCAGGTTCGATTCCGGTCAAGGGCATGTACTTTGGTTGCGGGCACATCCCCAGTAGGGGGTGTGCAAGAGGCAGCTGATCGACGTTTCTCTCTCATCGATGTTTCTAACTCTCTATCCCTCTCTGTAAAAAATCAATAAAATATATTTTTTAAAAAAGAACCCCCCCCCCCGCCCCCGGTCAATGGTGTCCCATTTTACCAATGTTAAAATCTGGTCACCTTAGCTTATAAGCAAGAATGTGTCCAACAGCACTTAGTGCTGATTTTTCCTTCCTTCCTTCCTTCCTTCCTTCCTTCCTTCCTTCCTTCCTTCCTACCTTTCTTCCCATAATCATTCCCTTAGCTACAACACATTGGCCAAAAAGGGGAGGGGGGCTATGATGATATAATATGTAATACCTTGCAAATAACATTAGAGCTTTCATAGTTGCCTTAAATATTCAGCCTAAAAGTTTAACATGGCCTTACCCAGGGAGATCCAAAATGGCTGCCTATGGGACAACAGGCTGCAAGACGGTGTGTGAGTGAGATAATGAAAGGAGTGTGTGTGGACATGCGGGGGTGTCTGTATTTGTGAGTGAGGGACAGCTATATTCCACGGGACTGTTGGGGACTGGCGGACTGGGCTCCTCTACTGCTGTTGAAATCTCTCCTGGAGCAGTGGCTCTGTTGCAGGTAACACGCCATCTTGAAGGGGAGACCAGCTGTGATTGGAAGCCCAGCCTTACCTTCAACTGGGAAGACCTCAGATAACTCTCAGAACCCTACAACCATAACGCCCAGGGACCAGCAGCCTCAGCTGCAAACTCATGAACACTGAGACTCCAGCCTCCCCAATTGTGGGCGCCTAAAATGTCTGTCAAGGGGGAGACAAAGTGGTGCCGAATACACAGATAGGCCCAGTGTCTTCTCACAGAGCAGATAGAAGGAACAACTGAATTGAATAACACCCACCTGGAATTTGGCAAATTAAACACAGACGGTGAGGCAATCCATGGACAGAAAAGTCAGATATCGCCTAGAGAAAGCTCTGCCTCCTCATATTCATCTGGGTGTTTGTTCTTTTCATATTTAGGATTAGTTGTTGTTTGTTGTTTGCATTCATCTCTGGGTGTTTGTTATTTGCATTTTTTGGATTAGTTTTTCTTTTATTGGAGTTATCTCCCCATATACATATATTTTTCCCACTTCTATTTTGTTCTCTATCTTTTCTCACTTACATGTTTTCCTTTTGTCAATATCATTTTTGCACTCTTTTCTATCCCCTAATTCTCTTTTCTCTGGTGGTCACCTTTATTTGGGGTTATTTGTATGGTGAACACATTTGTGTTTGGTGCCCTGTGCATTGTGTCTTGTTGTGTTGTATTTTGTGCCTTTAAGTCAACGCAGGAGAGAGAGAGCTACATAACCAGACACCCTGAGAGGAGTGATCATGGGGAGACAAAAAAACAGTGCACATATCAAAGAAAAGGAGGAATCACTGGATAAGGAAGTAAATAAAATGGAAGCAATCAATATTTCAAAGAAAGAATTCAGAGCAATGGTCATAAGGATGCTGAAAAGGATGGAAGACAAATTCAACAATATGTGTAAGAACCAAGAGGAAATAAAGAAGAGTCAAGAAGAAATGAAAAAATTCCATCGCTGCAATAAAGAACTCAATAGAATGCATCAACAGTAGACTAGAAGAATTGAAGGACCACATCAGTGAGCTAGAAGACAGGGTAGGAAAAAATACCCAAGCAGAGCAGCATCTAGAAAAAAAAACTTAAAAAACAGGAGGAGAGCCTAAGGGAACTTTGGGACAACATGAAACGAAACAACATCTGCATAATAGGGGTGCCAGAAGGAGAGGAAACTGAGCAAGGAATAGAAAACATGTTTGAAGAAATAATGACAGAAAACTTCCCTGATATTGGGAAGAAAAAACTCACACAAGTCTAAGAAGCTCACAGAGTCCCAAACAAGATGAACCACAAAAGACTGACACCAAGACACATTATAATTAAACTGGCAAAAACCAATGACAAAGTAAGAATCTTAAAGGCTGCGAGAGAGAAACAGAAAGTTACCTGGAAGGGATCTCCCATCAGACTATAGACTGATTTCTCAACAGAAACACATCAGGCCAGAAGGGAATGGAATGAAATATAAAAAGTCATGCAAAGCAAGGATCTGAATCCAAGAATACTGTACCCAGCAAAGCTATCAATCAAAGTTGAGAGTGAAATCAGGGGCTTCATAGACCAAAAAGGACTAAGGGAATTTATTACCACCAAACCAGCAATGCAAGAAGTGCTAAAGGGTCTGCTGTAAAAAATAGAAATAGGAAGCGAAGAAGAAACACAGGAATAAAGAATAAAAATGGTGACAAACAAGTACCTCTCAATAATAACTTTAAATGTAAATGGATTAAATGCCCCAATCAAAAGACATAGGGTAGCTGAGTGGATAAGAAAACATGACCCATATATCTGCTGTCTACAGGAAACCCACCTCAGAACAAAGGACTCACACAGACTGATGGTGAAGAGATGGAAAAAGATGTTTCAGGTGAATGAAAATGGGAAAAAAAAAAAGCTGGGGTAGCAATACTTATATATGACAAAAGACTTCAAAGTGAAGGCCATCAAAAGAGATAAGTAAAGCCAGTTCATAATACTAAAGGGAGCAATTCAACAAGATGATATAACTCTGGTAAAGATACATGCACCCAATACAGAAGCACCCAAATACATAAAAAAACTTCTAGAGGATATCAAGGGAGAGATTGACAGCAATACAGTCATAGTAGGGATCTTTAATACTCCACCAACACCACTGGACAAATCCTCTAAACAAAAAATCAGCAAATAAACATCAATCCTAAATGTCTCACTAGATCAGATGGAATTAATGACGTCTTCAGAACATTTTACCCAAAAGCCACAGAATATATGTTCTTCTCAAGTGCACATGGGTCATTTTCAAAGATAGACCCCATATTGGGGAATAGACAAAGTCTCTTCAAATTCAAGAAGATAGAAATCATATCAAGCATCTTCTTGGTCCACAATGTCATTAAATATGAAATAAAATACAATGAAAAAAATCAAATACTTGGAGGCTAAATAGCATGCTATTAAACAATGATTGGATTACCAAAGAGATCAAAGAAGAAATGAAAAGCATCATGGCAACAAATGACAATGAAACACAACAATCCAAAAACTATGGGACACAGTGAAAGCAGTCTTGAGAGGGAAGTTCATAGCTCTACAAGCCTACCTCAAAAAAACAAAAACAAAAATTGTAATAACTTATCTAACCCTAAAACTCAAAGAGATAGAAAGAAAACGACAAGAAAAGCCCAGCATAAGCAGAAAGAAGGAAATATAAATATCAGAGTGGATATAAACAACATTCTGACAAACACACACACACACACACACACACAAAAAAAAAAACATATAAAATATCAACAAAACCAAAAGCTGCTTCTTTGAAAGGATAAACAAGATTGATGAACCTAGAGCCAGGCTCACCAAGAAGCAAAGACAGAGGACCCAAATAAACAAAATCAGAAATGAAAGAGGTGAAGTAACAACCAATCCTACAGTAATACAAACAATTATGAAAAAATACTATAAACAACTCTATTCCAACAAAATGGACAACCAAGACAAAATGGACATATTCTTAGAAAAATACAAGCTCCCAAAACTCAATCAGAAAGAATAAAAACACCAGAATAGGCCAATAACTACCCAAGAAATTGAAGCAGCAATCAAAAATCTCCCAGCAAACAAAAGCCCTGGTCCAGAAGGCTTTTCCAGGGAGTTGTACCAAGCATTTAAAGAAGAACTAAAACGTATCCTTCTCAGACTATTCCAAAAAAATCAAGAGGAAGGCACACTTCCAAGCTCTTTCTATGAAGCCAGCATTACCCTAATCCCAAAACCAGATAAAGACAACACAATGAAAGAGAATTACAGGCCAATATCCCTCAGGAACATAGATGCCAAAATCCTCAACAAAATTCTAGCAAATCAGATCCAACAGTATATCAAAAAGATCATACACCATGACCAAGTAGGATTTATCCCAGGAATGCAAGGATGGTACAATATCTGCAAATCAGTGAACATGATAAATCACATAAACAAATTGAGAGATAAAAATCACATAGTCATATCAATTGATGCAGAAAAAGCACTTGACAAAATCCAACAGCCTTTCTTGATAAAAACTCTCAACAAGATGAGAATAGAAGGATCATACCTCAACATAATAAAAGCCACATATGATAAACCCACAGCTAACATCATACTCAATGGGCAAAAACTAAAACCATTTCCCCTAAGAACAGGAATGAGACAGGGATGCCCACTCTCACCACTCCTGTTCGACATAGTAGTGGAAGTATTAGCCATTGCAATTACATAAGAAGAAGAAATAAAAGGCATCCAAATTGGAAAAGAAGAGGTAAAGCTGTCCTTATTTGCAGATGACATGATATTGTACATAAAAAATGCAAAAGACTCCATCAAAAAACTAATAGACTTAATAAATGAATTCAGCAATGTAGCAGGATACAAAATTAATGCCAAGAAATATATGGCATTTCTATACACCAATAGTGAACTTACAGAAAGAGAGACTAAAAAAGCAATCCCATTTATCATTGCACCAAAAAAATTAAGATACTTAGGAATAAACTTAACTAAGGAGGTAAAAGACCTATATGCAGAAAACTACAGGACACTGAAAAAAGAGATAGAGGAAGACGTAAACAGATGGAAGAACATATCATGTTCATGGATTGGTAGAATCAACATCATTAAAATGTCCATACCACCCAAAGCAATCTATAGATTCAATGCACTCCCTACTAAAATACCAATGGCATATTTCACAGACCTAGAAAAAACTCTTCAATAATTCATCTGCAATAAAAAAAGACCCCGAATAGCCACAGCAATCCTGAGAAAGAAGAACAAAGTAGGTGGGATCTCAATACCAGATTTCAAGCTGTACTACAAAGCCACTGTCCTCAAAACAGCCTGGTACTGGCACAAGAACAGACATATAGACCAATGCAATAGAATAGAGAACCCAGAAATCGACCCAAACCACTATGCCCAGTTAATATTCGACAAAGGAGGCATGAACATACAATGGAATCAAGACAGTCTCTTCAATAAATGGTGTTGGGAAAATTGGACAGATACATGCAAAAATATGAAACTAGATCACCAACTTACACCATACACAAAAATAAACTCAAAATGGATACAGGACTTAAATATAAGACGGGAAACCATAAAAATACTAGAGGAATCCATAGGCAGAGAAATCTCATACATATGCCAAATCAATTTCTTCACCAATACCGCTTCTAGGGCAATGGAAACTAAAGAGAAAATAAACAAATGGGACTACATCAAAATAAAAAGCTTTTGCACAGCAAAAGAAACCATCAACAAAACAACAAAAAAGCCCACTGTATGGGAGAACATATTTGCAAATGTTATCACTGATAAAGGTTTAATCTCCAACATCTACAGGGAACTTATACAACTTAATAAAAGGAAGATAAATGATACAATAAAAAAATGGAGAACAAACCTAAATAGAATCTTTTTGAAAGTAGACAGAAGGAAGGCCAAGAGACACATGAAAACATGCTCAAAGTCATTAATTATCCGAGAGATGCAAATCAAAACGACAGTACCATCTCACACCTGTCAGAATGGCTATCATCAACCAATCAACAAATGACAAGTGTTGGCGAGGATGCGGAGAAAAAGGAACCCTCGTGCACTGTTGGTAAGAATGCAGACTGGTGCAGCCACTGTGGAGAACAGTATGGAGTTTCCTCAAAAAAACTAAAAATGGAACTTCCATTTGTCCCAGTAATCCCACTTCTAGGAATATATCTCAAGAAACTCGAAACACCAATCACAAAGGATATATGCACCCCTATGTTCATAGCAGCACAATTCACCATAGCTAAGATTTGGGAACAGCCTAAGTGCCCATCAGCAGATGAGTGGATTAGAAAACTATGGTACATCTACACAATGGAATACTACGCTGCTATAAAAAAGAAGGAATTCTTAACATTTGCAGCAGCATGGATGGAACTAGAGTGCATTATGTTAAGTGAAATAAGCCAGGCAATGAAAGAAAAATACCACATGACCTCACTCATTTATGGAAAATAAAGAACATTATAACCTGATGAATAAGAAGATAGATACAGAGGCAGTAAAGCACCGAACAGACTGTCAAATTACAGCAGGAAGGCTGGGGAGTGTTGGGGAGGGAGGGAAATAGATCAACCAAAGGACTTGTATGGATGCATATAAGCACAACAATGGACACAAGACACTGGGGGCATGGGATGAGGGCATTCGACAAAGGGCAGGGGAGTCTGGGGAAGGTCAATGGGGATAAAAAAGGAGATCTATTTACTAATATATGTAATATTTTAAACAATAAAAAATATTTAAAATATAAAGTCCTATCCTATGATTGTATTGATGTTAATCTCTCCCTTGATATCTTCCAGAAGTTTTTTATGTATTTGGTGCTCCTGTATTGGGTGCATATATGTTTACCAGAGTTATATCTTCTTGTTGAATTGCTCCTTTTATTATTATGAAGTGGCCCTCCTTATCTTTTGTTATGGCCTCCACTTGAGGTCTATTTTGTCAGATGTTAGTATTGCTATCTCTGCTTTCTTTCTTTTTTTTTTTTTCATTTCCATTTGCCCAAAATATTTTTTTGTTTCTTCACTATCAGTCTGTGTGAGTTCTTTTTTCTCAGGTGGGTCTCTTGTAGACAGCAGATATATGAGTCATATTTTCTTATCCATTCAGCTACCCTATGTCTTTTGACTGGAGCATTTAATCCATTTACATTTAAGGTTATTATTGATAGGTACTTATTTGTAGCCATTTTTTATTTATGCCTGTGTTCCTTCTTTCCTTTCTATTTCTTCTTTTTACAGCAGTCCCTTTAGCATTTCTTTAATTGCTGGCTTGATCTTAATAAATTCCCTTAGCTGTTTTTTGTCTATACAGCTCCTGATTCCACCTTTAATTTTGAATGATAGCCTATAGTATTACAGCAGGAAGGCTGGGGAGTGTTGGGGTGGAGGGAAATAGATCAGAATTCAATCCCTTGTTTTGCATCGCTTTGTATATTTCATTCCATTCCCTCTGGTCCTGATGTGTTTTTGTTGAGAAATCAGTTGATAGTCTAATGGGAGATTTCTTGTAGATAACTTTCTGCCTCTCCCTGGCAGCCTTTAGGATGCTTAATTTTTCATGATGTTTGCTAATTTAATTATGTGATGTGTCTTGGAGTCAGCATTTCTAGGTTCATATTGTTTGGGACTCTGTGTGCTTCTTGGACTTGTGTTACTTTTTTTATTGCCCAAATCATGGAGGTTTTCTGTCATTATTTCTTCAAATAGGTTTTGTGTTCCTTGCTCAGCTTCCTCTCTTTCTGGCACCCCTGTTATGCATGGTTTGTTTTGCTTTGTGTTGTCCTAAAGCTCCTTTAGACTCGCCACCTGCTTTTTAGGTGTGTGTTTTTCCAGTTGCTGCTCTGCTTCAGTGTTTTTCTACCTTGTCTTCTAACTCATTGATGGGGTCCTCAGCTTCTTGGAACCTACTGTTGAAACCTTCCATTGTGTTCTTTATTACATCTATGTCATTCTTCAATTCCTCTTGATTCTTACACATTTAGGAGAATTTGTCTCCCAGCCTTTTCAGCATCCTCATAAACATTACTCTGAATTCTTTCTCTGACAAATTGCTTGCCTCTATTTATTTAATATCCTTTTGTGGTGATTCCTCCTTTACTTTTGTGTGGGCATTGTTTCTTTGTCTCCCCTTTTTTGCTGTTCCTTTGTGATTATTTCTATGTATTAGATTAAACTGCTATGCCATCCAGATTTTTTTTAGTTTGTTTTGTATGTAGATGTTTTGTAGGACCCAGTGGTGCAGCTTCTCAGGCCTTCTGGACTGGGTATTCTAGAGATGGCCCATACTTGAGATATTTGAGTTCTCTTGATGTAGAGGGGTTTGTGTTATTGTCCTATTCATGGATGGAACCTCCTCTCAGGGTGTCTGGTTATGTGTTCTCCCTCTACCACGTTGTGCCAACCATTGTTGACGTTTAGACTGAACAGCACACAATACAACTTGACAAGACACGACACAAAGGAAACAAAATATGAATGTACACATGACACCAATAACCCCAATAAAAGTGACCACCAGAGAAAAGAGAATTAGGAAGAGAGAAAAGAGAGCAAAAAAATATATTGAGAAAAGATAAAAGGTAAGAGGGAAAAATATATATTGGGACAAAACAAATAAAAAAATTCAAACAACAAACACCCAGAAAAAGGAGGGGGTCAGAATCTATAGAGGCAGAGCTTATATACAGAAAGTAAGGTTAAGGAATTGAATGAATAGGGGAAGGACCGTGGTTCAATATAGAGGATGTAAAAAGAGAGTGAGTGGATAAAAAGAAAAAATAAATAAATTAGTTAATAAACATATAAAACACAAAAATGTATCTATTTGTTCATTTATTTTTGGAAAATGAGAACAACAGAGAGAGCAGATAGGTTTGAGTTTAGTGAGTGAAACTAAACAATTAGGAGAAGAAGAAAGCAAGAGAGGAGAGAAAAAACAAAAGCATAAACATATTGACTAGTGAAGATAGAGAAAAGAGAAGGGTGGATGGACTTGCAACAGGAGAGAGGAAATTAGATATATGAGTAAGCCAACAGAGACTACATTAATAATAATAATAATAATAATAATAATAATAATAATAACAACACATCAATAGATCATATAAAGAAGATCAATTTTTAACAAGGGGTAAAAAGAAAGGAAAGAGAAAAATTAAAGTGAGGACAGGAGAAGAGAAAACAGAATGAAAAAGGGAGAAGTGAGGAAGAAAAGGGTGGAAAAAATTAGATAAAATAAAATAGCAATAAAAAATAAAATAGAATAAAGAAAAAGTAAAACTAAAAAAATAAAAATTTAAAAAAGCAAAAATTAAAAAAAATTTAAATAAAGGATAAAAAAAGTGGAAGCATCCCTCGCTTTAGCTAAGTTTTAAGACCCCACACTTCTGTTCTGTCTACCATTTATGAGTTTCCTGTTAGGTAGGTAAGTGCTGACCACTGTCAGGGACTATCTTTGGTGTTTAGCATCGTGTTGAAGTACCAAGTGATCCACCACTCTTCTGTTTGTGTCTGTCTCCACAGCCTTGTCTGCAGGCAGGCGGGACCAATCTGCCCTCTTTGCCTGTCTGACTGCTGTCAATCTTAATCACTCAAGCATCTGTTTCTGACAGGGCTTTAGGTGAGGTCGTGCTGTATCGCTTTCCAGGACTGAAAGGCTCCTCTTCAATCCAGTCCCCAAGGGGTCTCCGGGGCTATTCAGAATCTTTGTTTCCTTTTTAAAGCTCAAGATGTAGGCTGAGTATGGCAGTATTAATTTTTGTTGAGGCTGCTGGGAGGGGCTGGCTCCTCAGGAGAAAAATGGCTGCTTAGGTTTGGAGGGTCACAGATGTCTCAGTACCTGATTCCTGGTCACCTCTCCCTGTCATGCTTTCCTCCACAGCCTCTCTCCAGACTCCACAAATCTTAACCTCTACCTGCACCGCAGCCTTGGGTGAGTGTTTGTAAATGGAAGGTACTATGAACTGGGTTTAGTGAATAAAAGCAAAGACAAAACAAAGGCAAATAACCACATGACTGTGAGTTTCTCTCCCTCTGGCACTACGCTACTCAGGCAGCTCTTCACACCACCTTTCTGGATGTAGCCTCTTGAAGCTGTGGACTTAGATCTAGATTCTCCAGCCACCAGCAGCCCTGTTAACTTCCTTTCCACAGTTGGATGTTATGCCTGTCCACAAGGGACATGGCCTTGGTGCAGTGCAGCTTCCTCCTGACCCTCTTGGCCTGGTAATCTCATGTCTCTCTTCAGCCAAGATCCCCAATCCTACCATTCTCCAGGTGACCTCTGCCCTTCCTGTCTGAGAATTGTCTCCCCAGCTGTGTCCAATTTGCCAATTCTGGGTGGATGCTCTCCGATTTAGTTGCTCCTTCTATCTGCTGTGGGACTAGGCACAGAAAATGTCTGCCTATTTGGCTGCCATTTTCTCCTTCTAAATTTATTTTGATGACAATGGCATTACAGTTATTTGTATCTTAATTTATTTGCCTTCAAAACAGCATCAATACTATCATTACAAATCTTATTAGATTACTAGAGGACCAGTGCACGAAATTCATGCACTCAGGGGAGGGGGGGCAGTTTCTCAACCCAGCCTGTGCCCTCTGGCAGCCCAGGAGCCCTCGGGGGATGTCCAACTGACAGGTTAGGCCCGCTCCCCACAGTCGGACATCCTTAGTGCTGCTGCAGAGGCGGGAGAGGCTCCTGCCACAGCCACTGCACTCGCCAGGGGGAGCGAGCCTAAGCCGTCAGTAGGACATCCCCTGAGGGCTCCTGGACTGTGAGAGGGGGCAGGCTGGGCTGAGGGATCCTTTCCAGTGCACAAATTTTTGTGCACCGGGCCTCTAGTCAATAATAACCTTAAATGTAAGTGGATTCAATGCTCCAATAGACATAGAGTAGCTGAATAGATAAGAAAACATGACCTACATATATGCTGTCTACAAGAGACCCACAACATAACAAAAGACTCACACAGAATGAATGTAAAGAGATGGAAAAAACTTTTCTGTGCAAATAAAAAAAAAAGCTGGGGTAACAATATTCATATCTGTCAAAGTAAATTTCAAAATGAAGGCCATAACAAGAGACAATGAAGGACATTTGAAAATACTAACAAGATTGAGGAGAAACCAAGATGGCGGCATAGGTAAACATCTAAACTGCTGCCTCGCACAACAATATCAAAACTACAACTAAAAGACAAAATGGACACCATCCAGAACCACAGGAAAGCTGGCTGAGTGGAAATTCTACAACAAGAAGGAAAGAGGAAAGCACATTGAGCCTCAGAGGAGCTGCAAAAGGCTGAGGTATGGAGACGCGTGCGCGAGAGGAAAGATGGCTGAGTGCATGGGGAGCTGAGTGTGCGACTGGCTTTCTAAAGCGGGAGGGAGTTGGAAGCTCCCGACTGTGCTGAACTCCAGTCCTGGGTGAGACTCTGGGAAACCAGACTCATTCAGGGGGAATCTGGACAGTCAGGAAAAGAGAAAGCACACTGAGACTCAGGGGAGCTGCAGAAGGCAGAGGTCCAGAGGTGCACGTGCACAGAGAGGACTGACTGCTGAGTGCACGGGTGGCTAAGTGCGCGGCTGGCTTTCTAAAGCAGGAGGGAGACAGAAACTCCCAACTGCGCTGAACTCCAATTCCGGGCTAGTTTCTGGGAACCCAGACTCATTCGGAGAGAAATTGGACTGTCTGGAATCGGGTGAAACCTGAGGGCGGCTTTCTCTCAAAGGTGCTTTTAGCGATTACTGAGGGACACTGAGACCCAGGGGCCTCATAGGGCAGGGCTGATGGGAAGCCAAGACTGTCTGCTCCACCCTGAGACTCCGCCCCATCCAAGCTGAGCACAGAGGCTTTTACAATTTTACAAGTATTGTCACATAAGGGTGTCTCCAGCACAGAAGTTCTGCCAGCATAGACACAGCTGATCCTCACAGCCAATTGGCCTGGAGCTCAATTCCTCCCAGTGATACCAACAACAATCAAGACTTAACTACAACAAGGCTGTGCACACAGTCCACAAAGGGGTGCACCAAGAGTGTCCACCTCAGGTAACTGGGGAGGCCAACCCACTGGGCCCTATAGGACACCTACCACACAAAGCTACTCTACCAACTCAGGGAAGCAGCGAAAATGTGGAGAAAAAGAAACAGATCACAAATGAAAGAAATGGAGGAAAGCAAATGACTGGATATAGAGTTCAAAACCACGGTTATAAGGTTTTTCAAGAATTTCCTAGAAAAGGCCTATAAATTTAGTGAGACCATCAAGGATATGAAAAAGGACCAACTAGAAATTAAACATACACTGACTGAAATAAAACATATTATACAGAGACCTAACAGCAGATTAGAGGACCACAAGAATCAAGTCAAAGATTTGAAATACAAAGAAGCAAAAAACACCCAACTGGAAAAGCAAAAAGAAAAAAGAATCCAAAAATTTGAAGATAGTGTAAGGAGCCTCTGGGACAACTTCAAGCATACCAACATCCAAATTATGGGGGTGCCAAAAGAAGAGAGAGAGCAAGATACCAAAAACCTATTTGAAGAAATAATGACAGATAACTTCCCCACCTGGTGAAAGAAATAGACTTATAAGTCCAGGAAGAGCACAGAACCCCAAACAAACGGAATCCAAAGAGGACCACACCAAGACACATCATAATTAAAATGCCAAGAGCAAAAGACAAAGAGAGAATCTTAAAAGCAGCAAGAGAAAAACAGTTAATTACCTACAAGGAAGCACCCATACTATTGTCAGCTGATTTCTCAACAGAAACTATGCAGGCCAGACGGGAGTGGCAAGAAATATTCAAAGTGATGAATAGCAAGAACCTACAACCAAGATTACTCTACCCAGCAAAGATATCATTCAGAATTGAAGGTCAGATAAAGAGCTTCACAGATAAGAAAAAGCTAAAGGAGTTCATAACCACCAAACCAGTATTATATGAAATGCTGAAAGGTATTCTTTAAGAAGAGGAAGTAGAAGAAAAAGGTAAAGATAAAAATTATGAACAACAAATACATGTCTATCAACAAGTGAATCTAAAAATCAAGTGAATAAAAAATCTGATGAACAGAATAAACTGGTGAATATAATAGAATCAGGGGCATAGAAAGGGAGTGGACTGACAATTCTCGGGTGGAAAGGGGTGTGGGGGTGTGGGAAGAGACTGGACAAAAATCGTATACCTATGAATGAGGACAGTGGGGGGTGGATTAAGGGCAGAGGGTGGGGTGGGAACCAGGTGGAGGGGAGCTATGGGGGTAAAAAAGAGGAACAATTGTAATAATCTGAACAATAAAGATTTATTAAATTAAAAAAAAGACAAAAAAATACTAACAAGACTGATACAATGAAGATATAACCCTCGTAAACATATATGTACCCAATATAGGAGCACGCAAATACATAAAAAACAAAACAAAAACCTTCTGGAGGACTTAAATGGGGAGACTGACAGCAATATAATCATATTCGGGGGTTTTAACACCCCACTGACATCACTAGATAGATCTTCTAAACAAATAAATCAACAAAGAAACAGTAACCCTAAACCACACAACAGATCAAATGTATTTAATAGATATTTACAGAACATATCTCCACAAAGATATAGAATATGCATTGTTCTCAAGTGCAAATGGGTCATTCTTAAAGATAGACTTCATGCTAGGACCCAAGACAAGTCTCTACAAATTCAAGAGGAATTAAATCATATCAAGCATTTTCTTGGATTAAATGGCATGAAACTAGAGATCAGCTAAAATAGAAACACCCCCAAAATATTCAAAAACATGAAGGCTAAATAGCATGTTATTAAACAACTAGAGGCCCGTTGCACGAAATTTGTGCACGGAGAGGGGGGGTGTCCCTCAGCCCAGCCTGTACCCTCTCCAATCTGGGATCCCTCTCACAATCCAGGACTGCTGGCTCCCAACTGCTCGCCTGCCTGCCTTCCTGATTGCCCCTAACCGCTTCTGCCTGCCAGCCTGATCACCCCCTAACCACTCCGCTGCCAGCCTGATTGATGCCTAACTGCTCCCCTGCCAGCCTGTTTGCCCCCAACTTCCCTCCTCTGCCGACCTGGTCACCCCTAACTGCCCTCCCCTGCAGGGTTGATCGCCTCCAACTTCCCTCCCTTGCAGGCCTGGTCCCTCTCAACTGCCCTCCCTTGCAGGCCTGATCCCTCCCAACTGCCCTCCCCTGCTGGCCATCTTGTGTCCACATGGGGCAGGATCTTTGACCACATGGGGGCATCCATATTGTGTGTTGGAGTGATGGTCAATCTGCATATTACTCTTTTATTAGATAGGATAGAGGCCTGGTGCAGGGGTGGGGGCCAGTTGGTTTGCCCTGAAGGGTGTCCCGGATCAGGATGGGGGTTCCCTTGGGGCGTGGGGCAGCATGAGCAAGGGGCCTGTGGTGGTTTGCAGGCCAGCCACGCCCCCTGGCGACCCAAGAGGCGGCCCTGGTATCTGGAATTTATTTACCTTATACAATTGAAATTTTGTAGCCTGGAGTGGAGCCAAGCCTCCTGCTTGCTCTGTGGCTGACAGCCATTTCTGTTGGGGTTAATTCACCTTCTATAATTGAAACTTTGTAGCCTTAAGCGGAGGCCTAGGCCTGGCCAGGGTGTGCGGAAAGCTTTACTTTCTCTGTTGCCGGGGGCAACCTTGGCCTGCTCTCTCCAGCTCCGTGGCTGCTGCCATTTCTGTTAAGATTTGTTTACCTTCTATAATTGAAACTTTGTAGCTTGAGTGGAGGCTTAGGCCTAGCAAGGGCAGGCGGAAAGCTTGGCTTCCTCCATTGCCTGGGAAACCTTGCTCTCTGTGGCTGTAGCCATCTTGGTTGGGTTTATTTGCATACTCGCCCTGATTGGCTGGTGGGCGTGGCTAGTGGGCGTGGCTTAGGCGTAGCGAAGGTGTGGGCAATTTGCATATTACCCTTTTATTAGGTAGGATGAAAGGGTCACTGAAGAAATCAAGGAAGAAATAAAAAACTTCCTGGAAACAAATGAAAATGAACAAACAACCCAAACCCAATGGGACACAGTGAAAACAGCCCTACGTTGGAAGTTCATAGCACTACAGGCCTATTTCAAGAAACAAGCAAACAAAATTTGCTAATAAACTAACACTACCACTTAAAGATCTTGAAAGAGAACAATTAGAATAGGCCAACGTAAGGAAAAGGAAGGAAATAATAAATATCAGTGCAGAAATAAATGACACAGAGAGTAAAAAACACAATACTAAAGATCAAGAAACCAAGAGCTGGTTCTCTGAAAAGATAAACAAGATTGATGCATTTAGCCTCACTTATTAATAATTATTAATTTGGATTTATTAATCCAAATAAATACAGAAACAAAAGGGGTGAAAAACCAACTGACACTACAGAAATACAAAGGATTATAAAAAAATACTATGAACAACAATGTGACAACAAGTTGTACAATGGAAAAATTCCTAGAAAAATACAATCTTCCAAAACTCAATAAGGAAGAATCAGAAAACTTTGCTAGGCCAATAACAACTGATGAAATTGAAGCAGTTATAAAACAAACAAACAATCAAACAAACAAAAAAACTTATAGCAAACAAAAGCCCTGGTCCAGATGGCTTCACAAGGAAGTTTTACCAAACATTCAAAGAACTAAAACTTATCCTCCTCAAACTATTCCAAAAAATCCAAGAGGAAAGAACACTTCCAACCTCTTTTTTTTTTTTTTTTTTTTTTGAGACCTGCATTATTCTTATTCCCAAACCGGATAAAGACACTATAAAGACAGAGAATTACAGGCCAGTATCCCTAATGAATATAGATGCTAAAATGATCAACAAAGTATTAGCAAATCAGAATCAGCAATATATTAAGAAGATCATATACCATGATCTAGTAGGATTTATACCAGGGATACAAGGCTCATACAATATTTGTTAAACAAATAAACTTAATACATCACATAAGTAAATTGAAAAACAAAAATCACATGACAATATCAATAGACACAGAAAAATCATTCGAAAAAAGCAAACACCCAATTTTGATAAAAACGCTCAGTAGAGGGTTCATACCTCAACATATTAAATGCCACATGTGACAAACCTAAAGCCAACATGATACTCAGTGGGCAAAAACTTCAACAATTTCCCCTAAGAACAGGGATAAGACAGGAATATCCATTTTCACTACTCTTATTCAACATAGTATTGGAAGTCCTAGCCACAACAATCAGAAAAGAAGAAATAAAATGCATCCAAAATGAAAAGGAGGAAGTAAAACTCTTATTATTCCCAGATGACATGATATTGTAGGTAGAAAACTCTAAAGATTCCAACAAAAGACTACTAGATTTAATAAATAAATTTGGCAATTTAGCAGAATACAAAATTAACACCCAGAAATCAATGGTATTTTTATACAACAATAATCAATTCTCAGAAAAAACAAACTATATATATATATATAATTTACTATTGCAACAAAAAATTAAGATACTTAGGAATAACTTTAACCAAGGAGGTAAAAGACCAATACTCAGAAAACTATAGGACATTGAAAGAAGAGCTAGAGGAAGATATAAAAAAGTGGAAGAGTATAACATGTTCATTGATTGGTAGAATTAACATCATTAAAATGTCCATACCTCCCAAATCAATCAATAGATTCAATGCAATCCCTATTAAAATACCAGAAGCACATTTCAGAGATCTAAAACAAATACTCCAAAAATTTATATAGAACCAAAAAAGACCCCAAATAGCCACAGCAATTCTGAGAAACAATAACAAAGTTGGACGAATCACAACACCAGATATCAAGTTATTCTACAAAGCCACTTTAATCAAAACAGCCTGGTGTTGGCACAAGAAGGTACATACAGAACAATGGAACACAAAAGAGACCCCGGAAATCGACCCACGCCATTACTTTCATTTAATATTTGACAAAGGAGGCAAGAACATACGATGAAGTCAAGACAGTATCTTCAATAAATGGTGTTGGGAAAATTGGACAGAGACATGCAAAAAAATGAAACTAGACCACCAACTTATACCATACACAAGAATAAATTCAAAATTTATAAAGAAATTTAAAAAAAAATACTCAAGTATCAGTCATGAAACCATAAATATTCTAGAAGAAACCATAGGCAGCAAAGTCTCAGATATATTTTGTAACAATATATTTATAAATACATCTCCTTGGGCAAAGGAAATTGAGGAGAAAGTAAACAAATGGGACCACATCAAAATAAAAAGGTTCTGCACAGCAGAAGAAACCATCAACAAAATGAAAAGGGAGCCCACTGTACAGGAAAATACATTTTGCAGTGACACACCTGATAAATATACAGGGAACTCATACAACTTAACTAATGGAAGACAATCCAATTTAAAAATGGACTAAGGACCTAAATAGACACTTCTCCAAACTGAACATACAGAGAGCCAAGAGACATGAAAAAATGTTAAAAGTCACTAATCATTCAAAAGATGCAAATCACAATGACAATGAGGTATCGCCTCACACCTGTCAGAATGGCTATCATCAACAAATGAACAAATGACAAATGTTGGCAAGGATGTAGAGAAAAGGCAACCCTAGTGCACTGCTGGTGGGAATGCAGACTGGTGTCGTCATTATGAGATGGGTGTGGAGTTTCCTTACAAAATTAAAAATGGAACTCCCATTTGATTCAGTGATCCCACTTCTAGGAATATATCCTAAGAATCCTGAAACACCATTCAGAAAGAATATATGCACCCCTGTGAATAGCAGCATAATTTATAGTAGCTAAGCTCCTGAAATAGTTCAATTGATCATCAGTAGATGAGTGGGTGAAAAATATGTGGCACATTTATACCATGGAATGCTATGCAGCTGTAAAAAAGAGGATCTCTTATCCTTTTAGACAGCATGGAGGGACCTGGAGAGTATTGATAGGTGAAACAACCCAGTCAGGGAAATATAATTATCACACGATCTCACTCATATGTGGAACCTAATGAACAAAATAAACAGATGAATGAAATAGATCCAGGGTCAGAGAAGCATGGAACAGACTGAATATGGAATCTCAGAGGGAATGTGGGGGAGGGTGCATGTGTGGGAAGAGATCAACCAAAGAACTTGTATGCATATGTATGCATAACCCATGGACACAGACAATAGTGTGGTGAAGACCAGGGAAGGGGTGGTCGGAGAGGCTAGAGGGGTTATTAGGGGAGGAAATGGGACATATGTAATACTTTCAACAATAAAAATTTGAAAAAATAGGAAGTCATACAAAAGTTGGAGTTGGGAGTATCTGTGTTTGGTAGGTATGAGCAATATAGATAAAAAAAGCAAACCGTCCTGGCTGGAGTGGCTCAGTGCTTGAGCATATCCAGGAGCTCATGGCTCCATTTCAGGTCAGACCACATTCCTAGGTTGAATACTGGCTCTCTGTGGAGGGCATGCAGGAGGCAGCCAATCAATTATTCTCTCTCATCATTGATGTTTCTATCTTTCTCTACTTCTCCCTTCCTCTCAGAAATCTATAAAAATATTAATAAAGCAAATACATTAATAAAGCAAAGACAAAAATTGAAAATTTGTATTATTATGTGATGTAGGTACAAACACGAATTCCAGAAAACATGAAATTAGCACGTCGAACTTCAATTGAGAAAGCATTGTTGAAGCGGTACTCACAACAACATTCTTGTGAGGTTCCAGTTCTGGCAGTTGAATTGAAGTCTGTAGCAATTAAATTAGCAAATCATATGCACAAACCATTCAAAGCAAGTGATGGATGGCTTTGGCATTTCACAAAAGGCACTGAATTATGAACAAACACATTTATGGCAAAGCTTCAAGTGAGCCAACAGAAGATACTGAACCATTTAGAAAAAAAAAGTATTAGAACATATAATAATGAAATGCTATTACAGTCTCAGATTTACAGTGCTGACAAAACTGGTTTGTTCTGTCATTCTGTGCCTGAAAACACACGAGCTTCCAAAAAAAAAAAAAAAAAAAAAAAAGACACCTGGAAAAAAAATCAGCAAGGACAGGATCTCGGCGCTGCTATGGTTTGCATAAACTGACACCTGAAATTGTTGGCAAATCTTGTAAACCTAAAATTTTAAAAAATATAATGAATAATCTGCCTGTTTTTTATTATAACTCTAAAGAGGCATGGTCCAACTTGGACATTTTCCAAGACTGGTTTTTTGTACCTGCAGTCAGGAAATTTCAAGGTGAAGAAATTGGAATTCCACAGGAAGAAGCAAAATGTTTATTGATTTTAGATAATAGTCATTCTCATCTATCCACAAATATTTTATGTTCAGAAGATGGCAAATTAGATGTCTGTTTTTGTCAAAAAAATAAAACATCACTTATCCAGCCCATGGACCAGGGAATAATTCTGGGCACCAAATATAGAGCAAAACGTTTTTAGAGGAAGTAATGGTTGTATTACAGCATGAAGATAATGAAGAAGATACAAGAGGACAATGTACCTTACAAAACTTAGAGTTACCATTTAAAATAGATACTTTTTTAATTTTGCTGCAGCATGGAAAGAAGTGAAAGTACAAACACTAAAAAATGGGTGGAAGGATTTGCTTGACAATGAGGATGCAGACTTGGATTCAGAAGGGCTAAAGTTTACTGATTACTGTAGGACAGTACAGAATATGGGTGCAGAAGAAGTAGCTGAGGAAGTTATTTTACAGTGGTTAGAACATGAAGGTGATCCTAAGTATCACATCACGACTGAAAGTGAAATGGCAGATGAGGTTATGAGCTTGGAAAATGAGGATAGGACTGAAGATAATGAGGAAGAAGAAACAATGCGAAAGAAGTTATCAGTGATTAGATCACATCTCATCTAATAACATTTATTGACAATTCATCAGATAACAAAATTCAGCTTTATTACACCTATTTTTGTAATATTAACGAACTAATTATAAAAAACAACAACAGCAGACTTCAAAAGTTCAAACAAAACGATAGTTTTTTTCAAAACAGACTTACCTAAAGCAAGTGCCATTTTCTACTTGGTTAATATGCATTCTTCTGTCTCTCAGGAAATACTGATTTGGCTATAGCTGGACCTCTCCTCCAATATGAGTTAGGTTAAAAATGCTACTTTTATTCAGATTCAATAATTTTGAATTTAACAAGTCTATCACACATAGAGGATGTCTGGTTGATTCACTCCCTGAGTTGTCTTTTCAGATACCCTGGGCTGTGGGATAAAATATCTATTGGTTATTCAGGTCTGACTGCACAACATCCTATTTTAATTCCATTTTACATTAATGTCTATGCAAACTGTCTAAAAGAAGCAAATCAATTGAACTATAAGGGATGTATTGGATCGCTGGTTTTAAACATAGCATTCAGTGCTTGGCAAGATATAAAATATTGATTAATATAAACTAAAATATATTTTCTTCATTTAAAGTTATTTAACATTTTTATTTCAATAGTTGGATAAAGATACACAAATTTTATGAGATATTTGAGACTCAATGCTCATCAGAAAGAACCCGTGAGAGTTCCATTAATGACTTTTTCTAAATATTCAGCTTTTTATTGATGGGTTAGGCAAAAATACTTTTCTTGTTGACTCTTACTTGGCTCTGTGTTGGTGCAGAGAGTGGGGGTTTTGTTAATGTCACGTTAAAAAACAATTTTTTTCATATATTTTATTGATTTTTTACAGAGAGGAAGAGAGAGGGATAGAGAGTTAGAAACATCGATGAGAGAGAAACATCGATCAGCTGCCTCTTGCACACCCCCCACTGGGGATGTGCCCGCAACCAAGGTACATGCCCTTGACCGGAATCGAACCTGGGACCCTTGAGTCCGCAGGCTGACACTCTATCCACTGAGCCAAACCGGTTTCGGCAAAATACAATTTTTAAAAATGATAATTTTCCTGGCAATTTCACAATGTAATGAAAATCATTAATCATTAACAATCTTCACATGTTGGTGGAGTTGCACACCTATAAAATGTATAATTTTAAAATTAAATTGAAATCTTGAAAATAAGCAGACATTATCAAAATAATTTCAAGTGATTTAAAGAAGTTGAACAAAGGTTAAGGCCCCCAAATTATTTAAGAAATGATAGTTTCCTCTTGGTCTAATTAGAGAACCTGAATGTGATTATGTTGTGGTTCTCAGGACCCTAACTGCACATAAAATCTCCTTCTAAATAAAAACACATGTGCTATTTCTAACTTTCTTCCCATCTCAAACAAGAGATGGATTATTGAAATGTGTAGAGATTTCATGTAGAATTGGCAGTCAGCTTAAAGGGCAATAATTTAACTCTAGCACCGTGAAACGGAAATTTACTTCCACTCAGTGTAATTCCACTGACCAGCAGCAGGCAGTTGCATTTTTATTTTATTTTACTTTTATGAGCACAGATAGATTTAATTGCTTTAGCTTTAGCATAATGGCCTACCACTGCCTGTTGACAGGGTCCCTGTGTGGGCAAATTATGGCAGATTATGTTGCTGTTCCAGTGATCTTTCTGAGAATACCTGGGTCTCTCTCCTCTGCTGCCTTGGATAAGGATAACCTGCCAAATATTCACCTTTTTGCTAAAAAGGTAACTTTGGAGATCAGGCTGCTCAAATCTGATGTCTCTGTAATCTTTTGCTCTTCACTTTTGTAAATTCTTGTTTCTTATTGAAGGCAAGATTGTGTACCTTTCCTTTGTACAGCATAATAATGAGTAAAGTGTAATTTCCTCGTAAATGAAAACTATGGACATCTAAATATACCTTTTTTTGTTATAGGAAATACAGAGTTTGAAAAAGTAGGTTTACAGTTTTGAGCATGCAAAAAACAGATTTATTATTGCATCATTATTTATTAATTATTGTATTACTTTCCATAAAAACAATGTAAAACAATTTTTGCCCCACTCTGTACATTATAGGTTAGATTTACTTAGGGTAGGAATGGTAAAACTCTCTACCCTCAAAGAACAGTCACACAGATTTATAGCAGTGCATTTTAAATATTCTCTTTTCCCCAGTGGCTGTTCATGGAGCAGTGAACAATGTTTTGATTCCAACCTAAACCATAAATCCAGATTTTACTGCTGTTGAATTGATGTACAATTCAGATTACTGTGTCTGAGAAGAAAAATATGGAAATAATTACACTAACCATAAGTATTTGCTATAAAACTACAAGTTAAAAAACACACCTTTAAATGTATGGAATACATATCATTGTGTATTTACATTTTAAATGCATGATGCTGTTACAGAAAAATACAGATAACGGACATTGTTCCCGTATATCTGAATCAATGACATTTTGTGGCTTCTTAACTAGTTGTTGAAAAGTTGTCCCTAGGGCAGCGTCATGGGTGTGTGACCTGTGCATTCACACAGTGCCCTGCATTTAGAAGGCCCTTGGTTTTAACGCTCTTCTGGCTCTGTCTTGAGATTCTTAATAATTTTTGAACAAGAGAGTCTTCATTTTCACTTTTCACTGGGGCCTGCAAATTCTGTAGTTGGTCCCTCATTGTATAAAGCTGATTCTGCAGTTCACAGGCTTAATTTTTCCTTCCTCCTAGTGTGTTACATAGTTCTTGTCTCCGTTATGGTTTTTAGCCTATTTTTACCTCCCTGAACTGCTTTCTATGTTCCATTTTCATGTGTTTAGATTGTAGCAGACGTGAACTTCCTGTGTCTCAGGCTAGGCCATGAATCAGGCTGGGAGCTGGGACCATAGCGCTGTCAGGGGAGCTGTCTGGTTCCTGCTTTAAAATAACACGTGTTTGACAGCTCAGTTTACATAACAGTAAAATTGTGGGGGCATTCAACAATGGCATAATAACTAGGAACTTAATTTATATAGACTTTTTCCTTGCAATATAGTTTCCAATAAATAAATCTCCCCGGGTTAGGAAGACATGGAATTTCACAATGCTCACATTTTTCTCCTTGAGTTTGGACCTGCTTTATTTTCTTGGTAGTTAACAAAATGAGCACTACACCTCGTAATTTTACTTTTACCCTACTTGTAACAGCTTATGTTCAGGATTTATGAGAATATATGGGATGCTCACGGACCGTGTTAGAACAAGTTTCATTAAAAATACATTTTCTTTTCTGTTTTTTTGCAAATAATGTTTTTCTATGTATCCAAAGCAGTGTTGGTGATGATCTGCCAGAATGTAATAGCAATTAGAATTTTTCTTTAAAGCACTATAACAATGTGCAGAAAGTTGGGTTTCATTTCTACATTCATGTTTTTCAGTTATTTTTAAAATTAAAGGTTTTAGTTGAAACGTGTAAATGAAAAGAGAGGAAAGCTAAAGTAAATAGTGGGAACATCCCCTTCCTTTCAGAGGAAATAGTCTTTGCCTTGTCATTATTTTATATTTATATAAGGGAGATACATCAGGGCCAAGCACAATGAATGTAATTGTGCCAAAGATTAACACAATCCCTTTCTTGAGGGACTTTCTGCCTAGAACTGGGTCAAGAGTGCACTCAAGGGAAGGAAGTGAGCTGAAGCTTTTAGAATTCCAGTGTGCATTCAGGACCAAACCACCTGTGGGCTTCGAACAATGGCTTCAGATGGGAAATGTTGGAGAAATTTTTCTGAAATATAAAGTATATGGTAAGACTTAAAGGTTAACAATTTTTATGAATGTGTGTGTCTATGAACAAGTGGACAAAGGTGAAGTTATTAATGTTTAACAAGTGTTGATTATTTAGGTAAGTGATGATAATTGCACAACATTTAGGAAATTGAAAGAAGATTCAGAAATCTAACCAGGGCTGCCTTCACTCAATCAAACTGCAGTTGCCAATCTGAGTGTTTGGTCAGAGAGGACATCAACAAATACTGTAAGGGTCACAACTTCTCTATGAAAAGGAACTTGAAGGGATTCAGTTTTCTTCTAAAATTATAATCTTGAGGATTGTATGCAAAACAAGTTGTGTTAGACTAAATAAAATGTGTCCTTTCTTGTTCCCACATTTATAACTAGTTAAGTTATACAGTGGGATGAAAATTTTGGTGTTGGAAAGAGAAAGAAAAGCATATAAGGATAGTTTAAATTTTTGTGCAATTCCTTCCAGGTGTATTTTATTTTCATTTAAGATATTCTTAATCAATCCATAAAAATGCCTTATAATGCAGAAATATACAGTAAGTAAATGGCATATAATTGTAAGAGAGAATAGTATTTGGATGGGTTATTGTCCATAAAAAAATAAAAAGTAATACATTCAACTTTTAAAACCAATAGATGGATGGATATTTGGAGACTTTTAATAGATTCTTAGAGAGTCATTCATCTCAATGAGAGTCCTTTCTCTACTGTGTCTCATCTATACAGTATACACTGATTTTTTTCTGGATATTTTACTCAACACAGAGTAGCAGATATCCTTTTCTCACTACTTTACTAGGTCTATATTCTTTCAAGGCCCTAATTTTCCTCTATTTAATTTTCTCTTTTGCACAGTGCATAGTATCAACATACATAGTTTTGGGACACATAAAAGCAGTAAAAAAATGCTATAGGTAGAATATAGAGCCCAGAAATAAACTCTTGCACATATTGTCAGATGATTCTCAATTAAGGTGCCAAGGCTGACCATTCAATGAACAAAGAACAGTCTTCTCAACAAATGGTAGTAGAGAACTTTTTTATCTACATAAAAAAGAATGAAGTTGAAACTTTACCTTATATTTTATACAAAAAAAATAACTCAAAAATGTAAATAAAAGAACAAAAACTGTAAAACTCTTAGAATAAATCAAAAAAGAAAAGCTTTATGACATTAGATTTGACAATAACTTATTGGATATGACACTAAAAGCATAACCAACAATAGAAAAAATAGCTAAGTTGGACTTCATCAAAATTGAAAATTTTATGCATTAAATAAAGGGCACTATCAAATGGTGAAAAGACAATTTTACAGAATGGGAAAATATACTGGCAAATTACATATTTGATATGGTATTAATATCCGGAATATTAAAATAACTCCTACAACTCAACAGCTATAAAAAAACAAGCAGCCCAATTTAAAGTGGGAAAAAGACCTGAATAGACATTCCTCCAAAGAAGATATACAAATGGTTGATAAGTACATGGAAACATATTTCAACATCATTAGCCATAAGGAAAATGAAAATCAAAACCACAATATGATACCACTTCACATTCATAAGAATGTCTATTATTTTAAAAAGGTAGGGTGGGATAAAATGTGTTGGTGAGGATGTAGAGAAATTGAAACATTTGCATTGTTGGTAGGAATGCAAAAGGGTGCAGCTGCTATAGAAAAAAGTATGTCACTTCCTCAAAATAGTACAATATGATCCAGCAATTCTACTGCTAGGTATATACCAAGATAATTAAAAGTAGGGTCTCCAATATACATTTGTATACCAATGTTCATAACAGCATTATTCACAATAAGCAAAAGGTGAAAACAATCCAAATTTCCATGCACAAGTGAATGAATAACAAAATGTGGTATATGCATACACTGGAATAATATTTGGCCTTAAAAGAAAATGAAAATTTAATACAGCTACTACATTGATGAACTTGGAAGATGTATGCCAAGGGAAATAAGCCAGTCACAAAAGAACAAATATTATATGATTCTACTTATTTGAAATACCTAGAATAAGAACATTCATATATACAAAGTACAATGGTGGTCGCTAGGTGCTACATGGAGGATAGATTATAAAGTTATTTATTGTTTAATGAGTACAGAATTTCAGTTTAGTGGTGATGATTGTATAACATTGTAAATGTACTCAATGCCAAGGAATTACAAACTTAAAAAAGTTAAAATGTTTGGAGTTTCTTAGGATATATTCCTAGAAGTGGAATCAATAGGTCATATGGCAGTTGAATTTTTAATTTTTTTTTAATTTTTTTTGTTTAAAGTATTACATACAGTAGTATATATATATCTCCTTTTTTTTTTCCCCATTGACCTTCCCCCAGCCTCCCCTACCCCCTTTCGCATGCCCTCATCCCCGCCACCCGAGTGTCTTGTGTCCCTTTGTTGTGCTTATATGCATGCATACAAGTCCTTTGATCTCTTTCCACACCTCCCCAACATTCCCCAGCCTTCCCGCTGTAATTTGACAGTCTGTTCGGTGCTTTACTGCCTCTGTATCTATCTTTTTGTTCATCAGGTTACAATGTTCTTTATTTTCCATAAATGAGTGAGATCATGTGGTATGTTTCTTTTATTGCCTGGCTTATTTCACTTGACATAATGCTCTCCAGGTCCATCCATGATGCTGTAAATGGTAAGAATTCCTTCTTTTTTAGAGCAGCATAGTATTCTATTGTGTAGATGTATCATAGTTTTCTAATCCACTCATCTGCGGATGGGCATTTAGGCTGTTTCCAAATCTTAGCTATGGTGAATTATGCTGCTATGAACATAGGGGTGCATATATCCTTTCTGATTGGTGTTTCTAGTTTCTTGGGATATATTCCTAGAAGTGGGATTACTGGGTCAAATGGGAGTTCCATTTTTAGTTTTTTGAGGAAACTCCATGCTGTTCTCCACAGTGGCTGCACCAGTCTGCATTCTTACCAGCAGTGCATGAGGGTTCCTTTTTCTCCTCATCCTCGCGAACACTTGTCGTTTGTTGATTTGTTGATGATTGCCATTCTGACAGGTGTGAGATGGTACCACATTGTCGTTTTGATTTGCATCTCTCGGATAATTAGTGACTTTGAGCATGTTTTCATGTGTCTCTTGGCTTCCTTCTGTCTTCTTTTGAAAAGATTCTATTTAGGTCCATTGCCCATTTTTTTGTTGGATCATTTATCTTCCTTTTATTAAGTTGTATAAGTTCCCTGTAGATGTTGGAGATTAAACCTTTATCAGTGAAACATTTGCAAATATGTTCTCCCATACAGTGGGATTTCTTGTTGTTTTGTTGATGGTTTCTTTTGCTGTGCAAAAGCTTTTTATTTTGATGTAGTCCCATTTGTTTATTTTCTCTTTAGTTTCCATTGCCCTAGGAGCGGTATTGGTGAAGAAATTGCTTCGGCATATGTATGAGATTTCTCTGCCTGTGGATTCCTCTAGTATTTTTATGGTTTCCCGTCTTATATTTAAGTCCTGTATCTATTTTGAGTTTATTTTTGTGTATGATGTAAGTTGGTGATCTAGTTTCATATTTTTGCATGTATCTGTCCAATTTTCCCAATACCATTTATTGAAGAGACTGTCTTGACTCCATTGTATGTTCATGCCTCCTTTGTCAAATATTAATTGAGCATAGTGGTTTGGGTCGATATCTGGGTTCTCTATTCTATTCCATTGGTCTATATGTCTGTTCTTGTGCCAGTACCAGGCTGTTTTGAGAACAGTGGCTTTGTAATACATCTTGAAGTCTGGTATTGAGATCCCACCTACTTTGTTCTTCTTTCTCAGGATTGCTGTGGCTATTCAGGATCTTTTTTTATTCCAGATGAATTTTTGGAGAGTTTTTTCTAGGGTTGTGAAATATGTCCTTGGTATTTTAATGGGGAGTTCATTGAATCTATAGATTGATTTGCGTAGTATGGACATTTTAATGATGTTGATTCTACCAATCCATGAACATGGTATGTTCTTCCATCTGTTTACATCTTCCTCTATCTCTTTTTTCAGTGTCCTGTAGTTTTCCGAGTATAGGTCTTTTACCTCCTTAGTTAAGTTTTTTCCTAGGTATCTTAATTTTTTTGGTACGATGGTAAATGGGATTGCTTTTTTAGTCTCTCTTTCTGTAAGTTCACTATTGGTGTATAGAAATGCCTTAGATTTCTTGGCGTTAATTTTGTATCCTACTACATTGCTGAATTCATTTATTAAGTCTAAAAGTTATTTGATAGAGTCTTTAGGGGTTTTTATGTACAATATCATGTCATTTGCAAATAAGGACAACTTTACTTCTTCTTTTCCACTTTGGATGACTTTTATTTCTTCTTCTTATGTAATTGCAATGGCTAATACTTCCACTACTATGTCGAGCAGGAGTGGTGAGAGTGGGCATCACTGTCTTGTTCCTGATCTTAGGAGAAATGGTTTTAGTTTTTGCCCATTTAGTATCATATTGACTGTGGGCTTATCATATATGGCTTTTATTATGTTGAGGTATGATCCTTCTATTCCCACCTTGCTGAGAGTTTTTATCAAGAAAGGCTGTTGGATTTTTTCAAATGCTTTTTCTGCATCAATTGATATGACTATGTGATTTTTATCTCTCAATTTGTTTATGTGATTTATCATGTTCATTGATTTGCAGATATTGTACCATCCTTGCATTCCTGGGATAAATCCTACTTGGTCATGGTGTATGATCTTTCTGATATACTGTTGGATCTGATTTGCTAGAATTGTGTTGAGAATTTTGGCATCTATGTTCATGAGGGTAATTGGCCTGTAATTCTCTTTCATTGTGTTGTCTTTATCTGATTTTGGTATTAGGGTGATGCTGGCTTCATAGAATAAGCTTGGAAGTGTTCCTTCCTCTTGTATTTTTTGCAATAGTCTGAGGAGGATAGGTTTTAGTTCTTCCTTGAATGTTTGGTAAAACTCCCCTGTGAAGCTGTTTGGCCCCAGGCTTTTGTTTGCTGGAAGCATTTTGATGACTGCTTCAATTTCTTCCATAGTTACTGGCCTATTGAGATGTTTAGATTCTTCCTGATAGAGTTTTGGAAGGTTATTATTGATAGGTACTTGTTTGTCACCATTTTTATTCTTTACCTCTGTGTTCCTTCTTTGCTTCCTATTTCTTTTTTTCTTTCTTTTTTTTTTTTTTTTTTTTTTTTTTTACAGCAGACCCTTTAGCATTTCTTGCATTGCTGGTTTGGTGGTAATAAACTCCCTTAGTCCTTTTTTGTCTGTGAAGATCCTGATTTCACCTTTAAATTTGATTGATAGCCTTGCTGGGTACAGTATTCTTGGATTCAGACCCTTCCTTTGCATGACTTTGTATATTTCATTCCATTCCCTTCTGGCCTGATGTGTTTCTGTTGAGAAATCAGTCGCTAGTCTAATGGGTGATCCTTTGTAGGTAACTTTCTGTCTCTCTCTGGCCGCTTTTAAGATTCTTACTTTGTCATTGGTGTTTGCCAATTTAATTATAACGTGCCTTGGCTTCGGTCTTTTGGGGTTCATTTTGCTTAGGACTCTGTGAGCCTCTTGGATTTGTGTGGGTTTTTTCTTCCCTATATCAGGGAAGTTTTCTGTCATTGCTTCAAACAGGTTTTCTATTCCTTGCTCAGTTTCCTCTCCTTCTGGCACCCCTATTATGTGGATGTTGTTTTGTTTTGTGTTGTCCCAAAGTTCCCTTAGGCTCTCCTCCTGCTTTTTAATTTTTTTTTCTAGAAGCTGCTCTACTTGGGTATTTTTTCCTACCTTGTCTTCTAGCTCACTTATGCGGTCCTCTGCTTCTTCTAGTCTACTCTTGTTGCTTTCTATTGAGTTCTTACAGCAGTGATGTCATTTTTCATTTCTTCTTGGTTCTTTTTCATTTCCTCTTGGTTCTTACACATATTGTCAAATTTGTCTTCCATTCTTTTCAGCCACCTTATGACCATTTCTCTGAATTCTTTCTCTGACAGGTTGCTTGCCTCCATTTCGTTTACTTCCTTTTCTGGTGATGCCTGCTTTTCTTTCATATGCGGGCTGTTTCTTTGTCTCCCCATGGCTTCTCTTCTCCAGGTGTCTGGTTATGTAGTTCTGTCTCTCCTTATCCCATCCCAGGTGAAATCTGACCTTTCCATGAGGGAGTGTAGAGCTTCTTTGAATTTGCGTGCTTGCACCAAATTCAGGGGCCCGGTGTTCTCGGGTTCGCAGGTCTTTGGTGGGTGCTGTAGTTGTAGATTCCCCAGGCTTTTCAGGCTTCTGATAACATCCACTTTCCCCTTCAAGAAGGCATGGTCTCCGCATCCGAGCCGGTTACTCTGGGAGGGAACCCAGCAGCAGTGGGGGCTGCCCGGTCAGGGGAGCCCCATCTAGCAGTCCCCCACAGTCTCCTGGAGTATAGCTGTCCCTCAACTCACCAACAAACACTCCCCATGTGAGCACACACTCTCCCTTTGTTTTCTCACTCACACACTATCTTGCAGTCTACCTTCTCATCAGCATCCATCTTCTTTCTCCCTCAATTTTTAATTTTTTGAGGAAACTCTGTACCATCTGCACCAATCTGCATTCCCATCAGCAGTGTTTTAGGGTTCCCTTTTCTCCACATCCTCGCCAGCACTGTCATTTGTTGATAGTAGCCATTATGACAGGCTTGAGGTAATACCTTATTATCATTTTAATTTGCATCTCTCTGATGATAAGTGCCTTTGAGCATTTATTCATATTGCTGTTAGCCATCTGTATGTCCACTTTGTATAAGTGTCTACATATGTAATGCCTTAAGCAATAAAGAAAAAAAATAATGCATGGGCAATGTTTTTGGATATATATTTATTTTTCTTTCCTTCTCAGGTAATGCTTTACCTATCCATTTTTGTTGTTGTTGTTGTTAATCCTCATGTGAGGATATTTTTTCCATTGATTATTAAATATAGTGGGAGGGAAGGGGAGGAAAGAAAGACAGAGGGAGGGAGAGAAACATTAATGTGAGAGAAGCACATCGATTGATTGCCTCCTGCACAAGCTCCAAGTGGGGTTAGGGGTTGACCTGAAACCCAGGTGCCTGCCCTTGACTGGGAATCAAACCCATGACCCTTTGGTTCATGCATGGGTCAACTCTCTACCACTCAGGCACACTAGCCAGGGCCACTTTTTAACTTTGTGAGTAGTAAATTAAAGCTGAGTATTGCCATGTAACTATGATACCTGCTATAAACATAGTGACTTCATTAACTATCCTACTAATCAATAACCTACATAAAAAGTAAGTGAGTCTCGATAAAGTAGGGTTCATTTCAGAGGCACAAGGATGGTTCAACACATGCCATATGTAAATCAATCGATGTAATACACAATATTTAACAAAATGAAAGTTTGTTGTGGAGGTTCCAGATCGCTGGGTCCTGGTGGAGATGCCACAACAGAGAAGGCGCAAGAGTCATGGTGCACACAGCACACGTGTGGGTGTGATACGCAGTTTCCCCACCCAGGTGAACGGCTCCATGGCTCGGTAAGGGACCCCCTGTCCCATGGTGACCTCTTCTCCCGCCTCTCCCGCTGGGCTCCCCACACAAAGTCCAATGGCGGCGTCCACCCAGAGGCATGGGGCTGAGGCTGGTGTGACCTTTGAGGACATTGCCCTGTACTTCTCTAGGGAGGAATGGAGTCTCCTTGATGAGGATCAGAGACAGCTGTACCTGAATGTGATGCTGGAGAACTTTGAACTTCTATCCTCCCTAGGGATGGAACCTGCAAACCCAGCATTTGCCCTGACCAAGAATGTAATCAGCAACCTTTTTGTGCATGGGGTAACACCCAACCAACTCAGCCACACTGGAGAAAAGCCTTATAAATGCAGTGAATGTGGAAAATCTTTTGCCAGGAGTATTTCCCTTCAAGGTCATCAGAGATTGCACACTGGAGAAAGGCCTTATGAGTGTCATGAATGTGGGAAATCTTTTACCTGGAGCAGTGCCCTTCATTGTCATCAGAGAGTTCACACTGGAGAAGAGCCTTATAAATGCAATGAATGTGGGAAATTGCCCTGGCCAGCGGGGTCTTCTAATGGGGGTACCGAGGCGGCGCACCTAAGAGAATGAGAGACAGACAAGGGACACAAAGAATGGAGGCAAGTCAAATGGGTTTCTGATCAAGCCTCGAAATTTTATTCTTACACTGTTCCTTATATGTGGTTTCTAGAAGGGGAGATGCCTAGGAGGGGTGGGGGCTGAGTGGGTCATGTGGGCTTAGATAATTTGGATAAGGTCGTAAAGGGTGCTGACTATAGATAAAGGATGGGGCGGTTGAAGGGCAGCTATGCGAAGAATGCTTTGTCCTCAGGCATGAGGAAGTAAGCCTATGGTGAGGACCAAGTTTCCGTGAGATTCTGCTTCATTAGCTCACTGAAACAATGTTAGAATTAATTTGTGATTGACTCTTGGCTCCTGACATCTCCTCCTTCTCTGTTTCTTAAAGGAGGTGGGCGTTAACCGAGCGAGGGAGTAGTGACCCGGCCCCTCCCGTGGGTTTCCCAAGCCCACAAGCAATGGCTCTCGGTAACTTTTGGGGAGGAGAGGCAGAGCCTGGAAGAGAAACTTTTTTGATAGATACCAACCTCTATGCAAGCCGGGTATACTCTCAGGGAAAACCAGAGGGGGTCGAATCTTTCTTAGACCGAGCCTTGGGAAGAGGGGGTCGAAAGATTATGAGACCTTCCCTTGCAATACTTTGTTCTGCACTCAGCTCGGTGCCCATACCTGTCTCCTTGTCTTTTAAGGAGTAGGTAAGTATACCTCTGGTTTATATACTGTCCCTTTTTGGGAGGGGGCCATGATGTAAGGTATAGTCTGTATCTCGGTCAGCTAGCGCCAGGCGGTAGTAATGTACTTGGATGGGTTTGGCTATAAGGGAATCTATTTGTTGTTTGATAAAATTTGTGAGCCTTCTAAAGGCCCATGGTCCAAAAGCAAGGAGTAGGAATAGACCGACTAGAGGGCCTACAATAGAGGGCAATAGGGTTGTAAGCCAGGGGGCGGGTGTTGAACCATCGTTTGATCCAATCTTGATTTTGCTCTCTTAGTTTTCGCCTTTTTTCTAGTCTATCTCTGACTTTTGTCAGTGAGTCTTTGATAACCCCAGAATGGTTAACATAAAAGCAACATTGTTCCTCTAAGGCGGCGCAGAGGCCTCCCTGTTATAGAAAAAGTAGATCTAGGCCTCGTCGGTTTTGGAGTACCACCTCGGCTAGAGACGTCATGGATTCTTGTAGATGAGAAATGGCGCCTTCTAGGCTTTTGATGTCTTCATCGATAGCTTCCTGTAATTGGTTGTAATAACGATTGGAAAGAACAAGAGTGGTTATTCCGACCCCCGTACCCGTGGCACCGAGGCCTAAGAGGGTGGCCACCGTAAGGGTTGTAATAAGTTCCCTTCTTTGTCTGAGGAAAGGATCAGGGGAGGCATTGTTGGGGAGTAATGAGTGGGAAAACTGTTCATCACTAAGATAGGATACTTTAGGAATTAAGGAAACCTGTACACAGAAGGAGTTATCGAGCAGGGGGGCATAGACACACGGTGTCAGGCCGTCGCTGCAGGCCCACCATGTATTATTGTTAGGAATTAAATATTTCTGATTATTCTGAGGGGTAATTGTTTGATTACAAAGATGCCGGTGTGAAATAGGCACAGGCCCTAGGCAGAGTCCTGATCCAGAGACAGCCTGGAGTGTTATTTTTCCCTGCCCACTGTGTTGCCAACGGCATTGAGTGATGTTTTGAACAATGGAGTAACCGTTGGACGTTGCTATGCCTTCATAAAAAGGAGGGATGGCAGAGAGACACAACCAACAGGACTGGGTGATATTGGGGTTGGATTGGTTTAGGGTGTGGAAGGTAGCAGAGAGTAAGGATAACATAGAGTCCTTGGTGGATGGAGGCCCTATGGGAGGTAGTATGGGAGTCTGAACTGTGGGGGGAGTATCAGAGCTTGTTTCGGTAGGTAGTGGTTTCGGAGAAGGTTTATTTTTGACAGCTGAGGGAACAGCTAGGTTAGGGCCGATTCTGACTGGGGGTGTGGATGGTGTGGCTCGTAGTTTAATATTGAGGACACCCCCATAGTCTGTTCCGTAAAGATATTGCCTAACTCCAAAGTCTACTCCGGAAGTCCAGCCTGAATAAATTTTGCCTTTATTTGTAAAGGTAATAAGGAGTCCATTGCAGGGCTGTCGTGGCGTTTTCAGGTTATGACCTCTAAGTGGATAATTATCACAATTATTTATGGTCAGGGGATCTCTAGAAATAAATATAAGGGCATCAGGTTTTGTTGTTAACCAAGATGCTTGTGATTTGCATCCCCAAGCGGCACAAAAGGCGGATTCGGTGCCTCCACATTGTCTAGCTCTTTCTCTATTACCTCAGGTGCTGGGTAAAATTCTACCTTGCCCTGACTACAGGGGTACCTGGCGGGCCCTGGTTCCATAATATCTGTGAGATTGAATTTGAGAGTGGGGAAGAAGGTATCCAATGGGGCAATGCATGTGGTGGAATATAGTACTTTACCGTCGAGATATGAGGTGACAGACCATGTTTGGTTGAAGGGTTGATGACGACTGCAGCTGACAGCGGCGATCGTTAGGAAGATGATGAGAGATGTAGCCATTGAGTGATAAATCTACTTTCTTTCTGGATCCCAGCAGGGGCAGAAAAGTTTACCTCCTGGAACAAGCCTTGGATTTCGGCGGCACTCGTAGAGGGCAGTGACAAAGATGATAAGCAGGATAAGAATGATGATGGCCCAGATGTACCAAACCATTTCCAGTGGTCACTTCTCAGTCAGGCTAGGTGTTGTATTTTTGTATTTGTGGATAAAGAAGGGTTTATCTCAGGGATTTCCTTCCCTGGAGGTGACTTGGTTATTTTTTTTTTTTTGGGGGGGGGGGTGTCTATGGGTTTTATAAGTCGTTCCGGTAACCATCGGGGTCCTTCTTCTCGTGTGTCATAGATGCAGGCGTGTCCTCTGCCCCAAATAAGAACTGGGTCAGGACCGTGCCATTTAAAGGTTAGAGGATCTTTCCACATGACCTTAGCATATTGAATTTTTGTCTCTTGGTGCCAAAGACGGTCTGCGGCAGATTTCCCATTGCTATCTAGCTGTAGAAAATTGAGGGTAAATAATGCGTGATTAAGGATATTGCGGGGAGAGCCTTTTGTAGGATAAATGTTGGTTGTTTTGAGTTTAGTTATGGTATTTTTAAGGGTTTGGTGAGCCCGTTCTATTATTCCCTGCCATTGAGGATTATAGGGAATGCCAGTGACATGTTTGATTTGGAATTGATGGCAGAAGTTTTGGAATGCTTGGGAGGTATATCCAGGCCCGTTGTCTGTTTTAATTTTTTGAGGTTTACCTATAGTGGTGATACACTGAAGGACATGTGCTATGACATTTTTAGAGGCTTCGCCGCTATGGAGGGTGGCGAAGATGAATCCACTATAGGTGTCAATGGTCACGTGGACGTATTTGAGATTGCCAAACTCAGAGATATAGGTAACGTCCATCTGCCATATTTCATTGGGAAGTAAGCCTCTTGGATTAACTCCTAGATGAGGGAGTGGTAGGAGAGTAACACATCCTGGACAATTTTTAACAATCTGCCTGGCCTGTTCTCTGGTAATTTTAAATAGAAGGCAGAGCGTATGGGCATTAAGGTGATGGAGAGCATGGCAGTGCTCGGCCTTAGTAACAGAATCTATGGTGCGGGAACATATTAGGCGGGTGTTTTTATCTGCGAGTAAGTTGCCTTGAGAGAGGGGGCCAGGGAGGTCAGTATGAGCTCTTAAATGCCCAATGTAGAAGGGGGCTTGTCTTTTTAGGATAAGGGATTGAAGTTGGTGAAAGAGGGGGGCAGCGTTGGTGGATGGTTTAATATAGGGGACTGTTTCGAGTAAAGGAACTGAGAGCGCTATGTAGGCGCTGTCTGTATAGAGATTGAAGGGGGTATTATTCAGGATTTTAAAAATCTGTAAAATGGCAAAAAGTTCTACAAGCTGGGCAGATTGGAATGGGGATTTAGTGCTGTAGCACTGTGAGTCTATAACGTATGCCGCAATACCGGAGGAGGACCCATCGGAGAAAACCAAGGAAGCTTCCTTTAAAGGGGTGATGGAGGTTACTTTAGGGAAGATGAATGGATGTAGTCGGGTAAATTGAAGGAGTTTATGAGAGGGGTAGTGATTATCAATATTACCCTGAAATGAAGAGAGGGATATAATCCAATCATCTTCATTTTGTGAAAGCCAGTTTATTTGTTCCTTGGTGTAGGGGAGAATGAGTTGGTCAGGATCTCTGCCGAAATATTGGCGACTTTTTTCTCTACCTAATTTTATGAGTTTAGTGACTAAGAAGGGATATGTAGTAAGAACTTTAGGCGGGGAAGAGGGTAGGTGGATCCATAAGAGGGGGTTGTCTTGCCATAGGACTCCCGTAGGGGTATGGGGTGTCGGGCAGATGATGAGCATAAAGGGTTTATTATAGGATATGAATGTGATTTGTTGTTGTTGAATGGCTGTTTCTATGATGTGGAGTGTTTTTTCTGCCTCTGGAGAGAGTTGGCGAGGGGATAAAGGATTAGAGTCTCCTTGTAATGTATCGAAGAGGGGTTTTAGTTCTTCTGTTGTTAGTTTAAGATAAGGCCTGAGCCAGTTAATGTCACCTAGGAACTTTTGAAAGTCATTGAGGGTTTGTAAATGGGATGTTTTGAGTTGAATTTTTTGTGTGGTGATTTTGTTTGAGTTTAATTCAAAGCCGAGATAATAGTAAGGGTCTTTTAGTTGAATTTTGTTGGGGGCAATTTGTAATCCGAGAGAGGAAAGTCGATGATTTAATTCCTGACTACATTTAAGTACCTCAAAGGGGGCAGCCCCTGCTAATAGGATGTCATCCATGTAATGAATGATATAGATAGAGGGCCATTGAGGCCTGAGAGGGTCTACGGCCTGTGCGACAAATTTCTGACACAAGGTGGGGCTATTTGCCATGCCCTGAGGGAGAACCTTCCATTGATAACGTAGCATAGGGCCTTTAAAATTAGTGACTGGGAGGCTGAATGCAAAACGTTCTCGGTCTTGGGGGTGAAGAGGTGATAGTGAAGAAACAATCTTTTAAATCTATAATTATTTAAAAATGATGAATGGGAATGGCAATAGGAGAAGGGAGGCCAGGTTGAAGGGCTCCCATTGTGAACATGGTTTCATTAATTTCCCTAAGGTCTTGTAAGAGACGCCAAGATCCAGATTTCTTTTTAATTATGAATATTGGAGTATTCCATGGAGAGGTTGTAGGTTCTAGATGTCCAGCGGCCAATTGCTCCTGTATTAACTTTGAGGCGGCTGTAAGTTTCTCGTTGGTTAATGGCCATTGATCTACCCACACAGGGGAATCAGATTTCCATTTGATCTTATCTGCGTGGGGTACAGGAAAGTCAATGACCGTCATGGAAAATTTTGATTTCCTAGTCCTAATCGGTCATTTTTGGGTGTTATAGAAAGTGGTTGTTTGATGCCTTGATTATTTTTTCCTAGTCCTTGTCCTGGTAAAAAGCCTTGGTTAAGCATTTGTTGGGTAATAATTTCATTGGGGCTACACATAATGAGCTTTAATTGAGATAGAATGTCTCGTCCCCATAGGTTAACAGGTAGTCCTGGGACAATATAAGGTTGGACTTGCCCTGAGTTACCCTCAGAATCTTTCCAGGTTAAGATTTTTGAGCTCTGTTTTGGGTTGGTAGATTGGCCAATGCCTTTAAGATGTGTTACAGAGGCTTCGCAGGGCCAACTGGGGGGCCAGTATCGGGTCGATATTACCGTGGCGTCTGCCCCTGTATCCACTAAAACTTTAAAATTTTTTCCGTCTAATTCAAGAGTGAGTAGTGGTCTCTCAGTGGTGATTTGTTGAACCCAATAGATATCAGAGGAACCGAAGGCAGAATCCAGCCTATGTTGTTGAATGTAACTTTTATTGGTGGAGTTCAGGGGAAGTAGGATAAGCTGAGCTATTCTTTGTCCTTTGGAAATGGATATGGGCCCTGAGGGGGCTGAAGCTAGAATGGTGATCTGTCCTGTGTAATCATTGTCAACGACCCCTGGGGTAACCTGAAGGCCGGCCAAGGAGGAGCTACCACGCCCTAAGATCAAACCAAATGTTTCTGGAGGTAAGGGTCCAAAGGCCTCAGTGGGAATAAGTTGAATGCCTTGATCTGGTATTAATATTGTATCGGAGGCGGAACAGGGGTCCAGTCCTGCGCTTCCTGGGGTGGCGCGGCAGAGGGAGCTGATGCCTGAGCGGAAGGATCTGTTGCGGGACGAACCTGATGGCCCCTTGGTTCGGCACCGTGTTCGGGCCGGGGGCTGGCCCCTCGAGGAGTTTCCCTGCCGGGATGGAAGGGTTTTACCCTCGACATCCGTTTTGGAGTGACATTCATTAGCCCAGTGGGGACCGCGTCGGCACCATGGGCAAGCGGTCTTTGGAGGAGCCCGTGGTTGTTTGCCACTGGGGCAGTCTTTTATGAAATGTCCTGGCTGTTTGCAATTAAAGCAGGTTTTTTGCTGTGTATTTGGCTGTTTTTCTTGGGTAAAATTTTTTAGAGCCGCTCCTATAGCCAATCCAATGGCGTGGGAGGTACTTATACCAGAGCAAAGTTTAATATAATCAGAGAGATTGCCGCACCGATGAGGTCTTATTGTCTCTTGACAGACAGGATTGGCATTCTCATAAGCGAGGTGCTTTACGAAGGCACTTTCCGTCTCACCTCCCCCCACTAATCTCTCAGCGGCGTCCGTGAGGCGGCTGATAAAATCACTGTAAGGCTCGTCAGCTCCTTGGCGAATTTTGGCTAGCGAGGTAGTGGCAGAGCCCTTGGGGGGGAGACGGCGCCAAGCCTTAAGACCGGCGACTTGGATTTGGGCTAGTAAACCAGGGGGAAATTGGGCCTGGACTTCATTGGTTTCACAGGGGGGTCGGCCAAGAAGTTTGTCTCTGGTCCACGAGCGGGAGTTTTTACTTTCATTATTGCGTTGGGCTGTTTCTCGGCAGTTCTCAACAAAGTCTGTGCGCCAAAGGACATAATCACCTCCTGAGAGCGTGGCTGGAGCTAGGGATAGCCAGTCATTAGGTGTGAGCCATTTGTCACTTCAGCTTTCGAGAAGGGCGATGGTGAATGGGGCCGTAGGGCCATAGTTACTGACCGCGGTTAAGGTTAAGGCGGCGGTATTTTTGTTCAGATGTGTCACTCTGGCTAGGGTTGGGGTCCTCAGTGTCTGAAGCTTCATTGTCTGAGTCTGGATTTTGATTTTGAGAGTCAGAGCCTTCTTCTTCTTCCTCAACGACTGTAGGGCGGGAACCCTGACTGCGGGTGACAGGAAAAGCGTGGAGGGTGGTTTTTGATTTCGGGTTTTTTGGGACGGTTTTGGAAGGGTTTGGGTTAGTAGAGAGGGTGGTGAGTTCTGCCTCGAGGGCTTGGACTTCTTTAATAAGCTGGAGGTGTTCACGTTTTTGTTGGAGGATTTCTTTTAAAGAGGATATGTCTCGGGTAAGAGAGACTTTAGCTTGTCTGATGGGGTCAGAATTAAAGGGTAGATTTGGAGCTGTAGCACGGAAAGGAGGGGGATAGTAAAGGGTGAGGGGGTTGTAGGGTGGGGGTTTGTAAGCTTTATTAGGAGGCTCTTGAAGAGCAGGAGCAGTGAGACCCCAGGGATCTTCACCGTCGTTGCAACGAGCAGCCTGTTCATCAAGGGTTTCTTGATCTTCCGGGGAGAGTTTATCATCGAAGGGGGTCTTATTTAAACCTTTAAGTGAGGGATAGATACCGGGGACCTTAGTGCTAGGGATGGGATGAGGTTCTTTGATTTCTTCCATAAGATCCTTTTGAGGTGGGTCTTCTGGCATATTTACCGCGACCGACGGACAAGCCGAGGGCGGGCGGGAACTATCTTTTAAGACTGTCTCTCCTGTTTTTATTATATCTTTTATATCAGGATCTAGAGGATGAACTTTAAGAATATCATGTATAAGGTTCCAGTAAGAGAAGGCGGATATAGGGATTTTCTCTGGGCCAAAAGTCTCATAATAATCCTGAAGGGCGTTGCCCACTCTTTTCCATCGCTTTGAATCGATGGTGCCCTCTAGTGGACACCAGGGACATGTTTCATGAATAAAATAAAAGAAATGTCTAAGGTCCTTTCTTTTTACCCTTACTCCTCGCGTCCTGAGGGACTCCTTGAGCCCACCGAGGAATACCTCGTGAGAACTGAGAGAGGTGCCCATGTTGACGTGGGAGCTTCTCAATTTTTTGCCTCCTCCGCGTAAGCCTCTGGGACGTATAAACCCCGTGCCAGGTCAGCCCTGAGTTTCCGTTGTGCCTAGGACAGTTGTCTCGTCAACGATCTCCGTTTGCCCAAAGGCCCCTGCTCGCGTATCATAGTTCGGGATGTATAAACCCCATGCCAGGTTAACGACCACTAAGACAAAGCGAGCTCAGGGTTTGCGGGAGACGTGACGAGGAACCGACCAGAGACATACTCCTCAGGGTGATTCAGAGTTCTCGCTCAGCCAGATCGCGGTACCCTTAACTCTTCCCGGATCGGAGAGACGAGAGCTTATTAGCGGACTGGAGGTTGAAACGAGAAGCGCAGAGTGCGGAAAACCGCTCAATGGGCACAAAAACTCGTTCTCACAAGGAATTCACTCCTAAATCTTGTCTGAAAAAAGATCATCTGCAAAACTCAACTGCGATCATACTCACGGACGGGCAGCTCCGCGGCGATCAAGGGACGAGTCTTCACTCACGGCGCGTTCCACGGTGACTCAAGAGGGTGTCCGGCCGGACCAATGTGCAGATGTTCCCCAGAGAGCCGACCTTTGGTGCCCCACGTTTGGGCGCCAGAAATGCCCCGGCCAGCGGGGTCTTCTAACAGGGGTACCGAGGCGGCGCACCTAAGAGAATGAGAGACAGACAAGGGACGCAAAGAATGGAGGTAAGTCAAATGGGTTTCTGATCAAGCCTCGAAATTTTATTCTTACACTGTTCCTTATATGTGGTTTCTAGAAGGGGAGATGCCTAGGAGGGGTGGGGGCTGAGCGGGTCATGTGGGCTTAGATAATTTGGCTAAGGTCGTAAAGGGTGCTGACTATAGATAAAGGATGGGGCGGTTGAAGGGCAGCTATGTGAAGAATGCTTTGTCCTCAGGCATGAGGAAGTAAGCCTATGGTGAGGACCAAGTTTCCGTGAGATTCTGCTTCATTAGCTCACTGAAACAATGTTAGAATTAATTTGTGATTGACTCTTGGCTCCTGACAGGAAATATTTTATCACAACAAGTCACCTTCATCAACATCATCAGAGAATTCACACTGGAGAAAAGCCTTATAAATTTAGAGAATGTGGGAAATCTTTTCCCACTAGCAATGACCTTGGTCATCATCAGAGAGTTCACACTGGAGAAAAGCTTTATAAATGCAGTGAATGTGGGAAATCTTTTACCTGGAGCAATACTCTTTAAGGTCATCAGAGATTGAACACTAGAGCAAGGCCTTATGAGTGCCATGAGGGTGGGAAATCTTTTACCTGGAGCAATGCCCTTCGTTATCATCAGAGACTTCATACAGGAGAAAAGCCTTATAAATGCAGTGAGTGTGGGAAATCGTTTGCAAGGAACTATAGTCTCCAACATATTCACAGAGTTCACACTGGAGAAAGACATTACGAGTGCAATTAACATGAGATATCTTTCAGCCAAATTTCTAAATTTGCTCTGCAGATATGAGTTCACATGTGAGACTTTTCTTAGATGTGAAGGAAATGTGTTTTCTTAGGTATGTTTTAACAATAGTATAAGAAAATTTGTGAAGTCTCATTTGTCTGAATTGAATCTCATACATTTAAATAACCACATTATGTAAATTCCCCATAAGTGTTGTGTGTTTTTTGGCGGGGGTGGGGTTGTGTTTTATATTGGAACCATATGTATCTATGTTTCACTATCTGAAATACTTAGGTGTGTTTCCAGATCTATGTCACTGCATATTTCTGTTACTTAAGGTATTTCATCTGTACCACCTATACGGTCCTGTAGATGACATCAGTCACCATCCTCTTGTGCCCAGGGAAGCTAACTCTGTTGTCTAATTTGTTGGACTTATTAGGGTTAGGCCCAAAAAACATAACATTGCAGAGGAACTGCCATTTTTAGAGACACACATTCCCTAGATGCCAGTGATGAATTTATTGAGTGCCGAAATCATCAATGGAAGAACTGCCAAACTCATGTCTATTTGGTTTGTAAAATAATGAAGGCTTTTTTCCTAAGTCTTCTTTAATCTTGGGTGTTCTATTTACTGTGTTGGTTAGCTTACAAGGAGATCTGGGCTCTCCAAACATGCTGAGGTGAAAAACATTTATGGGGCCTCAAACATTCTTTGCCCTTGACGGAACCATACAGTGTACAAATTAACTTAGCAGTTTTTGCCTAATTTACATTGCTACCCATATTATCCTAGGAAACACTGTGGACTCTCTAGTCCTCATGTGAAGATGGAAGTTTTGAGACACAGAGATCACTCCAAAGAGGGGGTAGCTGTGACAACCTCAAATACATCTGGCAACAACATGAATTTTTTTTCTGTTCTCAAGGGATGCCAATACATTTGAAGAATATCTCTTACATCTTGCAGAGGGCCATGTGCCCTAATGCCTTCAATTCCATGGGTGATGGTCACTGGTTGGAGGACCATCGCAGTTAGGGGAAACCCTTTCACTGCAGAAACACTGGTCTAATGGATTTTGGATGGGACTGTAGCCCATTAGATGGAATGTTCCTCATCTAAACACACATCCAGGAATGTTTCTGAGCAAAAGTGTACAGTAGGATTCTTTACACAGACCCGAGGATCTGAGGCATGTTTATCTTCTGTAGACACAGTCATTGTCATTCATTATCATCAAGAGGTTTTGTGGATTTCTATAGCCTCTCAGATGTTCACCTCGGAGCCATGGTGCACTGGCAGAAAAACAAAGACGAAGGCAAAAAGTGTCTGTAGTCCATGGACGTGGCTTCTGTGATTCAGCCAGCAATCTTGTTGGTTTGGATGAAAATTCTTCATTGTTTGTTACATTTTCTGTCACTGAGGCAAGACAGTTGCCCAGAGGGCATAAGAAGGTGGATTAAATATAGATTTGCCAAATCTATTTTTCCAATATAGTGGAACATACACACTTTTTAATCTGGAACTATTTTTAAAAGCTATAACGAGTAACATACATGTATTTAGTATAGTATTTCATAAATCTTGATGTGTGCTTGAAACTGAAACCATCATTATACTCATAATACTGACCATGTCTATCACTGTGAACTTGCTTTCTGACGTTTTTAAGTCTGTCCCTGTTCTTCACAGCTTTCCAAGTGACCATTGCTTTACATCCCATTTTAACAGATGACTTTGCATTTTCTAAGTATTTTTCTGCTTTAATTTATATTTCATAAATACTTGGAGATAAATATTCTTACCTTTGAATATATCACCAATAGTTTATCCATTTTTTTGAATATTTGGTTATTTCTAATAAAGCTGGTACAAACATCCTATACAAAAACAAACAAAACAAACCAAAAAAAACAAAATAAAAGATAAAATCATACAAGCATATCAATAAATGCAGAGAACACATTAGATAAGGTACAACATCTACTTATGATTAAAACATTAAATATAATGGGTATAGAAGGATAGTACCTCAACATAATAAAGGTCATATATGATAAACCCTCAGATAATATCATACTCAGCGATAAAAAACTGAAAGTTTTTCCTCTAACATCAGAAATAAGAGAAGGATATCAACTGTACCACTCTTACTCAACATAGCACTGGAAGTCTTTGCCAGAGCAATCAGGCAAGAGACATAAATAAAAGGCATCCAAATTGGGAATGAAGAAGTAAAATTGTTATGCTTTGCAGATGACATGATTCTTTACATAAAAAACCCTAAACTCCATCAAAAACTATTAGAAACAATAAACAAATACAGTAAAGTTGCAGGACATAAAATCACTGTACAAAAATACATTTCATCATACTAATGATGAAATTTCAAGAAAAGAAATGGAAAAAATTGCTTTTTCAATTGCAACAAAAATAATAAAATACCCTGGAATAAACTTAACAAAGGATGTGAAGGCCCATACATCAAAAACTACAAAGCATTATTAAAAGAGGTTGAAAAAGACACAATGAGATGAAAAGATATTCTGTGTTCATGGGTTGGAAGAATCAACATAGTTAAAATGGTCATATTACCCAAAGCAATATATGGATTTAATGAATTCCCCATAAAAATCTCAATGACATTAAAAAAAAAAAATAGAAGAAAACCTCATCTGATTTGTATGGAACCACAAAAGACCCTGAATAGCCAAAGCAATCAGAAAAAAAGAAAAAGCTGGAGGTATCACACTATCAGACTTCACATTATACTATAAAGTGATAGTAATCAAAACCACATAGTATTGACAGAAAAACAGACACACATACCAATAGAACAGAATTGAAAGCACCAACAGAAATCTGTATGTATATGGGTAAATAATTTTCAACCAAAGGAGCCAAAAACATACAATAGAGAAAAGAAAGCCTCTTCAAAAAATGGTGCTTGGAACATAGGAAAGCCACGTTCAAAGGAATGAAACTACATACTGTTTGTCCCTATATACAAAAATTAACTCAAAATAAATTAAAGACCTAAATATAAAACCTGAAACAATATAATACATAGGACAAAACATAGGTATTAAATTATAGACCTTGGTGTTAGAGAGGATTTTATGAATTCGATCCTAAAGGCAAAGGAAGTAAAGGCAAAAATAAATGAATGGAACTATGTCAAACTAAAAAGCTTCTGCACAGCAAAAGAAATTGGCAACAAAATAAAAAGGCAACCAACTGAATGGGATAAAATATTTGCAAACATCTTTGACCAGGGGCTAATATCCAAAGTATATAAAAAACTCATACAACTCAACACCAAAAACAATCAAACTATCCAATTTAAAAATGGTCAGAGGACCTGAACACTTTTTATAAGAAGACATACAAATGGCCAAAATATAAATGAAAAGATGCTCAACTTAACTAGTAGGGAAATGCAAATCAAAGCTACAATGCCACCTCACACCTGTTAGAATGGCTATTATCAACAAGACAAACTGATAGTGTTGGAGAGGTTGTGGAGCAAAAGGAACCTCATTCACTACTGGTGGGAATGTAAACTGGTACAGCCATAATGGAAAACAATATGGAGGCTTCTTAAATTAGGAATAGAGTTACTATATGACCCAGCAACTCCTCTTCTGGTATCTACCTGAATAACCTAATTCTAACTGAATTATTTGCAAATATATATGCACCCCTATGTTCATTGCAGCATCATTCATTGTGGCCAAGACATGGAAACAACCAAAATGTCCCTCAATAGATGATTGGATAAAGAATAGTCTTCCATAAATACAATGGAAGACTATTCAGCCATAAGAAAAGATAAAATACTGTTATTTGTGACAACATGAATGGATCTTGAGAATATCATGCTAAGCAAAAAAGACAGAAAAAGTCAAGAACTGTATGATTCATATCCTATCTAATAAAAGAGTAATATGCAAATTAACCATCACTCCGCTATAAAATGGCTGCGCCCATAGACACAAGATGGCAGCTCCCAGTCCTCTTAGCCCCAGCAGAGTTTGCCCAGTAGCAGCAGTCCAGGGTGTCTGGCTGGGAGGCACCAGCGCCCAGCGTGAGCCGCGGGATCGCTGGCAAGTGACGGCGGTTTGGGGACGGGGGTCTCAGCAGCCCCCAAACTGCAGGATCCCCTGGCAAAGTGGGGCGGCTGGGGGGCAGGGGTCTCAGCTGCCCCCAAGCCGCAGGATCCCCTGGCTGTGAGGACAGCTTGGGCTGGGGTCTCAGGCCTGCAGGGCCCGGCACCCAAACCGCAGGATCCCCTGGCTGAGCTGGCTACCTGGGCTGGGGTCTCATGCCTGCAGGGCCGGGCACCCCCACTGCATGATCACCCAGCCAGTGGCAGCAGCCTGGGCTGGGGTCTCAGGCCGGGAGGGCGGTGCACCCCCACCGTGCTATCTTTAGGCCAGCAAAGGCAGCCTGGGCTGGAGCCATGCACCCCACCAGGCTATCCCCAGCCAGGCTGAGATGGCAGCCTGGGCAGGGATCTCAGCCTGGCTTGGCTGAGGCGGCAGCCTGGGGTCTCAACCATTGAGTCACACCAGCCAGGCAGATATGGAGGAATCTTAAATATTTTTTTTTATAATATATATTTTATTGATTTTTTACATAGAGGAAGGGAAAGGGATAGAGAGCTAGAAACATCTATGAGAGAGAAACATTGATCAGCTGCCTCTTGCACACTCCCCACTGGGTATGTGCCCCCAACCAAGGTACATGCCCTTGACCAGAATCGAACCTGGGACCCTTGATTCTGCAGGCCAATGCTCCATCCACAGAGCCAAACCAGTTAGGACTGTCTAATATGCTAAAGAAAAAACCCTATCTAATAAAGAGGGAATATGCAAGAGAGGGCATTTGGGGGTGACCGGGGTATCAGGGGAGGGCAGTTAGGCATCAATCAGGCTGGCAGGGGAGTGGTTAAGGGGTGATCAGGTTGGCAGGCAGAGTGGTTAGGGGCAATCAGGAAGGCAGGCAGGCAAGTAGTTGGGAGACAGCAGTCCTAGATTGTGAAAGGGATCCCAGATTGGAGAGGGTGCAGGTTGGGCTGAGAGACACCCCCGCTCCCATGCATGAATTTCGTGCACTGGGCCTCTAGTCTATATATATAAAACTCTAAGCTACCGGTCAACCAGATGACCAGACAACTGGATAACAGGCCAGTCGCTATGATGTACACTGACCACCAAGGGACAGATGCTCAATTCAGGAGCTGCCCCCTGGTGGTCAGTGCGCTCCCACAGAGGGAGCGCCGCTCAGCTGACCAACGGGCACCAGAAGCTGGGCTCATTGATGGGGAGCACAACTGTGGTGGCGCAAGCTTCTCCCACCTTCGGGGCAGCGCTACCGAGTGAGCTGCGGTGGTGGGCACAGCAAGGGGCCGAGATGAATGGGAGTGGCATGGCGCCCAGCCCAGGCTTGGGATCCTCCCTGGCCACCTGCTGCCATCCCACCAGGAATGTCAGACTGCCAGTTTTGGTCCGATCCCCACAGGCCTGGCCTGCAGGGATCTGGCTGAAACCAGTAGTCTGACATCCCCCAAGGGGTCCCAGATTGTGAGAGGGCACAGGCCAGGTTGAGGGAACCCGCTGGTGCACGAATCCATGCATCAGGCCTCTAGTATAGAATATAAAACTGAAAGCAACATATGAATAAACAAGGAAACAGACAAACAAAAACCCATAGACACAGGTAACAGTATGATGCTTCCAGACAGAAAGGGATGGGGGAGGGCAGTAAAGAGTAAATGGGGGTTAAATATATGATTATGAAAGAAGATTTGACTTTGGATGGTGGACACCTAAGATGATGCATCATAGAATTGCACACTTAAAACCCATATAATTTTATTAACCAACATCACCCCAATCAATTTATTTTAATTACTAGATAAAAATAACATGAGTCTAGTTAAATAATTAATTTGTACATTTACTAGTAGACATAGCCTGCAGATCATAACTGCAGTTTTAGGACCAATCGAGTCTAAATATCTCCTAAACCTTAATAGTATGTTACTAGTATCTTCTTATCAAAATTGGATTGAAACAATACAATCCTAGGCCCATGAGAGAAGACAGGCTGAGAGCTAAAACTACACATCTTGCCCCAGATTTCTGTTTTCTACTATATTCATGACTCATAAAAAGTATATTTTTACTAGTACACTTTTTATAAAGACAAAGTAGAATGATGGATCTTAAAGAGTCACTCATCTAAGTGACAGTTTTTTCTCCTCTGTTTTCAGTCAATAAAATATTCACTGATCCTGTTCCGGACATCCTATTCCACAAGAAGTAACAACCTCTTCTCATGAATTTCTTAGTCTAGTGATGAAACATAGTACTGAACACATTTTACATTTATAAAAGGTGTTGTAAAACCTAGCTTTAAAGTCACCAATTAAAATTTACAGTAGAGTATGCCCTTTACCTTCCCTCCTTATTTAATTCCTACTTTAAATGTTTTATATTTTCCAGAGTGCCACCTGGATTCATATAACAATCAGAGTGGAGAAAGAAGGGAAGTAAAGGAAAACTTTGGATAAACTGATAAGTCAGAAGATTAGTGAGTTGTATGTAATTTTAAGTCTCCCCTCCCCACTAGGTCTTTAAAGAGGTAGGCTGTATTTCTTCTCTATTAGTACTTTTATCACTAATCATTTGCCAAACGACTTCTTCTCCAGAGAGGACCAGGACTCACTGTAAATAAATCAGTGCTTGCCTGGACATTAGTGAAGAGCTTCATTTAATAATTTACAACTACATATTGATATTGTTCCATAATGTTAATTATTATGGCATAAATTTCTGACATAAGTAACTTAAAGAAATTTAATGTACATATGGGTTCTGATGTAATTTTTAGATAGGCTGTGATGTAACTAGAAATGTAGAATTCTAAGAACGAAAGTGGGATTTTACATGTAATTTGTTTGAAAAAGCTATTTGATTTGAAAATAAATAGAAAGGAACTGTTTAAGGTGATATGCTATATGAGTAGAATAAAAATACCAGATATGTTCTTTGAACTTTTGACTTAAAACATAATGAATATTTTATTTATTTTATTTTATTTAAAACTATTAATTGAGTACTGTGTTATTGCTGAAGTAACAAGTGAATTAGACATACCCTGACTGCTTACAGAGTCACTAATACAGATACATACATTACAATTTGGTATGAGTGAAATAAACAAGTTACTTAGGAAAGGACAAAGCTAATTTGATAGGTAACCCAAGGGAGATTTCTCCAATGATGTGATATTGAAGAAATATGGGGGCTAATGGCTGGACCATAAAATATTTCTAAGGGAAGAAGTGAAGGGAAAAACATTGCAGTCATGGAGGAAGTGGATCTTAGATTGGTCATTAACAAACTGTAACAGTTTATGCGTAAATAATGATGATGATGATAACTATGAGAGTTAATGTTCACTGATAAATTCCTATATGGCAGACACAGGTCAAAGCATTTTATATGTATTATCTGTTTTTAATCTTCACAATACCTGTGCAATGTAGATTCTTGTATCAGTTTCCTATTGTGTTCTAGCCCAAAACTTGGTGGATTAAACCAACAACCATTTGTTTAGCTCATGATTCTTTGTGGGAGGGCAATTCAAAATAGAATCCACTGAGTGATTCTTCTGATGTCACTTATGAATATATGGTCAGATGTTGAGTCATTTGGGGGCTGGCTGGTCTAGAATGGCCTTAGCTATATTGCTTTCTTGGCTCTAGTTGGGATCTCATTTCAGCCCAAGCTTCTTTACATAGCAGCTGGGAAAGTTTCTAAGAGGTATCTGGTCCACACACAAGATTCTTAAAGTATAGGTTCTGAACAAGCACATGACCATTTCTGCTGCTTTTCTAATGCTCAAAGCATATCATAAGTCACAAAGCTAGCCCTGATTCAAGGGGAGGGAGGTAGATCCACTTCTTGAGGGGAAGAGTTGTAAAGTCACATTATAGAGGTACAAAGTTCCAGGAGGAGAATAGGAATCATTTTTATAAATAACCTTCCATAGTACTGTTAGCATTTCCCCTTACAGATGAGGAAATGGAGGCTGAAAATGAGAGACATAAAATAAGTGAGCCATGATTTATGCTCTGAGTTGCCTAATGCCAGAACTGAGCTCTACTAAGAAACATATCCTATCTAATAAAAGAGTAATATGCAAATAGACCTTACCTCTGCTATACCCACAAGCCACGCCCACCAGCCAATCAGGAGCAAGTATGCAAATTAACCCAACCAAGATGGCTGTGTCCATGGAGCAAGCAGGAGGCTTGGGTTTCCCCGGCAATGGAGGAAGCCAAGCTTCCCGCACACCCTGGCCGGCCAAGGCCTCCGCTCAAGGCTACAAAGTTTCAATTATAGGGGAGATCCAAGATGGCAGCATAGGTAAACATCTAAACTGCTGCCGTCCACAACAATTTCAAAACTACAACTAAAAGACAAAACGTTTATCACACAGAACCACGGGAAAGCTGGCTGAGTGGAAGCTCTACAACTAGACAGAAAAAGAAAAGAGCATTCAGGGCACAAACGCTGAAAAACTGAGGTACGGGGGTGCGCGCGCAATACGGGCTGGCGGCGGAGCCCGATTGGTGGTGGGCGTTGCTTTCTTCAACCCGAAGAGAGACAAGCTCCTGATTTCTCTGAAATCCAGTTTCTGGGGAGAAACTGGGCTGTCTGCCATCAGGTCGGAAAGTGAGGGTGGCTTGCTTGCAGAGCTGTGTGCAAGAATAATTGTTTGCTGTGCTAGGGTGCAAGACGCGGGGACGCAGTCAAGACGGCTCACTGCCAGCCATCACTGTTTGCCATGCCCTAGCCTAGTGACGCCCTGAGACTCCACCCCACACACTCTACAAACACACCCAAGCTCCAAGCAGCAGCTTTTGCATATGAATGGCCTTCTCTATTGCAGTTTAACCTAGTAAACTTACAACCTGGTACAGACAGCTCAAAGCCTCCAAGCTCCAAGGAGGGAGGAGAGGACTGTGGTTCTCGGTGTAGCGTCTGCAGGGTGGCCTCAGACAGTAGCTGAACTGCACCTCATTGGAGATCCAAAAGCCAGTGTACCTAGTGGTCAGTGTGAGACACCAGATTTCAACTCCTCACATCCATAAGTGACACATTCGGGAGGCAGACTCAGTGAGCACCAAAGCCCCACTGAACAAGGCCTGTACCATAAGCGTGTCTCCAGTGCAACAGTTCTTCCATTATAGACACAGCGGGTCCTCACAGCCAATTGGCCTGGAGGTCAATTCCTCCCAGTGTGCAAACAGCAATCAAGGCTTAACTACACCAAGACTTTGCACTCAGCCCACAAAGGGGAGTACCAAGAGCGATCACCTCGGGTGTTTGGGGAAGCTGAGCTACTGGCCCCTCTAGGTCACCGACCACACAAAGCCACTCCATCAACACAGGGAGGCAGCCAAAATGCGGAGACACAGAAGCATGTCACAAATAGGAGAGATGGAGGAAAGTAAACTACTGGACGACACAGAGTTCAGAACCACATTTATAAGGTTACTCAAGAATCTTCTAAAAACTGCTGAGAAACTTGAAGAGACCTCCAAGGAACTTAGTGAGACCTTCAAGGACCTTAATGAGAATGCCAAAAAATGGAAAAGGACCAGTCAGAAATTAAGCATACACTGTCTGAAATAAAGAATATACAAAAACTCAACTGTAGATCAACATACCCCAAGAGTCAAACCAAAGATCTGGAATATGAGGAAGCAAAAAACACCCAACCAGAGAGGCGGAAAGAAAGAAGAATCCAAAAGTGTGAGGATAGTGTAAGGAGCCTCTGGGACGGCTTTAAGCGTACCAACATCCGGATTTTTGGGGTGCCAGAAGAAGAGAGAGAGCAGGATATTGAAGGCCTATTGGAAGAAAAAATGACAGAAAACTTTCCCTACCTGGTGAAAGAAATAGACTTATAAGTTCAGGAAGCACACAGAACCCCAAACAAGAGGAATCCAAAGAGGACCACACCAAGACACATCATAATTAAAATGCCAAGGGCAAAAGACAAAGAGAGAATCTTGAAAGCAGCAAGATAAAAACAGTTAGTTACCTACAAGGGAGTACCCATACGACTGTCAGCTGATTTCTCAACAGAAACTATGCAGGCCAGAGGAAGTGGCAAGAAATATTCAAAGTGATGAACAGCAAGAACCTACAACCAAGATTACTCTACCCAGCAAAGCTATCATTCAGAATTGAAGGTCAGACAAAGATCTTCACAGACAAGAAAAAGCTAAAGGAGTTCATCACCACCAAACCAGGATTACATGAAATGCTGAAGAGTATTCTTTAAGAAGAGGAAGAAAAAAAAGGTAAAGGTAAAAATTATGAACAACAAAAAGACATCAATTACATACCTACCAACAAGTGAATCTAAAAATCAAGTGAGTAAAAAATCTGAAGAACAGAATGGACTGGTGAATATAATAGAATCAGGGACATAGAAAGGGAGGGGATGGACAATTCTCAGGGGGAAGGGGGTCTGAGGGGTGCGGGAAGATATTGGACAAAAATCTTATACCTATGGATGAAGACAGTGGCGGGGGGTAAGGGCATGGGGTGGGGTGGGGAATCAGGTGGAGGGGAGCTATGGGGGGAGAAAAAGAGGAACACCTGTAATAATCTGAACAATAAAGATTTATTATAAAATAAAATAAAAAAGTTTCCATTATAGAAGATAAGTAAATCCCAGATACCAGGGCCTCTGCTTGGGTTGCCAGGGGGTATGGCCAGCCTGCAAACCACCACAGGCCCCTCGCCCAGGCCACCCCATGCTCCAAGGGAACCCCCACCCTGATCTGGGACACCCTTCAGGGCAAACCAGCTGGCCCTCACCTGTGCACCAGGCCTCTATCCTACCTAATAAAACAGTAATATGCAAATTGACCATCACTCCAACACACAAGATGGCTGCCCCTATGTGGTCAAATATCCTGTCCCCATGTGGACACAAGATGGCCACCACGAGATGGCCAGCAGGGGAGGGACAAGGTCTGCAAGGGCGGGCAGTTGTGGGTGATCAGGCCAGCAGAGAGAGCAATTGGGAGGAACCAGGCCTGCAAGAGAGGGCAGTTGGGGGCAATCAAGCCTGCAGGGGAGGGCAGTTAGGGGTGACCAGGCCGGCAGAGGGGGGAAGTTTGGGGCGACCGGGCCTGCAGGGAAGGGCAGTTGAGGGGGACCCAGGCCTGCAGGGGAAAGCAGTTGGGGTTGACCAGGCCTGCAGGGGAGGGCAGTTAGGGGCAATTGGGTTGGCAGGGGAGCAGTTAGGCATCAGTCAGGCTGGCAGGGGAGTGGTTAGGGGGTGATCAGGCTGTTAGGCAGAAGCGGTTAGGGGCTTGAAGGCAAGCAGGTGAACATTTGGGAGCCAGCAGTCCTAGATTGTGAGAGGGATGTCCGACTGCCCGTTTAGGCCCAATCCCAGTAGGATCGGCCCTAAACGGGCAGTCGGACATCCCTTGAGGGGTCTTAGATTAAAGAGGGTGCAGGCTGGTCTGAGGGACACCCCTCCTGGGCCTCGTGTGTGTGTGTGTGTGTGTGTGTGTGTGTGTGTGTGTGTGTGTGTATATATATATATATATATATATATATATATATATATATAGAGAGAGAGAGAGAGAGAGAGAGAGAGATAGATATAGATATAGATACATATATATGTATATATATCTATATGTATATCTATATATATATATATATAGATACACACACATATATATATATACTAATAAAAGCCTAGGTGGTCCTCATGCCTTCACGTGAAGCCCTCACATCATCACAAGATGGCCACCACAAGATGGCCGCCACTGCTGGGGTCTTTCCGTAGCTGCAAGGGTTCAGGAATCTGGAGAAGGGTTGTGCATAAATTAATAAATTAGACATGAGTTTCGGCGGCTGTAAAGCTTGCGAGATCCGGCTGGCCAAGGACGTGGATCCATTGTCCTCCCAGCGCTTCGACCCTCCTTCCCTGAAGGCTCTCAATAAAAGTCCCCCAGTCCTCTCAGTCCCTCAGCCGCCCAGGGCCGGCCTGATGTGCAAGCAAGCCTCGGATGGCGACTGCCCAGATGCCCAGGGCCGGCCCAAGTTGCAGGCAAGCCTCAGATGGCAGCTGCCCAGCCGACGCCCGAGGTGCAGGCAAGCCTTGGATGGCATCTTCCCAGCCACCCAGGGCTGCCCAAGGCTCAGGTAACCAGGGCCGGCTGAGGCTTGTGCTGCTGGCAGTGGCAACAACAGAGGTGTGATGGGGGCATCACCTTCCCCGGATTTCCATGTTGCCTCCTGCTTCTGAGGGCTCCTGGACTGTGAGAGGGGGCAGGCCAGGATGAGGGACCCCCACTCCAGTGCATGAATTTTCATGAAACAGGCCTCTAGTCTATATATATAAAAGCCTAAACAACCTTTATGACCAAACAACCGGAACGACTGGTCACCTGGTTGCTATGATGCGCACTAATCACCAGGGGCAGATGCTCAACACAGGAGCTGCCCCCTAGTGGCTAGTGTGCTCCCACAGCAAGAGCGCTGTTCAGCCAGAAGCCAGGCTCATAGCTGACGAGCACAGCTGAGGTGGCAAGAGCCTCTCCCACCTCTGTAGCAGCGCTACCGAACAACGGTGGCAGCAGGCCCAGCAGGGCTGGGGTGAGTGGAAGTGGTGCAGCACCCAGCCTTGGCTCAGGTTCTTCCCCAGCCACCTTCCGCTTATACTGCTACATCTCTTGTACCCTGTAAGCCTGCAGTTACAATCTCCAGAGAACGGTTGAAGCGTTGACCCTCAGAGTAACCAGGACAAGACTCATATCGCTGCCGGGCTCCTGGAACTCTGCCTTGGGCATCGAGATCAAATCTCATCCCTTACCAATTGCTCTGGAGCTACAGAGGAGATAGCAATATAACAGTGGCCACAAGGTGGCGACTAACAATCAGGATAAAAGTCAAAGAGAGATGGATCTGAAGGGTGGGGGCATGGGCAACAGAGTGCCCACGCCCCCCAAGATCCCCAACTTTGTATTGTTCACCTCAGAATGTCTCTTATCCAACTCTGAGTGGTGGAAAGCGTCCAGCACAGCCCAAGGCATCCACCAGGGACATCCTGGCCAACAAGGCATGACCCTGGCCACAGAAGGAACATTTGGAAATATTTTTTCAGGAAGTTGCAAGGAGGAGGACAGACTCCGCACGTGACTTCCCGGCAGCTCATGGGGATGTGGAAACTCCCTGGGCACGCGGGCGCAGGCTCCCAATTTCCTTTCACTGTGCATGAATCTGTGCACCGGGCCACTAGTATATTAATAAAGCTGTTACCAAAAGAAAGTCTTTGACCAAGAATATACAGTAGGAAACACTATAATATGTAAGTGTTCACAATTATTTTAGTTCAATTTTTTCCTTAAACATGTATACTTACTAATGAAGTATTTCTCTGTGAAATTCATATTTAAATGTAGTATTTTTAAGGAGACAATCTTTTCTTTCCTATTTCACTAATATATTTTTCTGTATTTCAATCTACTATTCTAATATCTTACCAATTTTAATTATAAGATTATTATAAAATTCTTAATATTTATTGTTAAATACAACATTAATCTATACTTATCAAAATAAAAATATAGGAGAGAAAAATACATCCAGTTTAAAGGATGATTTAAAATAATATAGTTTTCAAATTAAAATAGGCAAAGTCTCCAAATCATAATAATGTTAAATATAAAACTAATTCATATTATGTATATATGTAAACCTCAATTATGTTGGCTGGTTATATATAGACTAGAGGCCCAGTGCATGAAATTCATGCATAGGTAGGGTCCCTAGGCTTGGCTGGCGATCAGGGCCAATCCGTGCCTTCCAGCTGCCAGCCAGGGCCTCCCTTACCCGGCTGCCAGCTACCGGCTGGGGCCTCCCTTTATTCTGTGCCAACCCCTGGTGGTCAGCGCACATCATACCGAGCAATCGAACTCCCAGTTGATGGAACGCTCGAGTGGACACTTTGCATATTAGGCTTTTATATAGATAGGTTTGTTGCCTAGGATAGGAAACCCCTCTGACAGCTAACAAAGTACAATATTTCTACAATAATAATTATGATGATGATGTTGAAAATTGCAAGTGCCTGCTTTGTGACAGCCAGAGTTGTTGTAAATATTGTATAAAAAGCAACTCATTTTAGTGGATAGTATTACTGAACACTGGGCACTTGGTTTCCTTTCCCTAATTCACCCGACCCTGGTGACACTAATGGGAGGTAGGCCATGTCTATAAAGAAATAATTTACTTTGATGATGATGGATAAAGGTTCTGAACCATGAATAACCCAACAAAAAAGGTAGCTTTATTTACCTATTACCTTTTGCCATTTTAGTGTGCAATAATAGTTTTGTTTTCACTTTACTTAGATGAAGAAGTTGAAAGACAGGCTAGGCAGCCATCTTAGTCTTATCTTCTCCCCTCACCCCTCACCCCACCCCAACCTCTCATATGATAATTAACATAAGACAAATGGGTTTTTCAGATTTAAGTCTTTCTTTCCTGTTTTTGCTTATAAGATGGTCGCTTTTTCTCTTCCCTTCAGAATGTTGCTATTTTAGTCAACGCATTCCCCAAGCCTCCCTCTCTCATCTCAAATGTTGTACTAGGGCAGAGTTAAAGCTGCCTAAGGCCATGCCACATGACCAGTAAGAGGTGCTGGCTTAAGAAAGGGGTGCCCCTAAATCAGCTGCCAAGAGTGCAAGGTCCAGTCCTGCTGCCTTTCCCCTCCGCTGGGAGCGCCCACCACCCCAGGCCTTGGAAAGCTACATTTCCAAAACTACACACTCCCATTCCACCACAACAAAGCTTTCTCAGAGCACACCCTCTTCCCCAGTCCCTAGAAAAACAGCACTACCAGGCCGGTGGCTCCTCCCCCAACGTGCCTCCTGCAACTCTGGGCCAGGATGCCTCACACCCCCTGGTCCCCTCTGGTTCAGCCTGGGAGAGTCCAGACTGCTGGTAAGCTAAACCTTGCCCACTCACCACCCATGTCCTGTAACGCCACAGCCAGGCCGGCCCCTTGAAGTTTTAATGCTCCCTGAAAGAGTCGGTATTCCCTGCATCTAGGCAGCTGGGAATGAAAGGCAACCCCCAGCCCTCTGGCAACGCTGTCCCCCTGAATTAGACATACACACCTTGGGATTTCTGTTTCCTGTGTGGAGAGAGGGAGAAATGGAGTATGGGAGGGGGGACCGTGAGGGAGTAAGGTGTAGCAATTCCTGGAAGAAACTGGTAAGGGCCGGTTAAAGTCACCTCTCTGCCTGGGACAGAGACACGTTTAGGGGCAGCGGACCTGCCCATTGCTTTTTTGTCAGCGTCCCAGTCGCTGACGTGCATGCCGCACGCAAACACACCCCCTGAAATCATCACTACCCGCCACGAGACCCCTAACAGCCCTCTAACAGCCCCCAACCCCTTGGCAGAAGGAAGAAACTTGTACACAGGCACTCCAGCGCCAGGTGCTGCGGTTTGCCTCTGAGGACCATTTGAAAAGCCAGAATAATGAAGATCATGAAATAAAAGAATTAATAGTATTTTGTTTTCTTCCAAGTCCTTGCGAAAATAAAATTTAGGTTTTCAACCGATCCGCTAACATTTATACTCACTTTGGCGAAGAGTGGTGTGTGTGTTGGGGTTGGAGGGGAAATTGGTGCTCAGGGTGGGGAGCGGGAGGAAGGTGCCAAGGCGTGCTGCGGGGAGGGGGCAGTCTGGGGACCCGGGTCCCCGACACCATTTGTGGGGCTGTGGCACTCACCCACCTGCCTCACCTGTGGGTGCAGTTTCCATGGAACTGGGCTGTGGCTGGGCAAGGTTCAAGCCCCGCTCTCGGGGCGCCTCTTCCCTGGCCCCCTCGCCCAGCCCCCGTATGAACCCCCTGCCTATGGCACCAGCCTTGCCCCTTCCAGTATCGGCACTTCTTCCTCCCCTTCCTCCTGATCCCCAAACCACTAGGACCTGGGGCCAGCCAGCAGCAGCAGCTCTTCTTGGGTGGTGTGGCCATGCTGGCAGTACCCGCGCACAGTGACAGCGGCTGGGGGGATGGAGGTGCGGTGGCTGGACCAGCTGGTGCTCCCTGCCGCTGCCCTCCTCTGGACTCGGGGCTGGGAGGCTGCGATGTATGCACCCCTGGCACCACCGCCTCCACAGCCACAACTCCTGCCAAGCTGCTGCCCGCCATGCTCCGCGCTTCAGCTCCCCCTCCTATTGGGGGCCCATCGGAGGCCGGGCTGGCTGGGGGGGCGGGGAGTGGAAGAAGGTGATCAGGGCCAGATCAAGCTGGTTGGCTGCAGCAGTGCGTGTCATAGCCACCAGTCATCCCAGTCATTCTGGTTGTTCTGCCATAACAGTCACTGGACACTTATATATCTAGATTTCATATTTTTATTGATTTTTAGAGAGAGAGGCAGAGAGAGGGAGAGAGAGAAACATCAATGTGAGAGGGAGACCCATCAGGTGCTGCCTGCATGCCCCCTCCCAGAGATCGAACCTGCAACCCTGGCATGTGCCTGGAGCAGGAATCAAAGTAGTGACCTCTTGGTTCTTGGGTCAATGCACAACCACTGGAGATCTAACTAGCAAACTATAGTGCATGGGATGATGCCCAAACAACTGAGCCACATCAGCCAGGGCAATATATATTTTTAATTTAAGTAAAATAAAACTAGAATTTAGTTTATTTGCTTTCCCATATCACAACACAAAACTATTTTAACAACGGTAAATAGGAAAGCTTCAAAAAAGTTGAAAACCAGTACAAAGAACACAAAATATGGTCAAATTATTAAATTACTAGAGGCCCAGTGCACAAAATTCATGCATGCGGGGTGGGGGGGAGGATCCCTCAGCCCGACCTGCACCCTCTCCAATCTGGAACGCCTCAGGGGATGTCCGACTGCTGGTTTAGGCCCAATCCCACAGGGATGAGTTGTACATGCCTCTCACAATCTAGGACCACTGGCTCCTAACTGCTCAACTGCCTGCCGGCCTGCCTGCCTGCCTGATCGCCCCTAACCACTATGCCCTCCTGCCTGATCACCCCTAACTGCCCTCCCCTGCTGGCCTGATTCCCCTAAGTGCTATCCTCTGCCAGCCTGTCCCCCTAACTGTCAGCCTGACCCCCCTAATTGCTCTACCCTGCTGGCCTGATCCTCCAAACTGCTCTCCCCTGCTGGCCTGATCCCCCTAACTGCTCTCCTCTGCCGGCTTGATCCCCTAATTGCTCTCCCCTGCAGGCCTAATTCCCCTAACTGCTCTCCCCTGCCAGCCTGATCACCCTAACTGCCAGCCTGATCCACCTAACTGCTGGCCTGATCACCCCTAACTGCCTCTGTTTCGGCCCCACCACCATGGCTTTGTCCAGAAGGACGTCCAGATGGTTGTCCGGAAGATGTCTGGTCTAATTAGCATATTACCCTTTATTAGTATAGATTCCTCAATAAAGTGACTAAAATTATAGGAGGGAAGAGAGGAATTGAGATTTCTTCAAAATTCATCAGCATTAAGAGAGTACAAATATTATAAAAGCAGTATCCCAGGTGATCAGTTTGGACTCCAAGTTTTATTGAATGATGTCAATGCAGTTTTCCCAAACTTTCTGGAAATTTTACAAGTAACTCACTGGAAATACTATATATATATATCCTATCTAATAAAAGAGTAATATGCAAATTGACCATCACTCCAACACAAGATGGCCACCCCCATGTGATCAAATATGGCTGCCCCCATGTGGACACAAGATGGCCACCACAAGATGGCTGGCAGGGGAGGGCAGTTGGGGGGGTACCAGGCCTGCAGGGGAGGGCAGTTGAGGGGGGACCAGGCCTGCAGGGGAGGACAGTTAGGGGCAATCGGACCAACAGGGGAGCAGTTAGACATCGATCAGGCTGGCAGGGGAGTGGTTAGGGGGCAATCAGGCAGGCAGGCAGGCGAGTGGTTGGAAGCCAGCAGTCCTAAATTGTGAGAGGAATGTCCGACTGCCCGTTTAGGATCGGGCCCAAACGGGCAGCCGGACATCCCTTGAGGGGTCCCAGATTGGAGAGGGTGCAAGCTGGGCTGATGGACACAGCCCCCCTCCCCCCCATGCATGAATTTCATGCACTGGGCCTCTAAGTATTTGTATATATATATATATATATATATATATATATATATATATATATGTGTGTGTGTGTGTGTATATATATATATATGTATATATGTATATATATATAAAATAAAAGAGTAATATGCAAATTAACTGTACCTCCACTACACCCACAAGCCATGCCCACCAGCCAATCAGGAGCGAGTATGCAAATTAACCCAACCAAGATGGCTGCGGCCATGGAGAGAGCAAGAGGCTTGGGTTTCCCCGGCAATGGAGGAAGCCAAGCTTTCCGCCTGCCCTGGCAGGCCTAGGCCTCTACTCAAGGCTACAAAGTTTCAATTATAGAAGATAAATAAATCCCAACAAAAATTGCTGCAGCCACAGAGCTGGAGAGAGCAGGAGGCTTGAGTTGCCCCCGACGATGGAGGAAGCCAAGCTTTCTACACACCCTGGCAGACCCAGGCCTCCACTACAAAGTTTCAATTATAGAAGATAAATAAATCCCAACAAAAATGGCTGTGGCCAAGGAGCAAGCAGGAGGCTTGTCTCTGCTCAAGGCTAAAAAGTTTCAATTATAGAAGATAAATAAGTCCCAGATACCAGGTCCTCGGCTTGGGTCGCCAGGGGGCATGGCCGACCTGCAAACCACCACAGGCCCCTCGCCCAGGCCACCCCACATCCCAAGGGAACCCCCACCCTCATCCGGGACACCCTTCAGGCCAAACCAGCTGGCCCCCACCCGTGCATCAGGCCTCTATTCTATCTAATCCTATCTAATAAAAGAATAATATGCAAATTGACCATCACTCCAACACACAAGATGGCTGCCCCCATGTGGTCAAAGATGACTGGCCCCATGTGGACACAAGATGGCCGCCACAAGATGGCCAGCAGGGGAGGGCAGTTGGGAGGGACCAGGCCTGCAAGGGAGGGCAGTTGGGGGTGATCAAGCCTGCAGGAGAGGGCATTTAGGGGTGACCAGGCCGGCAGAGGGGGGAATTTGGGGGCTACCGGGCCTGCAAGGAAGGGCAGTTGGGGGGGACCCAGGCCTGCAGGGAGAGCAGCTGGGGGAGACCAGGCCTGCAGGAGAGGGCAGTTAGGGGCAAACAGGCTGGCAGGGGAGCAGTTAGGCATCAATCAGGCTGGCAGGGGAGTGGTTAGGGGGTGATCAGGCTGGCAGGCAGAAGTGGTTAGGGGCAATCAGGAAGGCAGGCAGGTGAGCAGCTGGGAGCCAGCAGTCCTGGATTGTGAGAGAGATGTCCGACTGCCCGGACAGTCAGACATCCCTTGAGGGGTCCCAGATTGGAGAAGGTACAGGCTGGGCTGAGGAATACACACCCCCGTGCACGAATTTTGTGCATTGGGCCTCTAGAATACACACACACACACACACACACACACACACACACACACACACACACATATGGCCTTAGCCAACAGTATTCCTCTATGAATACTGGCTCTAAACTTGCTATTTATTTTTCTTAATTGGTGTTATGAAATCTTAAAGATTTACAGTTAAGGAGATAAGAAAAATATGAAATTTAAAGAAGAAACAAATATTAAAATGATGATCTTTTTTAACCCTACTTTGGGCAGAATTTTATTTTTGTTATGTAGAAGCTGCCTGAAATTTTTTATACAGGGATTCTTTTAATTAGCTCCAGTGTAGAAAAATTCCCACATTAAAACTTATTGGATCTTATTAAATGAATAATTTAATGGGTTAGTGAGCAAAATGTAATTAATGTTACCTAAGGAAAAGGGCATATTTCCTGAACCGGGATGGAAATAGACAAAAGAAAAATATATGCCTTATATTTTTTTTAGTTTTCTTTTTAAAAACTCAAAATCAGTTCTTTCTTATCAACATTTTACTCATTGGTATTCATTTTATTCATTTACTAGAAGCCCAATGCACAAAATTCATGCATGTGTAGGGTCCCTAGGCCTAGCCAGCTATCAGGCCCTATCTGTGGGGCAACCGGTGGGTGGGACAATCAGGAGGCCCCCACTGGCACCCGCCTTGGCTGGCCTGGGGCCTACAGGCTGGGGGCAGCTCCTGCGTTAAGCATCTTCCCCTTGGTGGTCAGTGCACATCATAGCAACCAGTCATTCCACCGGTCATTCTGCCATTTGGTCGATTTGCATGTTAGGCTTTTATTATATAGGGTTCATTGTCTGGATATGACTCAGGGTGAGTACTAAATATGAAATCAACTAGGCATTTACTGTACCTCAGAAAAATCTTATTATGGGTTATTAGGCAGTGTCTAATGGTGCCGACTATTCACAGGCTTAGGGAGTACAACCTCTGTGAGAGGCTTTATTGCGGGGGAAGAGGAGAAACAGCTCAGGAAAAATGTGTGTCCTTCTTGCTCAGCTGTTTCAGGTTGGATGTCCCTGCAAGTATTTGGGGGTTGGTGTACCTTTAAGCACAAGGAAAGATCCTGCTGTTTTCCTTGACCCTCTGACAAAATAGTCAGGAGCTATGTATAAGAGTCAAGTAATTGAAAATATCCCAAGGTTGTCGTGAAATAGGGCAAGTACAATATGCTCCTGATTACTGGCTCTCTTTTCAGAATCAGTTCTTTTGTATTTTCTTTCTATTTTGTTTTCTTCTTTATTTCAATTTTTATGGCATAATTTCCTCCTCTCTCCTACATTGTACTTCTCTGCCTTTCTGTTGGTAAAATGATAAGTACCATCATTACTGCTTCTCTAGTTTGAGGTCTATCTGGAACTATTTGTTTCCAATACACAAGTCATCCCCAAACTCTGGATGTGTATTTCTCCTTTTAATTTCAGAACAAACTATTACTTATGAAATGTAAAGTGGAAGGGTACAAAAATAGAGTAACTCAGTTATACAGGAAAAGGATGAGACAATTCTCATTTCATATATATTTTCTCTATGATGAATTTTCCAAGAGAGAAGAAGATCTGATCACACTTTGACCTCTAGTTGACCATGTATCCCAACTAACCCAGAACATTCTTGGTATATGCCTGTTGTGATGGCTTAATTATTAAGAGCTTCTCTTTTCACTCTCAAAAGTATTCTGAATTAGATGATAAAAGGTGAAGTTATCCTAACAATTACTCTTGTTTAACTGTTGGGTAACTACTCAATAAATAGAGAAATTAGTTCTAATTTTGTTTAGAGAGTTTACAAAGCCACTTTTTGGTTTTGTTATTAAATAGTTATTTTTGCCTGGCTGGCATGGTTCAGTGGTTGAGCATATATCTATGAACCAGGAATGCACAGTTTTATCGCTGGTCAGGGCACATGTCCGGGTTGCAGGTTCAACCCCTAGTAGGGGTGTGCAGAAGGCAGGCGATCAAAGATTCTCTCTCATCATTGATGTTTCTATCTCTCTCTCCCTCTCCCTTCCTCTCTGAAATCAATAAAATATATTTTTTAAAAAATTATTATTTTTATGTTAATGGAAATGATTTGTAACTGTTCAGGTATTTCCTGTAACTCTCAATGGTATTTGGTAAGTAGTAGAATACATAGGTTTTGTGTCAAGTAAAATAAAGTTGAATCCCTTATGCCACTCAATAGCTACATGGCCTTGGGCAAATCATTTAACTTCTCTGAACCTGCTTCCTCTTCTGTAATATGAGCATAATAATAATTTCTGCTCTGAATTGTCATGAGTATTAAATAATATATTACTATAGTTATGTACTTGTGTTAATCTACATATCCATCCACCCATCCATCCTGACATTTTATCCCTTTATAGATTATATAAACACAGTACCTGACACTGCAACTCAACATGGGTTAAAATAATAAAAATGAATTATGTTTCTTTGACAAAGCTCTGTATTTAAATACTGCAAAATTAATTAACTCATTTCCTAATTTAAGTTCATCCTAGAGCTGGTTCCTCCAGATTTAAACATGGCTGCAGTAGTATAAGACATCACATCCACACCCAGCAACATCCAGAGGCAGATAAAGCACTGCCTCTATCTTGTGACTCTATTTTATGCCCTTGTGAGGAAACTTCACTTGGAATCCCTCATCATACCTTCTCTTTCTCCTTCTTGGCCTGAATTACATCGCATGCCAATGCACAAGTCTACTGTTGATAAGTGGAATGAAAGTTTTGAGTGAGCAGGCAAACATGGCTCTCCCTGGCTGGAGAAAATTGAGTGTCTATTTAAATCAGGGATCTATGTGCTAGCAGGAGGATGTGCATGTGACCTGAGTAGATGTAGCATGGGCATCTGGATATCTAAATTCCAGCCTAAGATGTGACATCAGATTTCTTCATGAATTTGAGAAAGTCACTTTCTCTTTCAGGCTTCCATTTATCTGTGTATAAAACATGGTGTTGGCAAAAGCCTCCTCCCTCTTTGGTTTCATCTACTCAAAAGCACCTTAGTACTAAATTCACATTGGCACCTTTCCTATTTCATAATCTATTTCACCCCAGATTCACCACACAATTTTTAAATACTGATGAACTGATAAGGGCACTAGATTAAGAGTTGGAAGATCTGGGTTCAAGCCCAGATTCACTGCTTAATATCCATTATCTCTTATAGGTAAACCTTACTTTTCAAAGTATAGGGTCAAAGAATTATAGATACCAGAGCCCAAGAGACCCTTTGTGTCAAACAAACCTCTCAATTTATAAACAAAAACAAAAACAAAAAACTGTGATCCAGATTTTTTTTAAAAAGACTTACATTTATCAATTAGAAAAAAAGTAAAAAATTACTGAAAACAAGTGAAAATTGAGGTCAGGATCCAAATCCCTAATTAGATAAGTCTTTCTAATGTGCTACATTGATTTTCCAGGGGTCAAAGTACTTGTGACAAACAGGGACCCAATTGAGCACATTTATTAAAGACCATTTAAATCAAATTTATTCTTAAGCCTTTTGTATATTACAATTCCCCTCGGAATAAAAAGAGTATTTTAATCTCTGTATTTTCAGGTCCATCCATAATTCCTAATATAAAGTAGATTCTCATTAAGTATTTGGTTAATTAAAATATTTTATGTCTTTTTCAGTTAAAAATTTTAAATTAAGTTCAAGATATCATAATTAACTACACCTAGAATTAGAAATATTGGTTTTATATATCCCAAAATATCAAGATGTTGATTTGATTGTCATATATGAAGATGCAATTTTGTTATTATGAATGAGGTTGTGTATTCTTGGTCCTTTCTGGTTTATAACAACACCAACATTGCTTAATGCAATGCTCTCTTTGTACAGAACAGTTTCATGCCAAACATTTTTAGTACATTTTCCTTTATTTCTTTTGCTTATATACACAAAAGTAAAAAGATAAATATTGAACACATAAATTCCCATGATCCTAAAAACAAGCTTTTCTTTGATTATGTCACCATCATGGTTTTAGTATTTCACTGGCATTATATTCAGAGAAATAGTAACCTTAGTTATCCCACATTCTGTTGTATAGTACTTCAAGAGCGTCACGGTAAGCTAGAAACTGCACAGAACAACCCTGACCTCAAAACACACCTGCCTTCAGATTCTTCAGTGGCTATGGGGTGGAAGAACCTCAATTTCCTCATCTATAGACATGGAGCCAATGATCAGTCTTATGCAAAGACAAGAACATAGTGTTATTTGACTATTTCATAAAACACTCACATTAAGTCTTAGAAACATAACATAATGCATATTGTCCAGCTCTTTGAAAGCATTTATCCAATGTCTGATGAATAAATGACTGCCATTCAGTACATGTTCTACTCATCTTCCTCACTTTCCCAAAAATCTTAAAGTGGATAGCAATTTGGCAGAAACAGAACCTGCCAGATAAAGTACCATGTTTTTCCATTTATGTATGTATGTATGTATTTATTTGTTTGTTTTTGACAGGATTGTAGATGTATCCCATTCTCCCAACCTTGCCCCCCTCCATCCAGCCCCTGCCACACTCCAGGCTTTTCCCACACTATTGTTTGTGTCCATGGGTTATGTATAGATGCATATATGTTCTTTCGTGAATCTCTTTCCACCCCTTCCACTCCCTCCCCTCTGAGATCTGTCATTCTATTCCATGCATCCATACCTCTGGACCTATTTTGGTTATCAGTTTATTTTCTTCACTAGATTCCACATACAAGTGAGATCCATGTGATATTTGTCTTTCTCTACTGGCTTATGTTGATTAGCATAATAATCTACAGGTTTATTCATGCTGTTGTAAAGGTAAGAGCTCATTTGTTTTTTACAGCCCATAGTATTCCATTGTGTAAATGTACCACAGCTTTTCTATCCATTCATCTACTGATGGGAACTTGCACTGTTTCCAGATCTTAGCTATTGTAGATAAAGCTGCTATGAACATAGGGGTATATATATTCTTTCAGATTGGTGTTTTAGGATTCTTAGGATATATTTCCAGAAGTGGATCGCTGGGTCCAACAGCAGTTCAATTTTAATTTTTTGAGGAAACTCCATACTGTTTTCTACAGTGGCTGTGTTATCTGATAATTGCATGGGTGGAATTTCTCTGTTGCTAGTGGGAATGGGTTACTTACAATACCTCGAGAAAAATAATTTTCTAAGACTCACATAGGAGAATAAGTGATTTTTATTTGAGTGAAGTTATATTTCTTGGTTTCAAAATCCTCATTTCCCTTAAACCAGTCCTGGAAAAATGTGCAGCTGGAGCTTCAACAGCGCTGGAAGCAAAGCCAGTGTCCAAAGTTTATGTTCCATGGTGGACTTAAGTTTGGCAAAGCATCAGGCTAGTTGTAATCCATTAGTCCATTGTGTGTGGGGTTCACATGGCTGTGGGCCCTGTGGGTGAGTGCAGAAATGTGAGAGCACACCCTCTGCATCACATTCTTTCTTTGTCCTATCCCTTTCCCTAGGATCTGCAAGGAACTGACTGGAGAGTGTTAAACTGCAGCTTCTTGGCACAAATGGCATGCCTATATTATCTGGCCTTCCCTTTACTCCTTTCCTGTTAATTAATAATCAGGTTATTAAAACAGTATCAGCTGCACCAGTGTGCATCCCCATAAGCAGTGCACTAGGGTTTCATTTTCTCCACATTCTTGCCACCACTTGTTTGTTGACTTATTGATGGTAACCATTCTGGCAGGTGAAAAGTGATACCTCATTGTAGTTTTAATTTTCATCTCTCTAATTGAGCATTTTTTTATAGTCTGCCCTCTGGGAAGTGTCTATTCAGATCCTTTACCCATTTTTTAATTGGATTGTTTGTCTTCCTGGTGTTGAGTTGTATGAGTTCTTCATATATTTTGGAAAGTAGCCCCTTATCAGAAGTATCATTGGCGAATATGTTCTCCTATACAGTGGGTTCCCTTTTCATTTTGTTGATGGTATCTTTTGATGTGTAGAAGTTTTTTAGATTGATGTAGTCCCATTTGTTTACATTTTCCTTTGTTTCACATCTTTTTCTTTTATCTTCCTGTAGTCAGGCAGATGAGTGATATTTCCCCTTTCAGAGATGTGAGTTAAAATTTTAAAAAAAGAAACATATTCTCCTTTTAAGCTTCAGTTTATAACAGCTGGGCTGCATGTTTGTGAGATTGCTGCTATTCTGTAGGTCACTTGAGGGAAGAAATGAATTTTACATCTGTTACTGGATGTGGTAATATTCGCTGAGGAGGTGCATCTCCACTGGAAGACATTTAGGCCCTCTGGCTCTCAATGAAAACATCTCTTCCTCTGGATGCTTAGTTTTGACCCCAGGAGACTCCCAGTTGAGATGTTGGTTATTGCAGATGTGAGAGTGAAACAACTAGATAGAAGAAGCATATGTCAGAAATTTAAGACCTCAACTCCCCATACAGATTCTTATTGCATGATTTAAAAAAAAATAAAAAAGGATGGCTGAATGTAGTAGGTGTGGTAGGAGCTCCCTCACCAGCTGGGTAGTGCCAGGCACAGAAGAGCATAGATACTGGTTCAAGAAAAACAGGCAACACAGACACCCACCAACCCCCACAACCCCCATCCCCCCAAACCCAGGTAATTTTCCCAAAGCCTCTGTGTTGTTTTTTTAATGGAGACTTTAATTGAATGTAATCAGAGTGATTGAAAGTCTAATCTGCCCTTCAGAGGGAGTATACTGCACATAATGGAAAGAAGAGAAGTGAAAATAAACCCAAATAAAAATGCTCATGGATCAGGGTATTCAGTGGGTTCCCAGATTTGAGGTATGAGACACAGGATAGGGCTGAGTGCTGGGAGCAAGAGAGGAGTAATTGGAAGAGGCAGGTAGGCTGGCTATTGTTGACATTTTCTTCTGTTGTGTGAATCACAGCCCAACTGATGGGAACATGCTGAGTAGAAAAACAATGATGAGAATTGTTCTTGAAAAGCTGGGTAAGTTGGAAGTTTGGCCTTCTGTGGAATTGCTCCACTGATACTGACAGCTCCAATGTTTCCAGGGAGCTGTGGTTAGATTAGACATTCTTCTCCAAGTGAAGATTGCTTCCAACAGCTGGAGTAGGAGCCCCTCCCCGCACCTCTGTTCCATTTCCTGCTGGAGACCATGTGAACAGGGAGTTTAAAATTAAATGTCTTTTAGATAAAGAGCTTTTACTTTTCCAGACTAAACTGCCAAAACATTGAGGAAATTAGAAGGAAGGAAGGAAAGAAAAGAAAGAAAGAAAAAGAAAGAAAGAAAGAAAAGAAAAGAAAAGAAAAGAAAAGAAAAGAAAAGAAAAGAAAAGAAAAGAAAAGAAAAGAAAAGAAAAGAAAAGAAAAGAAAAGAAAAGAAAAGAAAAGAAAAGAAAAGAGCTACTATATCTGGTAAATGACATATCTCTAATTTGGTGGCTGTATAGTTATTAAGCTAGAGCTGTTGCGTATTCTGGTGTTAATTAATTACTTTGACACACAGAGAGAGAATTCTGAGCAGTACAGTGAAAATATGGTGACAGGATAAGGGTAATAAAAGGAAGCAAATCTATTGTAAGATAACTGGATTCTGAAAATCTTATAGAATTAATTTTTCTAAAGGAGGGGAAAAGGAATATTACCTCTTTGCAATATAGTCATTAAAACATAATTGCGTGTTCCACAGATGACAAAAGCTCACAGTTAACAATGTCTTACTTCATTTTTAGTGGAAGTTAAAATAAAAATCAATACCCTCATGCAAAGGAATAACATAAATTAAAGAACATACCAGAAAAGCTTTTCTAGGAAGATTTGGAATATGCTTTGGTTAAAAAGGAATAAAGAGAGAAAATAAGTCCTAATCATTGCTCTTCACAGAGCATGGTCTTGGGAAAATGTGGCTGGAAGGAGGACTTGTTAACAGAGGGTCTTCTTGGAGAGGTATGCAGAGGAGGTGAATTATTTGAGAGCCAGGAACTTCTGGCCCTCCTTTCTCCTTTCTGCTGATTCCACATCACCATCCAACTAGATGAAAATCAAAGCAACATTATCCCATTTTATCTGCACACACAAATACCATAATTTTATACCTTTTCAAATGCACATCAAAGAAAAGGGTTAAACATAAGTTTTAAATAAATATATACTAGTATTAAGCACATACTATGTTCAGAGTTAACTTTTCTGGATATATTTGTTGGGCATAAATGGATTGATAAAGTAATTATTTTATCAGTCATAGAGGATTAGCTAATTTGAGGTCATTCTATACTTAGTTTTCATAATCTTATCCCATATTTTCTGATTTTTTTAAATATATATTTTTTATGGATTTCAGAGGGGAAAGGAGAAAAGAGAGATAGGAACATCAATGAGACAGATTCATTGATTGGCTGCCTTCTGCACACCCCACGCTGTGGATTGAGCTCACAACACAGGCAAATTCCCTGACTAGGATTGAAGCTTGACCTCCTGGTTCATAGGTCAATGCTCAACCACTGAGCTATGCTGGCTGGGCCATATTTTCTAATTAAATAGGTAATCCCTTCAGTCATTTAAATATTTATCAAATGGTTTCAAGTTTTATATTCAAAGGTTTATTTCATTTTAAGCTGGTTTTTTTGAAAAGTAAGACAGGGAATCAGTTTATTCTTTTGCATATATATATATATATATATATATATATATATATATATTTGCTCTCTATTGTGTTTCATTTATCTATATGTTTGTTTTTATGAAAATACCATGTTGTTTTGGTAATACAGTTTGAAATACCATATTGTCTTGATTACTAGAGCTCTGTAACACAGTTTGAAATCTTTGTTCTTCTTTCTCAAGGTTGCTTTGATTATTCTAAGATTTTTGGTTCCATATGAATTTTAGGATGTTTTTTATTTCTGTGAAAAATGTGATTGGATTTTATTGGGAATGCAATACATCTGAAGATGGGTTAGGGTTATATGGACATTTTTTTCAATTATTAATACTTCCCATCAATGATCAGGGATTATCTTTTTCTTTTCTAGAGGCCCAGTGCATGAAATTTGTGCATGGAGTGGGAGGTGTCCCTCAGCCCAGCCTGCACCCTCTCCAATCTGGGACCCCTCTCACAATCCAGGACTGCTGACTCCCAACCGCTCACCTGCCTGCCTGCCTGATTACCCCTAACCACTTCTGCCTGCCAACCTGATTACCCCCTAGTCACTCACCTGCCAGCCTAATTGATGCCTAACTGCTCCCCTGCAGGCCTGGTCACCCCTAACTGCCCTTCCCTGGAGGCTTGGTCCCCTTAAACTGCCCTCCCCTGCAGGCCTGGTCAGCCCCTAACTGCACTCCCCTGCAGGCCTGGTCAGCCCCTAACTGCCCTCCCCTGCAGGCCTGGTCCCCACCCAACTGCCCTTCCCTGCAGGCTTGGTCCCCTTCAACTGCCCTCCCCTGCAGGCCTGGTCAGCCCCTAACTGCCCTCCCCTGCAGGCCTGGGTCCCCCCAACTGCCCTCCCCTGCAGGTCTGGTCCCCCCAACTACTGTTCCCTGCAGGCCTGGTCCCCCCCCCCAACTGTCCTCCCCTGCAGGCCTGTTCCCCTTAACTACTCTCCTCTGCAGGCCTGCCCCCCCCAACTGCCCTTCTCTGCTGGCCTGGTCACCCCAATTGCCCACAACTGCCCTCCCTTGCAGGCCATCTTATAGCGGCCATCTTGTGTCCACATGGGGGGAGCCATCTTTGACCACATGGGGTGGCCATCTTGTGTCTTGGAGTGATGGTCAATTTGCATATTACTCTTTTATTAGATAGGATGATCCTTTATATTTCTGTGATGTCAATTGCAATGTATTCTATTTCATTTATAATTTTGTTGATTTGGGTGTTTTCTCTTTTTTCTTAGTATATCTCACTAAAAATTTGTCTAATTTGTATATTTTTTCAAAAAGTATTTGTTTTACTGAATTTTTTCTATGTTCTTTTTAGTCTCTATTTTATTTATTTACTAGAGGCCCAGCACTCAATTGAAATCACATGAGGAGGAACTCTGCCTCCCGCCGTGTGAGGAGGCACCCCACGGACCACCACAGGAGTCAGGCCAGACCTGCACCATGGGCAGCCGGGACCTGCGCCTGACTTCCGCAGCCCCAGCCGCTGTGGGAGTCAGGCCTGACTGGTGCCGCAGGTGGCCAGGACCCGCGCCTGACTTCCACCCCAGGCCCCCCAGGCCCCCCTGCTTGTGTCCACTCTGGGCCACCGGAACCACTGCACCGGCTTGGGCAGGCCCCCCTGTCTCTGTCTCTGTCTCCGTTCCAGGCCTCACCTGCGCGCACAACCTCCTCCTGTCCTGTCGTGACCCGTTACAGTGTCCCAGCCTAATTTTCATATTACCTCTCTCTCTCTCTCTCTCTCTCTCTCTCTCTCTATATATATATATATATATATATATATATATATATATATATATTTCTGCTTTTTTAATTTAAATTAATTCTTTATTGTTGAAAATATTACATATACCTCCTTTCCCCCCACTGACCTCTCCCTACCTGCTTCCACCCCCCAGTACATGCCCTCACTCCCCTACTCTCTGTGTCCGTTGGTTATGCTTATATGCATGCATACAAGTCCTATGGTCTGGTTGATTCCCCTACCCATCCCCCCAACCTCCGCCTTCCTTCTGAGGTTTGATGGTCTGTTCAATGCTTCTCTGTCTCTGGATCTATTTTTGTTCATCAGTTTATGTTGTTATTACATTCCACAAGTGAGTGAGATCATGTGATATTTATCTTTCCCTGACTGGCTTACTTCACTTAGCATAACGCTCTCCAGGTCCATCCATGCTGTTGCAAATGGTAATAGTTCTTTCTTTTTACAGCAGCATAGTATTCCATTGTGTAGATGTACCACTGTTTTTTAATCCACTGACCTGCTAATGGGCCCTTAGGATGTTTCCAAATCTTAACCATTGTAAATTGTGCTGCTATGAACATAGGGGTGCATATATTCTTTCTGATTGGTGTTTCTGATTTTTTGGAATATATTCCTATAAGTAGGATTACTGGGTCAAATGGGAGTTCCATTTTTAACTTTTTGAGGAAACTTTATACTGTTTTCCACAGTGGCTGCACCAGTCTGCTTTTTTTATTATCCCTTCTACTAACTTTGGGATTCATCTTTTTCTGGTTCCTAGAAGTGTAAAGTTAGGCTATTTAAGGTCTTTCTTTTTCTTAATGTAAGCATTACTAGTAATTACTATGAATGGTCCTACCAGCTTTTACTGCATCTTATATACATTGGTATGTTTGTTTGTATTTTAACTTTCTCAAACTATTTTTTAAATTTCTCATTTGATTCCTTCTTTTGCCCATCGGTGGTCAGTAGCATGTTGTGTAATCTCTACATATTTGTGAATTTTTCAGTTTTCTACTTGTAATTTCATTTCTAGTTTCATAACTTTGTGGTTGGTTGAAAAATAATATTACTATGATTTTAATTTTCTTATCTTTTGACATATTTGTGGCCTCTCATATGATATATCCTGGAGAATGACCCAGGAGCACTTGAAAAGAATGTGAAATATTTTGTTATTAAGTGTAATGTAATGTATATATCTACTAGGTCCATCAGATCTAACTTGCATTTTAAGTGCAATATTTCTTTGTTAGAATATCTATCCATTATTGAAAGTAGGGTATTGAAGTCTCCTGATATCATACTGTTTTCTAGTTATTTCTTTAGATCTTATATCATTTGCTTTATATATTAGGTGAGCCCTTGTTTGGATGTATAAATATTTACTAGTGTTATATCCCTTGATAAACTGATTATTGTTATCTAATGACCTTCTTTGTGTCTTGTTACAGTCTTTGGCTAAAAAACTCTGTTTTAGCTTGTATAATATGGGTGACCTTTATGTATTTTGATTTCCACTTATATGGAATAATTTTTCCTTCATTTTCAGTCGAACTGTGTGCTTAAAGCTTAAATGTGTCTCTGGTAGGCAGCATATAGTTGGATAGTTGGTTTTGTGTGGGATTTTTTTATTCCATTCAGTAACTCTATGTCTTTTTTTATAGAGAATATCCCAGTTATATTTAAAGCTATTATCCTATATAATAAAAGCATCCTATCTAATAAAAGAGTAATATGCAAATTGACCATACCTCCGCTACACCCCACAAGCCACGCCCACCAGCCAATCAGGAGTGAGTATGCAAATTAACCAAACCAAGATAGCTGCAGCCACGGAGCAAGCAGGAGGCTTGGGTTTCCCCGGTAATGGAGGAAGTCAAGCTTTCCGCCCACCCTGGCAGGCCCAGGCCTCCACTCAAGGCTACAAAGTTTCAGTTATAGAAGATAAATAAATCCCAGATACCAGGGCCTCCGCTTGGGTCGCTGGGGGGCATGGCCGGCCTGCAAACAACCACAGGCCTCTCTCCCAGGCCGCCCCACACCCCAAGGGAACACCCACCCTGATCCGGGACATCCTTCAGGGCAAACCAGCTGGCCCCCACCCGTTCAGCAGGCCTCTATCCTATCTAATAAAAGAGTAATATGCAAATTGACCAGTCCAGATGGCTGCCCCCATGTGGACACAAGATGGCCTCCACAAGATGGCCAGCAGGGGAGGGCAGTTGGGAGGGACCAGGCCTGCAAGGGAGAGCAGTTGGGGGTGATCAAGCCTGCAGGGGAGGGCAGTTAGTGGTGACCAGGCCGGCAGAGGAGGGAAGTTGGGGGCGACCGGGCCTGCAGGGAAGGGCAGCTGGGGAGGACCCAGGCCTGCAGGGGAGAGCAGTTGGGGGGGACCAGGCCTACAGGGGAGGGCAGTTAGGGCAAACAGGCTGGCAGGGGAGCAGTTAGGCATCAATCAGGCTGGCAGGGGAGTGGTTAGGGGGTGATCAGGCTGGCAGGCAGAAGCAGTTAGGGGCAATCAGGAAGGCAGGCAGGTGAGCAGTTGGGAGCCAGCAGTCCTGGATTGTGAGAGGGATGCCCGACTGCCCGTTTAGGCCCAGTAGGATCAGGCCTAAACAGGTAGTCGAACATCCCTTGAAGGGTTCCATATTGGAAAGGGTGCAGGCTGGGCTGAGGGACACACACACCCCATGCACGAATTTCGTGCACCGGGCCTGTAGTAATATAATAAGTGTCCAACTAATTGTTCGACCAGTCACTATGACGTGCACTGACCACCAGGGGGCAGACACTCTGACCAGTAGGTTAGCTTGCTGCTGGGGTCTCGCTGATTGGGGCTGAGCAAGAGGGCCAGACATGGCCTGGAGCCCTCCTGTGGTCCCTCACCAGCCGGCCAGCCCCCATCGGCTCCAATCAGTACTGGGCGAGATGACCCTGATCGGCCCCCATTTCCAACCAGGCTGAAGGACCCCACCCATGCACGAGTTTGTGCACTGGGCCTCTAATTGATATATATGAAGTTATTGCCATTTTGTTCATTGTTTTATGGTTGTTTTGTAATTTCTTTGTTTCTTTCCTCCTCTCTTCTTTTGTGCTTTAATGATTTTCTTTTTCTCTCTTTTGTATATTTACCATAGATTTGTGTTTTGTGGTTAACATGAAATTTACATAAAACTAATTATATTCATTTTAAGAAAATTGCAAGTTAACTTTGCACTCATACTAAATATCTAAATACTTTTAATCTCTCATTTTATATTTACATTTTTACTTTGTTTAACCTAGCAACAATGATTGCCCATACAGTTATTTTTAATGTTTTTAATTTATATACTATGTATAAGTAATTTATGAACCACCATAGCAACATTAGAGTATTCTGGATTTAACTATATATAAACTTTTAAAACATTTTTTAATTGTTGAAAGTATATCTCCTTTTTTCCTGCATTGACCTTTTCTGGCCCATGCCCCCATCCCCAGCCTTCATTACCCTATTGTCAGTGTCCATGGGTTATGCATATATTCATAAAATTATTTGGTTGATCATTTCCCACCACCCACCTTCCCCTACCTTCCCTCTGAGGTTCGACAATCTGTTCCATGCTTTTATGTCTTTGTATCTATTTTGTTCATCAGTTTATTTTGTTCATTAGATTCCACATATGAGTTAGACCATGTGGTACTTATCTTTCTCTGGCTTATTTTGCCTAGCATAATACTATACAGGTAAATTATATGAGTTCTTTCTGTTTTCCATAGTGGCTGCACCAATCTGCATTCCCAAGAACAGTGTACTAGGGTTCTCTTTTCTCCACATCCTAGCCAACATTATTTGTATGTTAATTTGTTGATGACAGCCATTCTGAGAGGTGTAAGGTGATACCTCATTGTCATTTTGATTTGTATCTCTATTGACTTAAAGCATTTTTTCATATGTCTCTTGGCCATCTGTATGTCCTCTTTGGAGAAGTGTCTATTTAGGTCCTTTGCCCATTTTTTAATTGGATTGTTTGTCTTCCTTTTGCTGTGTGACTTTCTTGTATATTTTGGAGATGAACCCCTTGTGGAATGTATCATTGCCAAATATGTTCTCCCATACAATGGGCTCCCTTTTTGTTTTGTTGACTGTTTCTTTTGCTGTGCAGAAGATTTTTATTTTTATTTAATCCCATTTGTTTATTTTCTCCTTAGTTTTCTTTGCCCTCAGAGATGTATAGGCAAACATTACTATGAGAGATATCTGATATTTTGCTGCCTATAGTTTCGTCTAAGATTTTTATGGTTTCACTAGCATTCCCGTTGCAGGAAAAATCCTGCAATAGGGTTTCCTGCTGCACTCTCCCCTGGCCCCGCCTCTGCTCCTCCCTTCTCCCCCGCCCTGCTTTCTCCGCCAGCCCACCTGCTTTTCCCTTCTCCCCTGGCCCCGCCTCCGCTCCTCCCTTCTCCTCCCCCCGGCTTGCTTGCTTCTCCGCAGCTTTGCTCCCTTCTGTAGCTCTTGGCTTCTTTCTATGCTGTATTGATATGCAAATTAGCTGCCATCTTTGTCGGGGTAATTTGCATACTCGTCCTGATTGGTTGGTGGGCGTGGCTTGGCTGGCGGGCGTGGCTTGGGCATAGTGAAGGTGCGGTCAATTTGCATATTTGTCTATTATTAGGTAGGATATCTTGAATTTAAGCCTTTTATCCATTTTGAATTTATTCTCGTGAATGATAAGTTGGTAGTCTAGTTTCATTTTTTTACATATGCCTGTCAAGTTTTTCCCAAACTATTTATTGAAGAGACCGTCTTTACTCCATTGTATCCTCTTGCCTCCTTTGTCAAATATTAATTGACCATAATGGCTTCGGTCGATTTCTAGGTTCTTTGTTCTGTTCCATTGATCTATATGTCTGTTCTTGTGATAATACTAGTTTGTTTTGAGTACAGCAGCTTTGTGGTGTAACTTTGTATCTGGTATTGTGATTCCTCCAATTTTGTTCTTTCTCAAGATTGCTGCATCTATTCACGGTCTCTTCTGGTTCAATATAAATATTTGTTCTAGATCTGTAAAATATTCTGTTCATAATTTAATAGGGATTATATTGATTTTATAGATTGCTTTGGGTAGTTTAGACATTTTAATGATGTTGATTCTACCAATACATGAATATAGTATGTTCTTTACACTTGTTTATATCTTCCTCTATCTCTGTTCTCAATATCCCATAGTTTTTCAAGTACAACTTTTTTATCTCCTTGGTTAAGTATATTCCAAAGTATCTTAACTTTTTGGTTGCAATAGTAAAGGGGATATTTTTTCAGTTTCTATTTCTGAGAGTTCATTATTGGAGTATAAAAATGCCATAGATTTCTGGGTGTTAATTTTGAATCCTGCTACATTGCCAAATTCATTTATTAAATCTAGTAGTTTTTAGATGGAGGCTTTAGGGTTTTCTTTTTGTTTTATTTTATTTTATTTATTTTTTATTATTATTATTTTTTAATTTCTTTATTGATTAAGGTGTCACATATTTGTCCTCATCCCCCTATTCCCATCCCACACCCCTCCCCACGGATGCCCCAACCCCCTATTGAAATTAACCATTGGTTAGGCTCATATGCATGCACACAAGACCTTTGGTTGATCTCTCCCCCATCCCCCCACCCTCCCCTATCCTCCCTCTGAGGCCCGATAGTCCAATCAATGCCTCCTTGTTTCTGGTTCTGTTGTTGTTCATCAGTCTATGTTGTTCATCATTTCCCCTAGATGAGCGAGATCATGTGTCACTAGAGATATACTTATAAGAACTGAATGTGAGACGAGCAATAATAGTTATGCTGACAGACAAATGAATCAGTCTGTAGTGAGTATCTTTCTGGACTAACAGTTCTTTTGAAACCAATATCAATGTCCACCAGTTCCTTATGTGTACATGTCGGCACTGACCCCTCAGCTCTGGATGGTGGACAAATGGTGGTAATGCAGGTCCGAGTCCCTCTGGTTTGGTCTCGGCCGGACCCAGGGGCACAGCTTCACCAGGACCCAGGGGCACGTGGCCTCACCCGGACCCAGGGGATGCGTGGCCTCACCTGGACCCAGGTGCGCGTGGCTTCACCCGGATCCAGGGGCACACGGCCTCACCCGGACCCGGGACCCAGCCTCACCTGGATCCAGGGGCACACGGCCTCACCCGGACCCAGGGGATGCGTGGCCTCACCTGGACCCAGGTGCGCGTGGCTTCACCCGGATCCAGGGGCACACGGCCTCACCCGGGCCCAGGACCCAGCCTCACCCAGATCCAGGGGCACACGGCCTCGCCCGGACCTGGGATCTAGCTTCCCCCTGACTCAGGGGCGCGTGGCCTCACCCAGACCCAGGGGTGCGTGGCCTCTCCCAGACCCAGGGTCGCATGGCCTCATCCGGATCCAGGGGCACACGGCCTCACCCGGACCCGGGACCCAGCCTCACCTGGATCCAGGGGCACACGGCCTCACCCGGACCCGGGATTCAGCTTCACCCGGACCCAGGGGCACATGGCCTAACCCGGACTCAGGGGCGCGTGGCCTCTCCCGGGCCCAGGACCCAGCCTCACCTGGATCCAGGGACACACGACCTCGCTCGGACCCAGGATCTATCTTCCCCCAGACCCAAAGGCGCGTGGCCTCTCCCAGACCCAGGGTCGCGTGGCCTCACCCGGACCCAGGGGCGCACGGCCTCACCCGGATCCAGGGGCACACGGCCTCACCCGGACCCGGGATCTAGCTTCCCCCGGACCCAGGGGCGCGTGGCCTCACCTGGACCCAAGTGCGCGAGGCCTCAACCGGACCCGGGACCCAGCCTCACCCTGACCCAGTTCCCAGCTTCACCTGGACCCAGGGGCGCGCGGCTTTACCCGGATCCGGGACCCAGCGGGGTTTCGTCTTCTTGATCCCAATTCCTGTTGGTCAATTCCCTCTCAGCAATTCCTTCGGCCATTTTCTCAGAGCTCCAGGGCAGCCGCCACAGAACTTGTTGGGCGGCGGGCTCGGCGAAGCTCCGGTGTGCCCGGTGCGCGGCGGCGGGCTGGTCCGGGGTGGCTGCGTCGGCCCTTGGGTCTGCAGCGTTGGCCGGTCGCCAAGTGTGCGCACCTGGCCGCTTCCGGGCGTTGAGATTCTTGAAGGACTCAGAGGTCAGCAAGCATGGAGTCTCCCACCCCATGTCTCCCAGGGGCTCGTCTGTCCATGCTTGGCAGCGAGTGGAGCCTTCCCCTCAGCCGGAGACCACCAGGGGAACTGCGCTGAACACGTTCCAGGCCGCCATTGTGTCGCCTGAGCCGTAGTTCTTAAAGTGTCATCTTTGGGTCACCGGCATCAGCATCATCCCGCGTACCCCTCTCTTTTATTCTAGTTGTAGAGCATCTGCTCAGCCAGCCCTCCGGTGGTTCTGGATGGTGTCTGCTCTGCTCTCCCGTCGTAGTCTCAAAATTGTTGTGGTAGGCAACAATCAGGCTTCCGCCCTATGCCTCCATCTTGGTCCTCCTTTCTATAGTTAAGTCTTGATTGTTGTTGGTGTCACTGGGAGGAATTGTCCTCCAGGCCAATTGGCTGTGCGGACCCTCTGTGTCTATAAAGGAAGAGTTGCTGTGTAGGAGACACGTTTATGTGCCGGGTCTTGGTGCAGCAAGGCTTTGGCGCTCACTGCGTCTGCCTCTTGAATGTGTCCCTTATGCGAGTGATTGAAATCTGGTGTCATCTCACACCGACCACTAGATGCCCTCGTTTTTGGGTCTCCAATGGAGTGTAGGTCAGCTACTGCCTGAGGCCACTCAGCAGGAATTACAGCATCCCTTATATTCGTGACCTGTTTCGGTGTTTTCCGCTTTTGGCTGCCTCCCTATCGCTCAGCTTCCCCAATCTCCCTAGGTAGTCGCTCTTGATACCCCCCTTTGTGGGCTGAGTGCAAAGTCTTGGTGTTGTTAAGCCTTGATTGCTGTTGGTACACTGGGAGGGTGTGACCTCCAGTCCAATTGGCTGTGAGGATCAGCTGTGTCTATGCCGGGAGACAGCCCCATTCAACTAGACTTGCAAAATTGTAAAAGCCTCTGTGCTCAGCTTGAATGGGGCGGAGTTACAGGGTGGAGCCTACAGCCTTGGCTTCCTGTCAGCCCCGCCCTATGAGGTTCCTGTGTCTCAGTGTCCCTCTGTACTCCCTGCAAACACCTCTGAGAGAAAAGCACCCTGGAGTTTAGCCCGCTGCCAAACAGTCTAGTCTCTCCCCCAATGAATCTGGATTCCCAGATTCTCGCCCGGAACTGGGTTTCCGTGTAGTCGGAACTGGGGCTCAGCACAGTCTGGCGCTTTTGTCTCCTTCCCACCAGGGCAATCCAGCGGCACAGTCAACAGCCCATCCTCTGCGCACAATCCTGTGCGCGCTCCGGTGCTCTGCCTTTCGCCGCTTCTCTGCATTTCTGCCTTACAGCCCAGATTCCCCCAGTATGAGCCTGGCTTCCCCGGGTCTTTCCCGGAACTGGGGTTCAGTGCAGTTGGAACTGGGGTTCAGCACGGTCTGGAGCTTTTGTCTCCTTCCCACTAGGGCAATTCAGAGGCACAGGCAACAGTCCCTCCTCTGCACGCATTCACATGCGCGCCTCCGGCGCCACTCCTCTGTGCCTCCGCCCCACAGCCCAGATTCCCCCAGCATGAGGCTGGCTTCCCAGGGTTTCGCCCGGAACTGGGGTTCAGTGCAATCGGAGCTGGGGTTCAGCGCAATCTGGAGCTTTTATCTCCTTCCCGCCAGAGAACGCCAGCCAGGCCGTCAGCCGCCCCTTCCTCTCCGGCTCCGTCCTCCCCGCACGCGCGCGTGCTCGTGTCTCCACCGTGTCTCCATACCTCAGGCTTTTACAGCTTCTCTGATTTTCCTTGTGGTTTTCTCTTTCCTTCTAGTTGTGGGCATTTCAGTCAGCTAGCTTTCCTGTGGTTCTGGATGATGTCCATTTTGACTTTTAGTTGTATTTTTGAAATTGTTGTGCCAGGCTGTAGGTTAGGTGTTTAACCTATGCCACCATCTTGGTTTCTCCGGCTTTAGGGTTTTCTACTTACAATATCATGTCATCTGCAAAAAATGACTGTTTTACTTCCTCATTTCCAACTTGGGTGCCTTTTATATTTTATTCTTGTCTGATCGTTATGGCTAGGACTTATGGTACTATGTTGAACAAGAGTGGTGAAAGAGGGCATCCCAGTCTTGTTCCTTTTCTCAGGGGAAGTGGTTTTAGTATTTTCCCATTGACTATGATGTTGGCTGTAGCTTTATCATATGTGGCTTTTAGTATGTTGAGGCATGATCCCTCTATTCCCACTTTGCTGAAAGTTTTTATCAAAAAAGAGTGTTGGATTTTTCAAATGCTTTTTCTGCATCAATTGATATGATCATACGATTTTTGTCTTGCAACCTGTTTATGTGATGTATCACATTTATTAATTTGTGAATATTGTACCAGCCTTGCATCCCCATAATAAATTTCACTTGGACATGGTGTATGATCTTTTTAATGTGTTGTTGGATGTGATTTGCTAATATTTTGTTGAGGATTTTTTAAAAATCTTTATTGTTGAAAGTATTACATAGGTCCTCCTTTTTCGCCCATTAACCTATTAAAGCCTGCTCCTGTCCCAGCCTGCCAGGCCCTAACCACCCAGTGTCTGTGTCCACAGGTTATACATATATGCATACAAGCTCAATGGTTGATCTCTTCCCAACCACCCTACCCTGCCTTCCCTCTGAGGTTCAACAGTCTGTTCAATGCTTCTATGACTCTGGGTCTATTTTGGTCATCATTTTATTTGATCCATTAGATTCCACATATGAATGAGATATGTGATATTTATCTTTCTCTGACTGGCTTATTCCACTCAGATAATACTTTCCAGCTCCATCCATGCTGTTGCAAATGGTAAGAGTTCTTTCTTTTTTATTGCAGCATAGTATCCCATTGTGTAAATGTTCCATAGTTATTTTAACCACTCAACTGCTGATGGGCAGTTAGGCTGTTTCCAAGTCTTAGCTATTGTAAATTGCGCTGCTATGAAAATAGGGGTGCATACATTCTTTCTGATGAATGTTTTGGTTTCTTAGTATATATTACTAGAACTGGGGTCTAATGGGAATCTCTTTTACATTTTTTTAAGGAAATTCCATACTATTTTCCACAGTGGCTGCATCAGTCTGCATTCCCACCAACAGTGTAATAGGGTTCCATTTTCTCCAAAACCTCACCAACACTTGAAGTTGGTTGATTTGTTGATGATAGCCAGTCCAACAGGTGTGAGATGATATCTCATTGTCATTTTGATTTGTGTCTCTCACATGATTAGTGACTTTGGGTATTTTTTCATATGTCTCTTGCCTTTCTGTATGTCCACTTTGGAAAAGTGACTATATAGGTCCTTTGCCCGTTTTTTAATTGGATTGTTTATCTTCCTTTCATTAAGTTGTATGCGTTCCCTGCATATTTTGGAGATTAACCCTTTATCAGATGTATCATTGGCAAATAGGTTCTCCCATGTAGTGTGCTCTCTTGTTACTTTAATGATGGTTTCTTTTACAGTGCAGAAGATTTTTCTTTTCATATAGTCCGGTTTGTTTATTTTTTCCTTAGTTTCCATTGTCCTAGGAGATGTATCAGTAAACATATTGCTATGAGAGATGTCTGTGATTTTGGTGCCTATGGTTCCTTCTAGGACTTTCATGGTTTTACGTCTTACATTTAAATTTTTCATCCATTTTGAGTTTATTCTTGTATAAGGTGTAAGTTGGTGGTCTAGTTTCATTGTTTTTCTTTTTTTTTGCATGTATCTTTCCAAATTTCCCAACACCATTTATTAAAGAGACTGTCTTTGCTACAATGTATGTTCTTGCCTCCTTTGTCAAATATTAATTGAGCATATGGGCTTGTGTCACTTTCTGGGTTCTCTGTTCTGTTCCATTGATCTGTATGCCTGTTGTTGTGCCCATAGCAGGCTGTTTTGAGTATAGTAGCTTTATAGTATAACTTGATATCTGGTTTTGTAATTCCTGCAAATTTTTTCTTCTCTCTCAAGATTATTACAGCTATTTTGGGTCTGTTTTGTTTTCATATAAATTTTGGGGAAGTTTGTTCTAGGTCTGTGAAATATGCCATTGGTATTTTAATAAGGATTGAATTGAATCTATAGATTGTTTTGGGTAGTATGGACATTTACATGATGTTGATTCTAATTTCATGAACATGGTATATTCTTCCACTTGTTTATATCTTCCTCTATCTCTTTCTTCAATGTCCTTTAGTTTGTCGAGTACAGGTCTTTTACCTCCTTGGTTAAGTTTATTCATAAGTATCTTAATTTTTTTTTCAAGGTAAATGGGATTGTTATTTTTGGTTTCTCTTTATGAGAGTTCCTATTAGTGTATAAAAATGGTATGGATTTCTGGATGTTAATTTTGTATCCTGCTAAATTTTCCAAATTTATGTATTCAATCTAATAATTTTTGATGAAGTCTTTAGGGCAAGCATGTCAAACTCATTTAAACAAGGCATGCGGCCCGCTGGCTGTGAATTTGACATGCTTGCTTTAGTGTTTTCTATGTACAATATCATGTCATCTGCTAATAATGAAAGTTTTACATACTCCTTTTCAATTTGGATGCCTTTTATTTCTTCTTCTTGTCTGATTGCTATGTCTAGGACCTCTAGAACTATGTTGAACAAGAGTGGTGAAACACACATCTCTGTCTTGTTCCTGTTCTTAGGGGAAATTGTTTTAGTTTTTGCCCATTGAATATCATGTTGGCTGTAGGTTTGTCATAGATTACCTGTATTTCATTGAGGTATGTTCTCTCTATTCCAACATTGCTGATAGTTTTTGTCAATAAAGGGTGTTGGATTTTGTTGAATACTCTTCCTGCATCAATTGATATGACTATGAGATTTTTCTCTTGCAATCTGTTTATATGCTATATCACATTTATTGTTTTGTGAATATTGTACCAGCCTTGTATTCCTATAATAAATCAAACTTGTTCATGATATATGATCTTTTTATGTATTGCTGGATCCGATTTGCTAAAATTTTGTTGAGGATTTTAGCATTCATCAAGGATATTGGCCTATGGCTGGAGGAGAAAAAAATGGCGACGGAAGAGTCGTGTTTGGAGTCTGGTCCTGGGGCGGAGAGTAGGAACAGCAGAGGTTCGCAGGGGGTGTGTATGTTGGCAAGCCAAGGGACAGCTAAACTCCAGGAGAAGGCGAGGGGGGGGGGGGGTGCTGTCCAGGGTTCCCCTGACCGTGCAGCACCCACAGGGGCTGGGTCTCCTCCCGGAGCTGCGGGCTCACCAGGCGCCTCGCCATCTTGCAAGGAAAGGAGGATTTTATTGGAAACCTAACTTTCCGCGACAACTGCAAACACTGAACAGCTGCGAGCACCAGAACACCGGTCCCCTATCGGCACAAACATTCGGATTCAAAGGAACCCTTCACTGAACCACGGAAAGGTCAGATTTTGTCTGAAATAAGGTGTGGTTTCTAATCCCCACGGTGGGAGGGAAGCGCACGAGCCGCAATACCGGCAGGAACCGGGAGGTCTGTGCCTAGGAAAATCGGCGGCAGTTGGAGCTGCCGTGATCCGCGAATGTGGAAGGGGGTCCTCTGAGCTGCTAACAGAAGTGACCTCTTAAAAGCAACTCATTTTAATCTGACGAGGAGGATCAGACTAAGAATTTTCAAAGGAGTGCGGACTCCTTAGTCTGGCGCACAGACCCACTGTCCGCACACTTGGGCTCTTTCCGACTCTGATTACTAAGCCCAATACATAGGAAAACCCAGGTGAAAAAACCCTGAAAGACTGCAGGGGGAAGTTGTTTTTTTGGAACCTGGAGAGCAGAGCTGGGTGTGACCATCGGAGAGGCAGCTCTGAGGCACACACCTCCACAAGCTCTGAGGCGCACACCTCCTCAAACCGGTAGTGAGTGCCAGAGAGGGGGGAAAAAAAAGCTAGAGAGGCCCGGAAGTCAATTCAGAAACACTGCCACCCAGGGGCTGAAACGCTAATTGTCTCTGGTGTAATCAAAAATAAATACGTGAAATTAAGACACGGCCGGCTTAAAAAGCAGGACTGGCTTACAACACTGAGGAGCAGAGGAACGAAGCTGAACTGAAATACCGCCCAGACTGGGAAACAGGCATAGCAAACAGAATAATAGAGGAAGTGAATGAGAGCCGCTACTGCATATTTTAGTCTTCCTATTTTTTAATTTTTAATTCTTTTTTCAATTTTTTTAAATTTTTTTATTCTAATTTTTTTATTTTCATTTTTTGCATCTTTTACTTAAGAAACTAATTTTTTTCTTTTTCCTCACTCGATTTTCACCTTTTTAATTATTACATTTTTATTTTCAATCAGCATTATTATTACTATTATTTTACTTTTTTTTTAAATGTCATTTGATTTTCTCTTTCTTTTATTTTGGGATTAGTGTCCTACAATCTATTTGAATCTTTCCCTTACCCTATCTTAACGCTAACATTTTGCCATCACTCTCCTCCTAACCTTTCCCCTTTTGGTCTCCTGTTTATCTTAACTCTTTCGGGCTTTAGATTTTCCCTACTTTTTCAGTTTACCCTCTGCTAAAATTTCACCCTACTTATATATCTAATTCCCAACCCCCTGCTCCAAATCCATACATACCTCTCTCTACGCTACCTTAAAAAAATTATTTTTCTCTCTGGCCTTTTGTTGTTGTTTGCTTGAATGTTGATTAGATTGAATTTTTATGCTTTTTTAGGAGATTGTTTTGATTATTCTTTTTGTTTGTTTGGTTGGTTCTATTGTTTGCTTTGTTTTTGTTTGTTTTATACTTTTGTTTTCCCTTGCCTCACTTGATATTAGTTGGTGTTGCAGTTTGTATTAATCTCCAGGCTCGTGTTACTGGAATTTGCTGGGATTAGTGGTTGTTCTAGTGGAGTCTACTCCCCATATATATAGTTTATTCCCTTTTCTCTCTTAGTATTGTTCTTGTCTCTCTTACTTATTTTTCTTTTCTTTTTTTTCTGCTCTTCTCCCAAGTTCAGATTCACACTCTTTTTTTTTGTTGTTCTTTCTTTTTACTCTCCCTCTTCCACTCCTATTCCCTAATTTGTCTTTCTCTGGTGGTTACCTTTATTGGAGGTTATTAATATCGTGAATACAATTCTGTTCAGTCCCTTGTGTGTTGTGCCTGGTTGTGTTGTATTTTGTATCTTTAAATCAACGCCGGAGAGAGAGAACTATATACCCAGACATCCAGAGAAGAGAGACCATGGGGAGACAAAGAAATAGCCCCCATAGGAAAGAAAAGCAGGCATCACCAGAAAAGGAAGTAAACGAATTAGAGGCAAACAACCTATCAGAGAAAGAATTCAGAGAAATGGTCATAAGGTGGCTGAAAAGGATGGAAGACAAATTCGATAATATGAGTAAGAACCAAGAGGAAATGAAGAAGAACCAAGAAGAAATGAAAAATGACATCGCTGCTGTAAAGAACTCAATAGAAAGCATCAAGAGTAGACTAGAAGAAGCAGAGGACCGCATAAGTGAGCTAGAAGACAAGATAGAAAAAAATACACAATTACAACAGCTTCTAGAAACAAAAATTAGAAAGCATGAGGAGAGCCTAAGGGAACTTCGGGACAACACAAAACAAAACGACATCAGGATAATAGGGGTACCAGAAGGAAAGGAAACGAAGCAAGGAATAGAAAACCTGTTAGAAGAAATAATAACAGAAAACTTCCCTGATATAGGGAAGAAAAAACCCACACAAATCCAAGAAGCTCACAGAGTTCCAAGCAAAATGAACCCCAAAAGACCGATACCAAGGCACATTATAATTTAATTGGAAAACACCAACGACAAAGTAAGAATCTTAAAAGCGGCCAGAGAGACAGACAGTTACATACAAAGAAACCCCCATCAGACTAGCAACTGATTTCTCAACAGAAACTCATCAAGCCAGAAGGGAATGGAATGAAATATACAAAGTCATGCAAAGGAAGGGTCTCAATCCAAGAATACTGTACCCAGCAAGGCTATCAATCAAAACTGAAGGTGAAATCAGGAGCTTCACAGACAAAAAAGGGCTAAGGGAGTTTATCACCACCAAACCAGCAATGAAAGAAATGCTAAAGGGTCTGCTGTAAAAAAAAAGAAAGAAATAAATAGGAAACAAAGAAGGAACACAAGGGTATAGAATAAAAATGGCGACAAATAAGTGCCTATCAATAATAACTTTAAATGTAAATGGATTGAATGCCCCAATCAAAAGACACAGGGTAACAGATTAGATAAGAAAACAAAACCCATATATCTGCTGTCTACAGGAAACCCACCTCAAAAAAAAGGACGCATACAGACTGAGAGTAAAGGGATGGAAAAAGGTTTTCCAGGCGAATGGAAATGAAAAAAAAAGCTGGGGTAGCAATACTTATATCTGACAAATTAGATCTCAAAGTGAAGGACATAACAAGAGATAATGAAGGCCACTTCATAATACTAAAGGGAGAAATCCAACAAGAAGAAATAACTCTGGTAAACATATATGCACCCAATACAGGAGCACCAAGATACATTAAAAAACTCCTGAAAGATATCAAAGGAGAGATTGACAGCAATACAATCATAGTATGAGACTTCAATACCCCACTATCACCATTGGACAAATCCTCTAAACAAAAAATCAGCACAGAAACATCAATCCTAAATGACTCACTAGACCAGATGAAATTAATTGACATCTTCAGAACATTTCACCCCAAAGCCACAGAATATACATTCTTCTCAAGTGCACATGGGTCATTTTCAAAGATAGACCATATGTTAGGACATAAGCAAAGTCTCTCCAAATTCAAGAAGATAGAAATCATATCAAGTATCTTCTCAGATCACAGTGGCATAAAACTGGAAATCAACTACAATAAAAACAACCCAAAGAAATCAAACACATGGAGACTAAACAACATGCTATTAAACCATGACTGGGTTACAAAAGACATCAAGGAAGAAATAAAAATCATCATGGCAACAAATGACAATGAAAACACAACAATCCAAAATTTATGGGACACAGCGAAAGCAGTCCTGAGAGGGAAGTTCATAGCTCTACAAGCCTACTGCAAAAAACAAGAAACAATGGTAATAAATTACCTAACCCAACAACTCAAAGAGTTAGAGAGAGAGCAACAAGAAAAGCCCAGTGTAAGCAGAAGGAAAGAAATAATAAAGATCAGAGCGGAGATAAACAACATAGAGACCAAAGAAACAATACAAAAGATCAACAAAACCAAGAGCTGGTTCTTTGAAAGGATAAACAAGATTGATGAACCTCTAGCCAGGCTCACCAAGAAGCAAAGAGAGAGGACCCAAATAAACAAAATCAGAAATGAAAGAGGTGAAATAACAACAGACCCCGACGAAATACAAAAGATTGTTACAAAATACTACGAACAACTCTATTCCAACAAACTGGACAACCTGGAGGAAATGGACATATTCCTAGACAAATACAACCTTCCAAAACTCAATCAGGAAGAATCCAAACAGCTCAACAGGCCAGTAACTATGGAAGAAATGGAAGCAGTCATCAAAAAGCTTCCGGCAAACAAAAGCCCGGGGCCAGACAGCTTCATAGGAGAGTTTTACCAAACTTTCAAAGAAGAACTAAAACCTAACCTCCTCAGACTATTCCAAAAAATTCAAGAGGAAGGAACACTTCCAGGCTCCTTCAATGAAGCCAGCATCACCCTAATACCAAAACCAGATAAAGACAACACAATGAAAGAGAATTACAGACCAATATCCCTCATGAACATAGATGCCAAAATCCTCAACAAAATCCTAGCAAATCGGCTCCAGCAATACATCAGAAAGATCATACATCATGACCAAGTAGGATTTATCCCAGGAATGCAAGGATGGTACAATATCCGCAAATCAATAAATGTGATACATCACATAAACAAATTGAGAGATAAAAATCACATAGTCATATCAATAGATGCAGAAAAAGCATTTGACAAAATCCAACACCCTTTCTTGATAAAAACTCTCAACAAGGTGGGAATAGAAGGATCATACGTCAACATAATAAAAGCTATATATGATAAACCCACAGCAAACATCATACTCAATGAGCAAAAACTAAAACCATTTCCCCTAAGAACAGGAACAAGACAGGGCTGCCTGCTCTCACCACTCCTGTTTGACATAGTACTGGCAGTATTAGCTACCGCAATTAGGCAAGAAGAAGAAATAAGAGGCATCCAAATTGGAAAAGAAGAAGTAAAGCTGTCCTTATTTGCAGATGACATGATATTGTACATAAAAAACCCAAAAGATTCCATCAAAAAACTAATAGACTTAATAAATGAATTCGGCAATGTAGCGGGATACAAAATTAACGCCAAGAAATCTATGGCATTTCTATACACCAATAGTGAAATTACAGAAAGAGAGACTAAAAAAGCAATCCAATTCACCATCGCACCATATAAATTAAGATACCTGGGAATAAACTTAACTTAGGAGGTAAAAGACCTATACACGGAAAACTACAGGACACTGAAAAAGAGATAGAGGAAGACGTAAACAGATGGAAGAACATAACATGTTCATGGATTGGTAGAATCAACATCATTAAAATGTCCATACTACCCAAAGCAATCTACAGATTCAATGCACTCCCCATCAAAATACCAACAGCATATTTCACAGACCTAGAAAGAACTCTCCAAAAATTCATCTGGAATAAAAAAGACCCAGAATAGCCACAGCAATCCTGAGAAAGAAGAATAAAGTAGGAGGGATCTCAATACCAGATTTCAAGCTGTATTACAAAGCCACTGTTCTCAAAACAACCTGGTACTGGCACAAGAACAGACATATAGATCAATGGAACAGAATAGAGAATCCAGATATCAACCTAAACCACTATGCTCAATTACTATTTGACAAAGGAGGCATGAACATACAATGGAGTCAAGACAGTCTCTTCAATAAATGGTGCTGGGAAAATTGGACACACACATGCAAAAAAATGAAACTAGATCACCAACTTACGCCATACACAAAAATAAACTCAAAATGGATACAGGACTTAAACATAAGACGGGAAACCATAAAAATACTAGAGGAATCCACAGGCAACAAAATCTCAGACATATGCCAAAAGAACTTCTTCACTGACACTGCCCCTAGGCCAATGGAAGCTAAAGAGAAAATTAACAAATGGGACTACATCAAAATAAAAAGCTTTTGCACAGCAAAAGAAACCATCAACAAAACAAGAAAGCCCACTGCATGGGAGAACATATTTGCAAATGCTATCACTGATAAAGGTTTAATCTCCAACATCTACAGGCAGCTTATGCAACTTAATAAAAGGAAGATAAATGATCCAATAAAAAAATGGGCAACGGACCTAAACAGAATATTTTCAAAAGAAGACAGAAGGAAGGCCAAGAGACACATGAAAACATGCTCAAAGTCACTTATTATCTGAGAGATGCAAATCAAAACAACAATGAGGTACCATCTCACACCTGTCAGAATGGCTACCATCAACAAATCAACAAACGACAAGTGTTGGCGAGGATGCAGAGAAAAAGGAACCCTCGTGCACTGCTGGTGGGAATGCAGACTGGTGCAGCCACTGTGGAGAACAGTATGGAGTTTCCTCAAAAAACTGAAAATGGAACTCCCATTTCACCCAGTAATCCCACTCCTGCGAATATATCCGAAGAAACTAGAAACACCAATCAGAAAGAATTTATTCACCCCTATGTTCATAGCAGCACAGTTTACAATAGCTAAGATTTTGGAACAGCCTAGGCGCCCGTCAGCAGATGACTGGATCAGAAAACTGTGGTACATCTACACAATGGAATACTATGCTGCCATAAAAAAGAAGGAATTCTCATCATTTGCAGCAACCTGGATGGAATTGGAGAATATTATACTAAGTGAAATAAGCCAGTCAATGAAAGAAAAATACCACATGATCTCACTCATTTATGGATAATAAAGAACATTATAAACTGATGAACAAAAAGATAGAAACAGAGACAGTAAAGCAACAAACTGACTTTCAAATTACAGGGGGAAAGTTAGGGAGGGGGGGGAGATAAGAAATCAAACGAAGGACTTGTATGCATGCATATAAGCATAAACAATGGACGCAAAACTCTGGGGGGTGAGGGCATGTATGGGTGTGGGGTGGGGGGGTAATGATAAGATATGTACACATATAATACCTCAATAAAAAAAAAGAAAATAAACAAATGGGACTACATCAAAATAAAAAGCTTTTTTACAGCAAAAGAAACCATCAACAAAACAACAAGAAAGCCCACTGTATGGGAGAACATATTTGCAAATGTTATCACTGATAAAGGTTTAATCTCCAACATTTACAGGGAAGTCATACAACTTAATAAAAGAAAGATAAATGATCCAATAAAAAAATGGGCAATGGACCTAAATAGAATCTTTTTGAAAGAAGTCAGAAGGAAGGCCAAGAGACACATGAAAACATGCTCAAAGTCACTAATTATCCAAGATATGCAAATCAAAACGACAATGTGGTACCATCTCACACCTGTCAGAATGGCTATCATCAACAAATCAACAGACGACAAGTGCTGGTGGGATGTGGAGAAAAAGGAACCCTTGTGCACTGCTGGTGGGAATGCAGACTGGTGCAGCCACTGTGGGAAACAGTATGGAGTTTTCTCAAAAAACTAAAAATGGAACTCCCATTTGACCCAGTAATCCCACTCCTAGGAATATATCCCAAGAAACTAGAAACACCAATCAGAAAGGATATATGCATCCCTATGTTCATAGCAGCACAATTTACAATAGCTAAGATTTGGAAACAGCCTAGGTGCCCGTCAGCAGATGACTGGATCAGAAAACTATGGTACATCTACACAATGGAATACTATGCTTCCATAAAAAAGAAGGAATTCTTACCATTTGCAGCAACCTGGATGGAATTGGAGAACATTATGCTAAGTGAAATAAGCCAGTCAATGAAAGAAAAATTCCACATGATCTCACTCATTTATGGATAATAAAGAACATTATAAACTGATGAACAATAAGATAGATACAGAGACAGTAAAGCATCAAACAGAAGGTCAAATTACAGCGGGAAGGTTAGGGAGAGGTGGGGGAGATAAGAGATCAACCGAAGGACTTGTATGCATGTATATAATCTAAGGTGACCAGACGTCCCACTTTTGGCGGGACAGTCCCGATTTTTAACAATTTGTCCCGAGTCCCGTGGCGTTTTGAAAAAGTCCCAATTTTTGGAAAGAATGCACAACAAGCTAGGAACCGGAGGGGGGGGGGGGGGGAGAACGGGAAGGGAATATACGGTTTTCGACGGCCATGTGGCTATTTAGCCAGGATATGAGTTTTATATTACTTTTGTTAATTTTATAATGTTAAACTTTAATAATAACAAATAATTGTTGAGAACTGATTATCGAGAACTGCTTATCAAGTTCGCATTGTTGATCAGTTGTTAGAATTCGACCACCATTGTTTGGACTTAATGAACAATGGCATTTTTTGGGATTGGCAATGACGAAAACATTTTGTAGCTGTCTCTCAGACAATACACATCGTACTGCGTGCTAGTAAGCTAGTTAAACAAGTGATGTCATTACAAATCAGCTATTCAGATAATTTAGGTAAGTAATTTATTTATTTCATAAATACATAAATTTTCTTGAATTTAACAGATAGTACTCGTATTATTTATATTTTATAGTGGCAGCAAAAAGTCTAGCACCGGCCTTGAAAGTGACACTTACGACTTACGTTACGGCAAATTCATGACCTTTTAAACAACGACAGCAATCTACTAAAAAAAATTCACTCAAATGAGAAATATGCCAAAGAATAAAATAATACTATACATAATTTTTTGTTTATTATATTTGTAAATTGTACTTATGTTGAAATTTAAAAATATATATTACAATACTATTTTTGCGTTCTATGAAAATTTTTGTTGCTCCATATAGACCAAATTTTTAATCAAGAACACTGCCCCCCCCCCCCCCCCCCCCCGGGGTCAATGGTGTCCCGCTTTACCAATGTTAAAATCTGGTCACCGTAATATAAGCATAACCAATGGACGCAAAACATTGGGGGCTGAGGGCATGTATGGGAGTGGGGTGGGGGGGCAATGGTAAGATGTGTACACATATAATACCTTAATTTAAAAAATGGAAAAAAAGAAAAACAATTACACAGGGAATCAACAAATTAACTATGAGACAAAGAAAATTTCTGTTTATCTATAAGTGTGTAATACATCAGTTATCTTATAAAGCTAGAAAGTGAAATATAAATAAATTTTAAGTACTAAAAAAAAAAGTGGTATAGCAAAGGTGGAAATGTATTGAAGAACAAGTACAGACTCCCACATGGGGAGAGGGAAAGAGTCCTACAGAACTGACTCCCAGGTAGGGAGGGGGAAGAGTCCTCCTGGATTCTCTTTCCCTATGGCTTCTATAGGCTACAGATCCTGGTGCCTTGATATCCCCTCTGATTGGTCACTATTCCCTTAGACTGGTTACTATAGTAACTCCTTGGCTCCCTCCTTCCTTATTGTTCTCCTATTCCCTTTGGACTTTCTTCTCTTTATTTTGTAAATATGACCTTTCTTGGCTACTTCCAGTTCCCTTATCTTATGTAAATATACCTGTCGCTGCCTCCTTATCTTATGGAAATGTAACTGCACCTGGCTTCCTTGTGTTATGGAGATGGACCTTCTTCCAATCTGTAGCCCTGTGTTTTTCCATGGACCCCAATTCTAAAAAATCCCTAAGCCTTCCTATGTTTCCCCAAAATTCCTGCTTCATTTGGAAATTAATATTTACTATAATTTCACTATAGAATAATTGACCACTTAAAAATTTAGTGAATGGTAGTGATGATTGTCCAAATATGTGTTAACAAGCTCCAGGGGCTTGCCACTTTGGGTGTCCTATTCAAGAAGAAAAGGTTTTTAAATAGTTTTATTTACTTGCATCAAGTAAAGGAGACAGGGGATTCCTATACAAACCTCTGTGTCCATAAGGGAGGCTTAGCCATTGCTTGTATACACAATTTGGTCAATTACATGTTGACTTCTTTGAAGCTGGCTACATATATCCCATTGGGTTACAGTCAAGTTCATCTGTTTACAGCTGTGTCTGCACAATATTGTGCTACCTTTTAATATTTGGCAAGAATAGCTTTTAGTAAAAAACACCCAGACCTTAAGACCATTGTCCTAACATAAGTGTACTGAAATGTAAAACTAAAAATGGTGGAAAAACTAAATTTTATATGATGTGTATTTTACCATAGTAAAATCATTTAGCAAATATAAAATATATAATTTGAAGGCAGATAGTTTGTTAGCTCTGGTTTCATTTTTTTTTTAAAATCAGAATTCCTTTGTCTATTCCAGGTCTTTTGTTGTTCTGTACAAATCTATTGATTTTTTTTGTTCTATTTCTTTAAAAAATGGCATTGGGATTTTTGAGGGGGATTGCATTAAATTTGCATATTGCTTTGGATAATACAGTCATCCTAACTATATCAATTCTTTCAATCCATGAACATGGAATATATTTCAATTTCATTGTATCTTTTTCAATATATTTTAATGATGTTTTGCAGTTTTCAGTATATAGGTCTGTTGTTCAAGTTTATTTTTAGGTATTTTATTTTTTTGGTTGTAATTGCAAAATATTTGTTTTTTTACCTTTTCGTCTGAAATTTCATTGTTAGTATACAGGAAAGCAGTGGATTAGTGTACATAGATTTGGTATCCTGCAACTTTACTGTATTTGCTTAGTTTTTCTAATAGTTTGTTGGTGGAGTCTTTAGGGTTTTATATACAGAATCAGAAAGTGAAACTTTTACTTCTTCATTATAAATTTAGATGTCTTTAATTTATTTCCCTTGCCTGATTGCTTTTGGTAGGACTTCCAGAACGATGTTGAGTAAGATTAGACATTTTTTGTATTGTTCCAGATCTTAGAGGAAAAGCTTTCAGTTTTTCACAATTGAGCATGGTAATGGTTGAGGGTTTCTCATGTATGGCCATTATTATTCTGAGGTACTTTCCTTCTAACCCCATTTTATTTAGTGTTTTAATTATGAATAGATGTCATATTTTATCATACACCTTTTCTGCATCTATTGATAAGATGATTTTTATTTTTTATTTTGTTAATTTTGTTACATTGACTTTAAATTATGTTACAGAGCTTTGATTATGAAAACAGCATAGTATTGGCAGAAAAACAGACATGTCAATGAATGGAACAGTATTGTGAGGCAGGAATGAAACCACATATATTTGGGCAAATAATTTTTGGACAATGGAGCCAATACACACCATTAAGAAAAGAAAGTCTCTTTAATAAATAGTACTGGAAAAATTAGAAAGCCACATGCAAGAGAATGAATCTAGATTTCAGTTTGGTTCCATGTACAAATATTAATTCAAAATTGACGAAAGACCTAAATATGAGATATAAGAAGATAAATTACATAGAAGAAAACATAGGTACTAAACTTATGGGTCTTGGAGATAGATAAAATTTTATGAATTTCACCCCAAAGGCAAGGAAAATAAAGGTAAAAATACATGAATGGGATTCTGTCAAAGTAAAAAGCTTCTGCACAACAAAATAAACTGACAACAAAACAAAGAGGCAACCAACTAAATGAAAGACCATATTTGCAAATAGCAGCTCCAATAGGGGTTAATATTCAAAATATATAAAGAACTCATACAACTCTATACCAAAAAAAAAAAAATCATCCAATTACAAAATGGGCAGATATCTTGAACAGACACCTCTCTTAAGAAGACATAAAAATGGTCAACAGATATATGAAAAAATGTTCAACTTCACTAGCTATTAGGGAAATGTAAATCAAATCTATAATGAGATACCACCTCACACCTGTTTCAATAGCTATTATCAACAAGACAGGTAATAACAAATGTTAGAGAGGTTGTGAGGAAAAAGGAGACATCATTCATTGCTGGTAGATGTAAACTGTTACAGCCACTATGGGAAATCATATAGCAGTTCCTGAAAAAAATTAATAATAAGGTTACCATATGACCCAACAATTCCTCTCCTGGGTATCTACTAAAAAAAATGGAAAACATTTGTTAACAAAAATATATGCACCTCTATGTTCATTGCAGTATTATTCATGGTGGCAAGATATGGAGACAACCAAAGTGTCCTTCAATAGAGAAATGAATCAAGAAAATGTGGTACATATATACAATTAAATACTATTCAGCAGAAAAGATCAAATACTGCCATTTGCAACAACATAGATGGACCTTCAGAATATTATGCTCAGCAAAATAAGTCAGTCAGAAAAGAACATATGATTCACTTATATGTGAGATATTAAGCTGAAATCATAGCCACATACAACGGTATGGTGGTTACCAGAGGAAAGGGTTGGGGGGGGGGGGAAATAGTTAAAGGCAAAGGGGGCCAAATATATGGTAATGGAAGGTGATTTTGTAATCAAAACCCATGTTTAGCTGCCTCCTTCAAAAAAAGCCAAAATCATGGGATAGTGCTGGTGCAAAATAAAAGAGGTTTAATCAGGTGTCACAACCTGGGAGAATGGTGAACTCCCACCTCAATGACTATATCCACTTCCTGTTCAAGCCTCAGTTCTTATAGTGATAGAGATGAACGGGCTTTTATTTTCTATCCAATTATCTTGATAGCTTTTGGTGCACTCCGGCCCTATCCATTTATCTTTCTAGCTTTTGGAATGCCATATTGACCAGTGGAGGAGACTTCCCAGCTCTTTCTGACTAAGGAAAAAGGCATCTGCAGAATCTGGAGTCAGGAAGACTGGAGATGCCATAGCCCTCAGCCCACCTCCCAATGTTGGAAACAGAGCAGGCACATCTGGGTGAGCAAGTGGGAGTCAGTGGGGGCACCAATGGATCCCAGAATACCCATGTCCTCTGTGCAGGCCTGTGTGGCCCATTTCTCTGAAGTGGCCAGTTGTACTGCACTCACACTCTGCTGGCTGCCATCCTTCACCTTGTTGTCTTACATTAATAAGTTCTCCCTTTAAAACTCTGGACCCTTGTAATCATACAAGGGTAAAAGGATAGAGGTCTCATCTTCTGTAGTTTCTTCCTGCTGTCAAGTGCATAGTCTTGCCTATCCAGGTCCAGAAATTTTAGTCACTTACTAAAGAAAGAAGGGGGTCAAGTATGGAAGAAAGCCTTTATGTGAGGGAGAAAATTGCTGTTTTTAGAAGGGAGCATATATGGTGTCCAGAGGATGGCACTATAGAACAAGCAAAGCTTGCAGACCTCTTCATATTTCAAGACAGGCTGTTGCAGATGGGCTTTCAAAGTGAGACCTAATGTGTAGACAAGCATTCAAGTGTTTAGTGAGGGGTATACCTAATAGTGCAGGGGGAATTGCAATTAAATCAGAAGCTGGAAAGACTAAGGGATTCCCATAATATAATCCTGAGAGGGGCTTTTGGTGACGCACCCAATAGTGGGATGTTTTCTGTGGAAGCCAATATCTGGGAAGTGTAGAGAAACGCATTATCAGTCCAATCATGGGCATAAAATATAGCAAAAAAAAAAAACAAATAATAAAATAAAAAGTAACATTATCACTTTGTTTTGGGAGGCACCACCCATTTCTGAAAGAGAAATTTTGAAATTTTTTAAGGAGTGCAGGTCCAGCTTTCCCTTACAGTATCAACAGCAGCAAGATCCAAGTCCTCTTCAAGTGACACCTGCTTTATCCATGTGTGTTGGATCCCCTAATCTTTAGGGAAGAGTGTGTTGTCAGCAGGAATTTATAGGGACCTGTCAATTGCTTGACTAATTGCTGTTCAGGACTTTTTGAGTTTTCCAGATCTTTACTAATACTTTATTTCCAACCTGGAATAGGTGTAAGGGCTAATCAGATGGGTAGATGGACTTGCAATGAGAAAACTTGTGAAAAGTTGTTAGTGTTTGCACTAAATATTGTACAAATTGTTGGGGTGTTCCTAAAACAAAAACTTGAAAGGATCTCCCATAAATTATTTCAAAAGGAGGAAATCCAAGATGGCTGCCAACAGGACAGCAGGCTTCAAGATAGTGTGTGAGTGACATAAGGAAAGGAGAGTGCGTGGACATGCAGGGAGTGTCTGTATTTGTGAGTGAGGGACAGCTATATTCCACAAGACTGTTGGGAACTGGTGAACCAGTCTCCCCTGGCCAGGCAGCCTCTACTACTGCTGAAATCTCTCCCAGAGCGACCAGCTCTGATGCAGAGACTGTGCCATCTTGAAGGGGAGACCAGCTGTGATCAGAAGCCCAGCCTTACCTTCAAATGGGGAGACCTCAGATACCTCCCGGGACTCTACAACCACAATGCCCAGGGACCAGCTGCCTCAGCTGTGAATCCACAAACACCAGGACTCTAGCCTTCCTGAACATGGGCACCTAAAAAGTCTGTCCAGGAAGACGAAATGGCAGTGGAATAGACAGACGTGTCCCAAAACTTGTCCCAGAGCAGATAGAATGTGCAACTAAATTGAATAACATCCACCCCAAATTGGTGAAGTAGAAACAGCTGGTGAGACAATCTGCAGCCAGGAAGGGCAGAGGACCCCTGGAGAATGGTAAAATCAGGGATCTGGGCTGGAGAGAACTGTGAGACCTCTGAGCCCAGAGGGTCAGAGGGAAACTGCACAGCACCGAAGCTGTGTCCCTTGGGACAGGCACAGCATCTGACTGTGGAAAGGGGGTCCACAGGACTGCTGGTGGCAGAGGATTCTAGATCTGGGTCCACAGTCATGAGAGTCTGAAACCAGAGGGGATATTCTGGAAGGCTGCCCAGACCACACCGTGCTGGGAGGAGAGGGGCTCGCAGAGGTGCAGCTCTTTCCCTTCTTTTTGGCCTTTGCTTTTGTTTGCTGAACCTAGTTCATAGGACCTTTCAGATATGGACACTCACCCATGGCTGAGGTGCAGGAAGAGGTGCAGACTTGTGGAGTCTGGGGAGAGGCTGGGAAGAGGAGAGGGTCCAGAAGAGATGGCCACGAGTCTGGTGCTGAGTCATACCTGACATGGGGGACCTAGAAAGCCATTTTCTCCTGAAGAGATAGCCCCTCCCTGCAGTCTCCAGGCAACCAATACAGCCACACCCAGACTTTACCCTGAGTGATACAAAGGATAAAAAAAAATCTGAACAGTCCCAGTGAATCCACAGGAAATGGCCTAAAGCCGTGGTCGGCAAACTGAGGCTCACGAGCCACATGCGGCTCTTTGGCCCCTTGAGTGTGGCTCTTCCACAAAATACCACGGCCTGGGCGAGTCTATTTTGAAGAAGTGGCGTTAGAAGAAGTTTAAGTTTAAAAAATTTGGCTCTCAAAAGAAATTTCAATCGTTGTACTGTTGATATTTGGCTCTGTTGACTAATGAGTTTGCCGACCACTGGCCTAAAGAGAGGCCTTCAGCCCCAGAAACAGGAAACTGAGAAGCCATAGACCAGTGATGGCGAACCTATGACACGCGTGTCAGCACTGACATGCGTAGCCATTTCTGATGACACGCGGCCGCTGAGGTGGCCAAATGCCGAGGATGAAACATTTGCTGCTCCTGAGGATGAAACATTTGCAAAATAATGTTTTTTCCTCTAAGTGACACACTACCCGAGTTATGCTCAGTTTTTTGGCGAAGTTTGACACACCAAGCTCAAAAGGTTGCCCATCACTGCTATAGACACTACAGTAGAGTGGGATCTTAAACCAGCCAAAGGAACTACACTTCACTTTTTCATTTTTATTTTATTTTATTATTATTTTGTTATCTCTTTTTTATTTTTTTATTTTCCTTTGTTTATTTTCTATTTCTTTTCGCATTAATTTTCCATCATTCTAATTTATTTTATTTTTAATCCTATTTTTAATGAATTTTTTAAAATTTATTATTATTAATTATTATTATTATTATTATTATTATTATTATTGTTACTAGAAGCCCGGTGCACGAAATTCGTGAACAGAGGGGGGTTGTCCCTCAGCCCAGCCTGTACCCTCTCCAATCTGGGACCCCTGGAGGGATGTCCGACTGCCTGTTTAGGCCCGAACCCCTGGAGGAATGTCTGACTGCCCATTTAAACGGGCAGTCGGACATCCCTCTCACAATCCAGGACTGCTGGCTCCCAACTGCTTGCCTGCCTGCCTTCCTGATTGCCCCTAACAGCTTCTGCCTGCCAGCCTGATCACCCCCTAACTACTCCGCTGCCAGCCTGGTTGATGCTTAACTGCTCCCCTGCCAGCCTGTTTGCCCCCAACTTCCCTCCTCTGCCAGCCTGGTCACCCCTAACTGCCCTCTCCTGCAGGTTTGATCACCTCCAACTGCCCTCCCTTGCAAGCCTGGTCCCGCTCAACTGCCCTCCCTTGCCAGCCTGGTCCCTCTCAACTGCCCTCCCTTGCAGGCCGGGTACCTCCCAACTGCCCTCTCCTGCTGGCCATCTTGTAGTTGCCATCTTGTGTCCACATGGGGGCAGGATCTTTGACCACAAGGGGGCAGACATATTGTGTGTTGGAGTGATGATCAATCTGCATATTACTCTTTTATTAGATAGGATAGAGGCCTGGTGCATGAGTGGGGGCCAGCTGGTTTGCCCTGAAGGGTGTCCCGGATCAGGGTGGGGTTCCCTTGGGGCATGGGGCGGCCTGAGCAAGGGGCCTGTGGTGGTTTGCAGGCCAGCCACGCCCCCTGGCAACCCAAGCGGAGGCCTTGGTATCTGGAATTTATTTTCCTTCTACAATTGAAACTTTGTAGCCTGGAGCGGAGCCAAGCCTGCTGCTCCCTCTGGCCGGCAGCCATTTTGTGTTGCAGTTAATTCACCTTCTATAATTGAAACTTTGTAGCCTTAAGAGGAGACCTGGGCCTGGCCAGGGTGTGCGGAAAGCTTTGCTTCCCCTGTTGCTGCCAGCAACCCTGGCCTGCTCTCTCAAGCTCCATTCTGCCGCCATTTGTTTGAATTTGTTTACCTTCTATAATTGAAACTTTGTAGCTTGAGTGGAGGCTTAGGCCTGCAACAGCTCACGGAAAGCTTGGCTTGCTCTGTTACCTGGGAAACCTTGCTCTCTGTGGCTGTAGCCATCTTGGTTTGGGTTAATTTGCATACTTGCTCTGATTGGCTGGTGGGCGTGGCTTGTGGTGTGTCGGTGGTACGGTCAATTTGCATATTACCTTTTTATTAGGTAGGATTTTCTTCTCTTTCTCCTTATCCACTTATCCTCTTTCTACTTCCTCTATCCTGAACTGAGGTCCTTCCCATATTCATCCAATTCTTAACCTTACTTTCTGTATATACGATTCTGCCCTCACCCACTTTACTGGGTATTTGGTGTGTGTATGTTTTGGTTTACCTGTTTGTTCTTTGGTGTTTTCTCCCCATATATCTATATTTTCCTTTTTCTTCTTTTTCTTTTCTCTCATACCATTTTTTCTCTCTTCAATATCATTTGTGTTCTCTTTTCTTTCCACTAATTCTCTTTTCTCTGGTGGTCACTTATATTGGGGTTATCGGTGTCTTGTGTACATTCATGTTTTGTTCCCTTTGTGTTGTGTCTTGTCAAGGTGAATTTCATCCTGTTAGGCCAGTGGTCAACAAACTGCAGCTCGCGAGCCACATGCGGCTCTTTGGCCCCTTGAGTATGGCTCTTCCACAAAATACCACATGCGGGCGCGCACATACAGTGCGATTGAAACTTCGTGGCCCACGCGCAGAAGTCCGTTTTCGGCTCTCAAAAGAAATTTCAATCGTTGTACTGTTGATATTTGGCTCTGTTGATTAATGAGTTTGCCGACCACTGTGTTAGGCCAATGTGGTAGAGAGCGAGCCACATACCAGACACCCAGAGAGGAGACTCTATCCACGAATGGGTCAATAACACTCCAGACCCAACTACAGAGGCAGGAAGAAGGCAGCATTGAGGGAGAAAGCATGAGTGAGGAAGCAAAAGAGGAGTGTGTGGTTGTGGTGTGTGTGTGTGTGTGTGTGTGTGTGTGTGTGTGTGTGTGTGTGTGTGTGAGTAAGGTACAATTAGAACCCACAGGACCTTCAGGGGCAGGCTAATCAGGCTTGCCTAGCTAGGCAGCCTCTGCTACTGTTGCAAACAGTCCTGGAGCAGCCAGCTCTTCCTCAGAGGCCTCAGCTTTTTTAAGTGGAGAGCTGCTGAGACTGGGAGCCCAGCCTCACCTCCCCCCATGGTGCCCTCAGACAACACCTGGGACTCTACAGCCACCCCCACCAGAGACCTGCTGCCTCGACCGCAGTCTCATGGTCACTGAGACTCCAACCACACTGGGCACAGGCTCTTGTGAGTTCTGAAGCATGCTCCCCTCTGACCAGCCCAATGCTTTATCGCAAGGCACTGCGGTCACATGAGCAGCAGCCACATGAGCAGCCTGCTCCTGTCTGAGGAACAGTAGCCCCGTGAGCAGCCCGCCCCAGGCCAAGGAGCAGCAGCCTCACGTGGCCTGCACTCATCCAAGGAGCAGCAGCTGTGCAAGCGGCCCACCCCTGATCTGAGGAGCAGAAGCCTTGTGTACAGCCCACCCCCATCTGAGGAGGAGTAGCCATGCGAGCAACCCACCCCGGTCTGAGGAGCTGCCCACCCAAGCCGAGGAGCAGCAGCCACATGAGCAGCTTGCCCCTGTCTGAGAAGCAGCAGACACATGCAGCCCACACTAATCTGAGGAGCAGCAGATGTGTGAGCAGACCACCCCCATCCAAGGAGCAGCAGCCTTGTGTACAGCTCACCAATGTCCAAAGGTCAGCAGCCTCGTGAGCAGCCTGCCCACATCTAAGGAGAAGCAGTGGTGCGAGCAGCCCTCAGCAGTCTAAAGAGCAGAAGCTGTGTGAGAAGCCCGCCCTTGTCTGAGGAGCAGCAGCCATGTGCAACCCACCTCATTCCAAGGATCAGCAACCCCGTGAGCAGCCCATCCCCATCCGAGGAGGATTAACTACGTGACCTGCCCGAGCCCGACCGAGGAGCAGCAGCTGCATGAGCAACCTGCCCCTGTCTGAGGAGCAACAGCTGTGTGAACAACCCGCCCCTGTCTGAGAAGCAGCAGCTACATGAGCAGCCTGCCCCACCAGCCAGATGAGACACCAATGCTGCGAACAGCGCCCACCAGAGGAACCACCACCTGCTAAGGAGCAGCCCCTGCCATGACCGCCCAAGGAGCAGCTGCCTTCTGAGGAGCCACTGCTACCCAAGGAGCAGCCCCTGCACACCTCAACACCTAGGTCCTTCAGTGAGAGCAAAAATGGGTGCACAAAGAAACCCCCAAAGGAAATAAAAGGAGGAATCGCCATAAAAGCAGCTTGTGAAACCGAGGCATGAAATATGACAGAAAAAGAATTCAGAATAAGGGTCATACAGTTCATAAACCAGATGGATGAAAAAATCAACAACTTATGGGAGAATCAAAAAGAAATAAAGAGTGTTATAGCTGCAATAAAAAAAAAACACCATGGAAAGTTACAATAGTAGATTAGGACATGTGGAGGACTGAATTAGTGAATTAGAAGACAGGGAAGCAAAAAACATCCAAACTGAACTGCAATTGGAAAAAAAAAATTAAAAGACAGAAGGAGAGCCAAAAGGAGATTTTGGACAACATGAAAGAAAGCAACATATGAATAATAGGGGTGCCAGAATGACAGGAAGAGGAACAAGGGTTAGAAAACCTATTTGAAGAAATAATGCCAGAACACTTCCCTGATGTGGGGAAGAAAAAAGCCACACAAGCACAGAGAGTCCAAATAAGATGTACCCGAAAAGACCCACACCAAGACATGTCTTAATTACAATGTAAATGTTTGGGACAAAGAGAGAATCTTAAAGGCTGCAAGAGAGAGACAGAAAGTTATATACAAGGGATCTTCCATGAGATTATCAAATGATTTCTCAATAGAAACACATCAGGCAAGGAAAAAAAATGGAAGTAAATTTACAAAGTGATGCAAAGCAAGGGATTAAATCCAAGAATACTCTATACAGAAAGGCTATCATTCAAAATAGAAGGGGAAATAAGGAGCTTCACAGACAAAAAAAAAAAAAAAAAAAAAAGGCTGGGAGTTTATCACTACCAAGCTAGCAATGCAAGAAATGCTAAAGGGAATGCTGTAAAAAGAAGAAATAAAAAGGGAAGAAGGAACACAGGCACAAAGAAATAAAAATGGCTACAAACAAGTACTTATCAATAATAACTTTAAACTTAAATGGATTAAATGCTCCAATCAAAGACATAAAGTGGCTGAATGGATAAAAAAAAACATGACTCACATATATGCTGTCTACAAGAGACCCACCTCAGAACAAGGGACTCACACAGACTGAAAGTGAAGGTATGGAAAAGGGATTTTCAGGCAAATGGAAATCAGAAAAAAGCTGGGGTAGCAATACTTATATCTGACAAATAGACCTCAAAGGGAAGGCTATAACAAGAGATAAGAAAGGCCACTTCATAATACTAAAGGGATCGATACAACAAGAGGATATAACCCGGATAAACATATATGCACCTACTGCAGGAGCACCCAAATTATATATATATATATATATATATATATATATATATATATATATATATTCCTGGAAGATATCAAGGGAGAGATTATAACAATACAATCATAGTAGGGGACTTTAATACCCACTGACATCACTGGATAAATCCTCTAGACAAAAAATCAGCAAAGAAACAGCAATCCTAACCTAAATGATTCACTAGATCAGATGGACTTAATTGACATCTTCAGAACATTTCACCCCAAAGCCACCAAGTATACATTCTTCTCAAGTGCACATGGGGCATTTTCAAAGATAGACCACATATTGCGTCGCAGGCAGTCTCTCCAAATACAAGAAGATTGAAATCATATCAAGCATCTTCTCAGACCACAATGGCATAATATTAGAAATAAACTAAAATAAAAACAATAAAAAATTTCAAACACTTGGAAGCCAAGTAGCAAACTCTTAAACAATGATTGTGTTACCAGAGATTAAATAAGAAATCAAAAACATTCTGGAAATGAATGACAATGAAAACACCACAATCAAAAATCTATGTGACACAATGAAAGCAGTCCTGAGAGGGAAGTTTATAGCTCTACAGGACTACCTCAAAAAAAGAAGAAAAAATTGTACTAAATCATCTAACTCTACAACTTAAATAATAAGAAAGAGAACAACAAGAAAAGCCCAGAGTGAGCAGAAGGAAGGAGATAATAAAGATCAGAGCAGAAATAAATGGCATAGAGACCAAAAAAATAATACAAAAGATCAATGAAACCAAAAGCTGGATCTTTGAAAGGATAAACAAGATTGATGAACCTCTAGCCAGGCCCACCAAAAAGCAAAGAGAGAGGACCCAAATAAATAAAATCAGAAATGAAAGAGGGGAAGTAACAACAGACCCCACAGAAATACAAAGGATTGTTAAAAAACACTATGAACAACTCTATTACAACAAACTAGACAACCTGGAGGAAATGGACATATTCCTAGAAAAATACAACCTTCCAAAACTCAATCAGGAAGAATCTAAAAATCTCAATAGGCTGATAGCTATGGAAGAAATTGAAGTACTCATAACAAGCTTCCAGCAAACAAAAGCCCAGGGCCAGACGGCTTCACAGGGGAGTTTTACCAAACATTCAAGGAAGAACTAAAACCTATCCTCATCAGATTATTCCAAAAAAATTCAAGAGGAAGGAACACTTCCAAACCCATTCTATGAAGCCAGCTTTACCCTAATCCCAAAACCAGATTAAAAAACACAAAGAAAAAGAATTACAGGGCAATATCCCTCATGAACATAGATGCCAAAATCCTCAACATAATTCTAGCAAATCGGATCCAGTATTACATCAGAAAGATCATAACCATGACCAAGTAGGATTTATCCCAGGGATGCAAGGATGGTACAATATCTGCAAATCAAAAAACGTGATACATCACATAAACAAATTGAGAGATAAAAGTCACATAGTAATATCAATTGTCTCATAAAAAGCATTTGAAAAAATCCAACACCCTTTCTTGACAAAAACCCTCAGCAAAATGGGAATATAGGTATCATACCTCAACATAATAAAAACCTACAGCCAACATCATACTCAATGGGCTAAAACTAAAGTCATTTCACCTAAGAACAGGAATGCAACAGGGATGCCCACTTTCACCACTCCTGTTCGACATAGTTCTGGAAGTGCTAGTTATAGCAATTGTACAAGAAGAAGAATTAAAAGGTATCCAAATTTGAACAGAAGACTTAAAACTGTCCTTATTCGCAGGTGACATGATATTGTACATAGAAAACCCTAAAGACTCCATCAAAAAATTATTAGACATAATAAATGAATTCGGCAATGCAGCAGGATACAAAATTAATGCCAAGAAATCTATGGTATTTCTATACACCAATAGTGAACTTACAGAAAGAGAGACTAAAAAACAAAACAAAACAAAAAAACAATATCATTTACCATGGCAGCATGTTTGTGCAGCATCCACTTACGCTGCCACCATTTTTAACCCTCCAATTTTAGTTTTTAGTTGGGTTACTTATTGAGAGTCTCAACAAAATCTTTGCTGGTTAAATGAGAGACTGAACTCTCCTTAGCTTCAAAGAGGGAGAACAGTTGCTTCCCGCACCTGAATAGCCAATGGGGTGATGATAGTTGTTGAGACCCTGAATCTGGAGTGGTGAACATGGGCACTACAATGTATACAGTGCAATAACACAGTTGGTCCTGGATAAGCTGACAGGAACCTTGGGGAGAAGGGCAGAGTGCCTTGGAATTGGTTTACCCCAAGGCAGTGGTCGGCAAACTCATTAGTCAATAGAGCCAAATATCAACACTACAACGATGGAAATTTCTTTTGAGAGCCGAAAACCGACTTCTGCACATGGGCCACGAAGTTTCAATTGCACTGTACATGTGCGCCCGCAAGTGGTATTTTGTGGAAGAGCCACACTCAAGGGGCCAAAGAGCCTCATGTGGCTTGTGAGCCGCAGTTTGTCGACCAAGGCCCCAAGGTAATGACCTGAGAAAGAAAGGAAACTGTGCCTTGGAAAGCAACATGTTTCTGGTGGTGTCCAGTAATCTCTCAATGGCACTTGATGGGATATTTGCCTGAAAAAATTTTCCTCTATGACATAAAAGCAGTTTTGGCATTATGCATTGGCTCTTCTGGAGACATGCACATAAAGGCTGGTTCTCCTTCGAAGTTTGCTCAAACTCGGCAAATATCAAAATCAATATGAGAAATTGAGCCTCCAAGACCAACAAGTCCCATGAGATGTCAGATCAAGATGAGGATGCTTTTGATACTTGTAAATTAAGATTTTGTGTGCACAATTAGAACAAGCTGGTAATATTAGGGAGAATGAGTGGAATGCCTATTTAATTGGTCTCTGGAAGTTTCAATAAGAGGGTTTAGATAAATAGATCAACCAATTATGTCATTTAGGTATCAACTCAGTTTTTTTATTGTTTAAAGTATTACAAATAGTAGTACATATGTCTCCTTTTTTTTCCAATTGACCTTCCCCCAGCTTCCCCTACCCCCCGGCACATGCCCTCACCCCCACTCCCAGTGTCTTACATCCATTGATTATACTTATATGCATGTATATAAGTCCTTCGGTTGATCTCTTACCTCCGCCCCCCCAGCCCTCCCCACCCTTCCCGCTGTAGTTTGATAGTCTATTCAATCCTTCTCTGCCTCTGTATCTATATTTGTTCATCCGCTTACAATGTTTTTCATTATCCATAAATGAGTGAGATCATGTAGTATTTGTCTTTCACTGACTGGCTTATTTCACTTAGCATAATGTTCTCCAGTCCCATCCATGCTGTTGCAAATGGTATGAATCCCTTCTTTTTTTATAGCAGTGTAGTATTCCATTGTGTAGATGTACCACAGTTTTCTAATCCACTCATCTGCTGATGGGCATTTAGGCTGTTTCCAAATCTTAGCTATTATAAATTGTGCTGCTACGAATATAGGGGTGCATATAACCTTTCTGATTGGTGTCTCTGTTTTCTTGGGATATATTCCTGGAAGTGGGATCACTGGGTCAAATGGGAGTTCCATTTTTAATTTTTTGACAAAATTCCATACTATTCTCCCAGTGGCTGCCACCAGTCTGCATTCCCACCAGCAGTGCACGAGGGTTCCTTTTTCTCTGCATTCTCTCCAGCACTTGTCGTTTGTTGATTTGTTAATGATAGCCATTCTGACAGGTCTGTGATGGTACCTCATTGTCATTTTGATTTGCATCTCTCTGATGATTACTGACTTTGAGCATGTTTTCATATATCTCTTGGCTTTCTGAATGTCCTCTTTCAAAAAGTGTCTATTGAGATCCTTTGCCCATTTTGTGATTGGGTTGTTTATCTTCCTTTGGTTAAGTTGTATGGGTTTCCTGTAAATGTTGGAGATTTAACCCTTATCAGAGATAACATTGGCGAATATGTTCTCCCATGCAGTGGGCTTTTTTATTGTTTTGTTGATGGTTTCTTTTGCTGTGCAGAAGCTTTTTATTTTGATGTAGTCCCATTTGTTTATTTTCTCATTAGTTTCCATTGCCCTAGGAGCTGTATCATTAAATATATTGCTACTACAAATGTCTGCTATTTTGCTGCCTATGGCTTCTTCTAAGATTTTTTATGGTTTCCCATCGTATGTTTAAGTCCTTTATCCATTTCGAGTTTATTTTTGTGTATGGTGTAAGTTGGTGGTCTAGTTTCATTTTTTTGCAAGTGTCTGTCCAGTTTTCCCAACACCATTTATTGAAGAGACTGTCTTGACTCCATTGTATGCTCTTGCGTCCTTTGTCAAATATTAATTGAGCCTAATGGCTTGTGTCAATTCTGGGTTCTCTGTTCTGTTCCACTGGTCTACATGTCTGTTCTTTTGCCAGTACCAGGCAGTTTTGAGAACAATGGCTTTGTAGTATAGATTGTTATCTGGTATTGTGATCCCTCCAACATTGTTCTTTCTCAAGATTGCTGCATCTATTGCTGGTCCAGATGAATTTTTGGAGAATTTGTTCTAGGTCTTTGAAGTATGCCGTTGTTATTTTAATGGGGATTGCATGGAATTTATAGATTGCTTTGGGTAGTATGAACATTTTAATGATGTTGATTCTACCAATCCATGAACATGGTATATTCTTCCATTTGTTCATGTCTTCCTCTATCTCCTTTATCAGGATTCTGAAATTTTCTGAGTACAGGTCCTTTATCTCATTGATTAAATTTGTTCCAAGGTATCTTAATTTTTTTTGTTGCAATGGTAAATGGGATTGCATTTTTAATTTCATTTCTGTGAGTTCATTATTGGTATATAGAAAAGCCATAGATTTCTGGGTGTTGATTTTGTATCCTGTTACATTGCAGAATTCATTTATTAAGTCTAGTAGTTTTTTGATGGAGTCTTTGGGGTTTTCTATGTACAATATCATGTCATCTGCGAATAAGGACAGTTTTCCTTCTTCTTTTTCAATTTAGATGCCTTTTATTTCTTCTTCTTGTCTTATCGCAATGGCCAGTACTTCCAGTACTATGTCGAACAAGAGTGGTGAGAGTGGGCATCCCTGTCTTGTTCCTGTTCTTAGTGGAAATGGTTTTAGTTTTGCCCATTGAGTATGATGTTGGCTGTGGGTTTGTCATATATGGCTTTTATTATGTTGAGGTATGATCCTTCTATTCCCACCTTGCTGAAGGTTTTTTTTTTTCAAGAAAGGGTGTTGGATTTTGTCAAATGCTTTTTCTCTATCAATGGATATGATTATATGGTTTGTATCTCTCAGTTTGTTTATATAGTGTATCACATTTATTGATTTGCGGATATTGTTCCATCCTTGCATCCCCGGAATAAATCCCACTTGGCCTTGGTGGATGATCTTTCTAATGTATTGCTGGATTCTATTTGCTAGAATTTTGTTGAGGTTTTTGGCGTCTATGTTCATGAGGGATATTGGCATGTAATTCTATTTCTTTGTATCGTCTTTATCTGGTTTTATGATTAGAGTAATGCTGGCTTTGTAGAAAGAGCTTGAAAGTGCTCGTTCCTCTTAAATTTTTTGGAATAGTCTGATGAAGATAGGTTTTATTTCTTCTTTGAATGTTTTATAAAACTCCCCTGTGAAGCTATCTGGTCCAGGGCTTTTGTTTGTTGGAAGTTTTTTTCATTACTGCTTCAGTTTCCTCCATAGTTGTCGACCTATTCAGATTTTTTGATTCCTCCTGGTTGAGTTTTGGAAGGTTGTAGTTTTTTAGGAACATGTCCATTTCTTCTAGGTTGACCAGTTTGTTGGAGTAGAGTTGCTCATAGTATTTTTCTATGATTCTTCGTATTTCTGTGGGGTCTGTTGTTATTTCACCTTGTTTGTTTCTGATTTTGTTTATTTGGGTCCTCTCTCTTGTTTCTTGGTGAGCCTGGCTAGAGCTTCATCAGTCTTGTTTATTCTTTCAAAGAACCAGATATTCTTTTTATTGATCTTTTGTATTTTTTTGTCTCTATGTCCTTTATTTCTACTCTGATATTTATTTTCTTCTTTCTGTTTACACTGAGCTTTTCTTGTTGCTCTCCTCCTAATTTTTAAGTTGTATGGTTAGATAATTTATTATCATTTTTTCTTGTTTTTTTGATGAAGGTCTATAGAGCTATGAACTTCAATCTCAGGACAGCTTTCACTGTGTCCCATAGATTTTACATTGTTTTGTTGTTATTGTTATTTGTTTCCAGGAGGCTTTTTACTTATTCTTTGAACTCTTGGTAACCCAATCATTGTTTAATACCATGCTCTTTAGCCTCCAAGTGTTTGATTTTTTTATTGTTTTATTGCAGTTGATTTCTATTTTTATGCCATTTTGATCTGAGAAGATGCTTGATATGATTTCTATATTCTTGAATTTGAAGAGACTTTACCTGTGTCCCAATATGTGGTCTCTCTTTGAAAATGTATTCATGTGCACTTGAGAAGAATGTATTTTGTCTAGTATTTGGGTCAAATGTCCTAAAGATGTCTATTAATTCCATCTGATCTAGTGTGTCATTTAGGATTGCTGTTTATTTGCTGATTTTTTTGATTTGAGGATTTATGCAGTGGTGCCAATGGGGTATTGAAGTCCCCTATTTTGATTGGGTTGCTGTTGATCTCTCCCTTGATATCTTCCAGGAACTTTTTTTTGTATGTTGGTGCTCCTATATTGGGTGCATATATGTTTACCAGAGTTATATTCTTTTGTTGAATTGCTCCCTTTAGCATTATGAAGTGGCCCGCCTTATCTCTTTTTATGGCCTTCTCTTTGAGGTCTATTTTGTCGGATATAAGTATAGCCACCCCAGCTTTTTTCTTTTCCATATGTCTGAAAAAAAATTCCCATTCCTTCACTATCTGTCTGTGTGAGTCCTTTGTTCTGAGGTGGGTCTCTTGTAGACAGCAGATATATGGGTCATGCTTGTATTCATTCATCTATGCTATGTCTTTCGATTAGAGCATTTACCCATTTAAGATTAAGGTTATTATTGATACACTAGAGGCCTGGTGCACAAAATTCGTGCATGGGGGTGAGAGGGGTGTGTGTCCCTCAGCCCAGCCTACACCCTCTCCAATCTGGGACCCCTGATTGGACTGCTGGCTCCCAACTGCTCGCCTGCCTGCCTTCCTGATTTCCCCTAACCGCTTCTGCCTACCAGCCTGATCACCCCCTAACCACTCCAATGCCAGCCTGATTGATGTCTAACTGCTCCCCTGCCGGCCTGTTTGCCCCCAACTTCCCTCCTCTGCCGGCCTGGTCACCCCTAACTACCCTCCCCTGCAGGCTTGATCGCCTCCAACTGCCTTCCCTTGCAGGCCTGGTCCCTCTCAACTACCCTCCCTTGCAGGCCTGGTGCCTCCCAACTGCCCTTCCCTGCTGGCCATCTTGTAGTGGCCATCTTGTGTCCACATGGGGGCAGGTTCTTTGGTCACATGGGGGCATCCATATTGTGTGTTGGAGTGATGGTCAATCTGCATATTACTCTTTTATTAGATAGGATACTTGTTTGTTGCCATTTTTATTCTTTATGCCTGTGTTCCTTCTTCCCTGTGTATTTCTTCCTTTTACAGCTGTTCCTTTAGCATTTCTTGCATTGCTGGCTTGATAGTAATATAGCCCCATAGACTTTTTTGTCTTTGAAGCCACTGATTTCACCTTCAACAGCCTTGCTGCGTAGGGTATTCTTGGATTCAGTCCCTTGCTTTGCATCACTTTGTATATTTCATTACATTACCTTCTGGCCTGATGTGTTTCTGTTGAGAAATCAGTTTATATTCTAATGGGAGATCCCTTGTAGGTAACTTTCTGTCTCTGTCTGGAAGCCTTTAAGATTCTTACTCTGTGGTTGATGTTTGCCAATTTAATTATGATGTGTCTTGGTGTCAGTCTTTTTTTTTTTTTTTTAAATATATTTTATTGATTTTTTACAGAGAGGAAGAGAGAGGGATAGAGAGTTAGAAACATCGATGAGAGAGAAACATCGATCAGCTGCCTCCTGCACACCCCCTACTGGGGACGTGCCCGCAACCAAGGTACATGCCCTTGACCGGAATCGAACCTGGGACCCTTGAGTCCGCAGGCCGACGCTCTATCCACTGAGCCAAACCGGTTTTGGCAAGGTGTCAGTCTTTTTGTGTTCATCTTGTTTGGGACTCTGAGTTCTTGGACTTATGTGACTTTTTTCTTCCCAAATATCAGGGAAGTTTTCTGTCATTATTTCTTCAAACAGGTTTTCTATTCCTTGCTCAGCTTTCTCTCCTTCTGACACTCCTATTATGGGGATGTTGTTTCCTTTTATGTTGTCCCAAAACTCCTTTAGGCTCTCTTCCTGCTGTTTAAGTGTGTGTGTTTTTCCAGTTGCTGCACTGCTTGCATGTTTTTTCTAACTTTTCTTCTAATTTGTTGTTGCACTCCTCAGGTTTTTCTAGTCTACTGTTGAAACTTTCCATTGTGTTCTTTATTGCAGTTATATTATTCTTCATTTCCTCTTTATGCTTATTCATTTCCTCCTGATTCTTACATGTTTTGAATTTGTCTTCCATCCTTTTCAGCGTCCTTATAACCATTGCTCTGAATTCTTTCTCTGACAAATTGCTTGCCTCCATTTTGTTTACTTCTTATTCTGGTGATTCTTCCTTTTCTTTTGTATTGGGGTTATTTCTTTGTCTCCCCATTTTTCTATTCCTTTGTGGATGTTCCTATGTATTTGATCAAACTGCTATGCCACCTAGATGTTTTGAATTTGTCTTATATAGTAAATGTTTTGTGGGACCCAATGGTGCATTGTCTAAGGTCTTTTGGTCTGGGTATTCTAGGGATGCACCCTACTTGGGATATTTGGATTCTCTTGATTTAGTAAGTTCTTAAGTGTTATTGTCCCTTTCATGGATGGAGTTTCCTCCCAGGATGTCTGGCTATGTGGCTTGCTCTCTATCACATTGACCAAACAGAACAAAATACAACTCTACAGACATGACACAAAGTGAACAAAACACAAATGTACTCACAACACTGATAACCCCATTAAAAGTGACCACCAGAGAAAAGAGAACTAGGAAAGAGAAAAGAGAGCAAAAATGATATTGCGAAAAGGAAAAAAGGTAAGAAAGGGAATAAAAGAAGAAAAAAATGTATGGGGATAGAACACCACACAACAAACAAGTAAACCAAAAAAATGCAGACAACATACACCCAGAAAAAGGGGGGACCAAATCTCTAGAGGCAGATCTTATATACAGAAATTAAAGTTAAAGTTTTGATTGAATAGGGGAAGGACATAGTTCAGTACAGAGGCAGTAGAAATAGGATGAGTGGATAAGAAGAAAAAAATAATCCATAAATAAAAAAATATAAAACAAAAATCAATTAATCTTTCTATTTATTCATCTATTTTTGGAAAAGGAGAATAGAGGCGAACACAGATAAGCTTGAGTTTAGTGAGTGAAACTAATTAAACAATTAGGAGAAGAAGAGAGCAAGAGAGAAGAAGAAAAACAAAAGTATTAAAAAATTGACTAGTGAAGAAAGAAAAAAGAGAAGGGTGCATGGACTTGGAGCAGGGGGTAGGAAATTAGATTTTTGAGTAAGCCAACAGAGATTGCAATAATAATAACATGTCAATAAAGCAGATAAAGATCAAGTTTTAACAAGGGATAAAAAGAAAGGAGAGAGAAAAACTGAAGCGGGGACAGGAGAAAATAGGATGAAAAGGGGGGAAGTGAGGAAGAAAAAGGTAGAAAAAAATAAGATAAAATAATGATAAAAAATAGAAGGAAGAAAAATAATACAACAAATAAAATATAAAAAAATAAAACAAAAAATAAAGAAAAAATTTAAAATAAATCATAAAAAGTAAAGTGCCATTAACTTCAGCTGAGTTTTAATGCCCCATGGGGCTGGTTTAAGACACCACTCTTATGTTCTGTCTGCCACTTCTCAGTTTCCTGTTAGGTAATCAGCATGGTATTGAGGTTCCACATGATCCACCGCTCCTCTGTGTCTGTCTGCACAGCCTTGGTTGCAAGAAGGCGGGACCAGTCTGCTCTCTTTGCCTGTCTGCCTGCTGTCAGTCTTAATCACTCAAGTGTCTCTTTCTGACAAGGGTGGTGCTGTATTGCTTTCTGGGACCAAAGCACCCCTCCTCAACCTAGTCCCCAAGGGCTCCCTGGAGCTATTCAGAGTCTTTATTTTCTCTGAAAAGCTTGAGGCTCAGTGCAGCTACACTAGCTGCCCTGAGGTTTCTGTGAGGGGCTGGCTTTTTTGGAGAAAAATGACTGCTTAGGTTTGGAGGGTCCAGAACTTCCCAGTGCCAGATTCCTGATTACCTCTCCCTGTCTTGCTCCTCTCCACAGCCTCTCCCCAGCCTCCACAAAACTGCACGTCCATCTGCACTGCAGCTTCAGTGAGTGTTTGTAGTTCAAAGGTCCTATGAACTGGGTTTAGCGAATAAAAGCAAGGACAAAACAAAGTCAAAACAACCGCGCAACTTTGAGTTTCTCTCCCCCCAGCTCTTCAGGCTGCCTTTTTGGGCTCAGCCTCTTGCAGCTGTTGACTTAGGTCTAGATTCCCTGGCTGCCAGGAGCCCCCTTCCACAGTTGGGTGTTACACCTATATCTAAGGGACACAGATTTGATGCAGCACAGGTCCCTTCTGACCCTCTCATCCCGGTGGTCACGGTCTCTCTCTCTAGCCCAGATCCCCGATCCTACCATTTATCCTCTGCCCTTTCCCACTGTGGATTGATTGTCTCACCAGCTGTGTCTAATTTGCCAATTCTGGGTGGATGTTATAGTTGTTTCTTCTATCTGCTCCGTGACAAGGTGCAAGACACATCTGCCTATTTGTTCACCATTTTGAAACCTCTTTGGAAGTTTTCTTATTACTGCTTCAATTTCATCAGTAGTTATGGGCCTATTCAGCTTTTCTGATTCTTCCTGATTGAGTTTTGGAATATCATATTTTTCTAGAAATATTTCCATTTTGTCCAGGTTGTTCAGTTTTTTTGGAATAAAGTCATTCATACTAATTTTTTGTGATCCTTTTTATTTCTGTTGGGTCAGTTGTTACTTCACCTATTTTTTTCTTATTTTGTTTATTTGGGTCCTCTTTGTTTCTTGATTAATCTGGCTAGAGGTTCAGCAATCTTATTTGTCTTTAAAATAAAAAAAAAAAAACAGCTCTTGGTTTTATTGATCTTTTGCATTGCCTTTTTTTTTTAATAGCCTCTAAGTCATTTATTTCCACTCTGATATTTATTATTTCCTTCCTTCTACTTACTTTGGGCTTTTCTTGTTGTTCTCTTTCAAATTCTTTAAGTTGTATGGTTAAAATATTTTATTATTAATTTTTCTTGTTTTTTGAGGTAGGCTTATAATGCTAGGAACTTCCCTCTTAGTACTTCTGTCACTGTGTCCCACAGATTTTGGGTTGTGTGTGTTCATTTTAATTTGTTTCCAGGAAGTTTTTCATTTATTCTTTGATCTCTTTGGTAACCCATTCATTATTTAATAACATTCTAGTTAGCCCCCATATGTTTGAATGTTTTTGTGTGGGGTTTTTTTGTAGTTGATTTCTAATTTCATACCATTGTGATCTGAGAAGATGCTTGATATACTTTCAAACTTCTTGAACTTGTAGAGACTTGTTTTGTGTCCTAACATGTGGTCTATCTTAGAAAATGTCCCATGTACACTTGAAAAGGATGTATATTCTGTAGCTTTGTGGTGAAATGTTCTGAAAATATCAATTAATTACATCAGATCTAGTTTGTAATTTAGGATTGCTGTTTTCTTGTTGATTTTTTGTCCAGAAGATCTATCCAGTGATGTCAATAGGGTGTTAAATTTCCCTACTATGATTTTACTGCTATTGATATCTCCCTTAAAATCTGCCAGGAGGTTTTTTATATATTTGGATGCTCTTGCATTGTGTGCATATATCTTTACCAGAAGTGTATCCTTATTTTGTATTGATTCCTTTAGTATTATGAAGCGGCCTCAATTATCTCTTGTTATAGCTTCATTTTGAAGTTGATTTTGTCAGATATAAGTTTTGCTATGCCATCTTCCCCCCCCCTCCCATTTGCCTAGAAATCTTTTTTCCATCCTTTCACTTTCATTCTGTTTTGGGTCCTTTGTTCTGAGGTGGGTCTCTTGTAGACAGCATATATATGGGTCATGTATTTTTATCTGTTCAGCTACCCTATTTCTTTAGATTGTAGCATTTAAGCCATTTATGTTTAAGGTTATTATTGATAGGTATTTATTTATTCTCATTATTATTCTTTATGTCTGTTTTCTTCTTTTTCTCCCTATTTCTTCTCATTACAGCAGTCCCTTTAGCATTTCTTGCAGTGCTAGTTTTGTGGCAATAAATTCTTTTAGCCTTTTCTTTTCTTCTGTGTAGCTCTTTATTTTACCTTCAATTTTGAATGATAGCCTTGCTGGATAGAGCAGTCTTGGATTCAGTACCTTGGATTTTATTACCTTGCATACTCCATGCCATTCCCTTCTGGCCTAAAGTGTTTTTATTGAGAAATCAGCTGTCAGTCTAATGGGAGCTCCCTTTTAGGTAACTTTTTGTCTCTGTCTTGCAGCCTTTAAGATTCTTTCTTTGTCTTTAATCAATATGTGGCTAGGTCTGAACCTTTTGGGTTTAATCTTGATGGAAACTTTTTGTATTTTCTGAACTTGAGTGACTTTTTTCCTCACATTAGAAAAATTTTCTGCCTTTATTTCTTTAAGCAAGGTCTCTATTAATTTCTCCTCTTGTAGTGAATCTTGAATATTATTGTCCCATTCATGGATTGAGTTTCCTCTCAGGCTGACTGACTATGTGGCTCCTCCACAACCATGTCATGTGAGCTGTTGTAGAAGTGCTGACCGAACAGAACAAAATACAACAAAATAAATCATGAAACAGAAGAAACAAAACCAAAATGTACACAAGACCCCTACAGCACCAACAAAAGCAACAACCAGAGAAGAGAGTATTAGGAAAGAAAAAAGAGAGTAAGAATGATAGAAAAAAAATGAAAGAAAAAAATATGAGGAGAAAACAAAACAGAAAAACTAACAAACAAAAAGCACAAATAACAAACAACAAGAATAGGAGAGGACAAAATATGTAGATGCAGAGCTGAAATAAAGAAAATAAAGATAAATAATTAGAGGAATAGTGGAAGGAAAATGGTTTAAATAAAGGAAGGAGAAAGGAAATTAAAAAATTTAAAAAATTGAAAAGGAAAATAGAGGAGAAAGCAGATAACTGAAAATAAGATAAAGAAAAAAAATGAGGAAGCAGGGGAAAATAAAAGAGAAGAGAGAAAAAAATTGAATAGTGAAAAAAAAGAGAAAAAATGAGTAGGAAAAAAGGTGAAAATTAAATATATGAACAAAACAATGGAGATTAGAATAACAACAAATCAATGAAGCAGATAGATAAAGAAAATAAATTTAAAAATAAAAAAGAGGGGGTGGAAGTGGCTGGAGAGTGGTCAATGGGGGGAAATGACACATATATAATACTTTAAATAATAAAAACATGGGAAAAAAGAAAGTAAAGGGAAAAATAAAAAGGAAAATAGAAGAAAAAAAAGGTAAGAGAAAGAGAAAAGAAAAATTAGGGGGTAAAAAAGTTTTTTTAAAAATGAAGTGGCATTTGTTTCAGCCAAGTTACATGCCCCCTGGGCACTTGCTTTGGATCCTACTCTTCTGTCAATTTTGGGCTTCCTATTAGGTGCTAACCTGTTAGGTGATAACCACTGTCAGGCACTGTCCTTTAGCTTTCAGCAAAGGATGCTCAAAGCAGTCCACTGATCTACCATTTGTGTCTGTCTCCACTGGCCTTTGGTGCAACCAGATGGACCAATCTTCCGTCTGAAGTGGGTTTGTTAGTAGAATGGGACATAGGGCTGGGTCAGAAAACTTCTGCTTTCCCAGTCTCTGCCTCTGCTTGCTTTTGCCCATCTTTGCCTGCTAGCCAGCTGTCAATCTTAATCATTCAAAAGTCTGTTTCTGAAAGGGCTTTAGGCAGGGGAGGTGCTGTTCAGCTTTCAGGGAATATGGTGGTGTGTTTCCCAGTCCCAGAGCTGTTCCTCTGTGAGTGGCCAAAAATGTTACCCTGCCCTTGGCTGGACAGAGATCCTTGAAATGAGACCAACAGGGTCAGCTGAAAACATGGAGTTTTTATCAGTTCTCTGCTGCGGGGAAATTATTGGTCTTGTTCTCAGGATATTGGGGCAGATGGCCTCTTCCCCTTCCCCAATTCAGTCACTGAGGTCTCCTTGAGATTGTTCAAACACATAAGCTTGGCCTCTGCTTTTGTTTCCTCTTAAAAGCTCAAAAGGCAGAGCTTCTGAGGATGGGGAAGGATGTATCAGCTAGGGCAGTGGTCGGCAAACTCATTAGTCAATAGAGCCAAATATCAACAGTACAACGATTGAAATTTCTTTTGAGAGCCAAATTTTTTAAACTTAAACTTCTTCTAATGCCACTTCTTCAAAATAGACTCGCCCAGGCCGTGGTATTTTGTGGAAGAGCCACACTCAAGGGTCCAAAGAGCCGCATGTGGCTCACGAGCCGCAGTTTGCCGACCACTGACCTAGGGCAAGTGGTTTTTTTGTTTTTTTTTCTTCTTTACCTGCCCTCTGGTTGCTGACAGCAGCTAGATCCTCTCAGGAAAAATGGCTGTTTTGGTTTGGGGGCCTACTACCAAATGTTCCTGGCTGCTGTCTAAGTCTCCCCACAATGCTTCCCACCCCAGCCTCTGCTTAGGCATCTCGAATCCACATCTCCCTCCCTGCATCAAAGCCTCAGGAGAGTAGCTGCAAATTAAAACTCCTGTGCTCTGAGTTTTAAAACAATACAACTAGCTTTCTCTCCAAGCGGTTCATGTGTAACCCCTCCAGACTCTGTGGCCAGCGGCTCTGCCGTTTTTCACGGCTGTATGTTACATGGGCTGCTGGTCTTGGCACGGTGCTCTGGGCTGTGGAGCCCAGTCTGGATTCCAGGCCTCTGTCTTCTGACGGAACAGACCCTCCAGTAGCCAGGAGCTCCCCCCTCACTCTCGGCCTGTCACTCCTGGGAGCTGGGTCAGCTCCTCTCTTGACCTCACTCTTACTACTCGTCTCCAGGTGTTTTCTGTCCTTTCTTTATAAAAGTCTCCTTCTCAGCTGGACCTCAGTTGGTAATTCCAGGTAAATGTTCTCCAATTTAGTTGTATTTCTAATCTGGCCCTGGGATGAGGTGCACAACAGGTCTGCCTATTCGCCCACCATTTTTTTCTTTCTTGAGTCCTCCATATAATTTTTGAGAGGGAAAAATTAATTTCTACTATGTGATGCAATGGTCCAGGAATTAGTACAATCAAGATCTAGCTATGATCACTTAAATTTTTAAAAAGTTTTCTTCTATTTTTGAAGTTATGTTATAATATATTAATATATGCATAGTATTATAATATAGTGCATAAAGGTAAAATAGATATATTTTATGTTATGATTTCATTTTCTCCCTAAAATTTATCTAACAATGATATCACATCCAAAAGATGGCTAGTGTTTAATGACATACAGGAATTGGGAAACAATAAAAATAAAATATATAAAAACAACCATAAAAAGAGTCACTACAATAACTAGAAATGTGTTTACAATTGTCAACAGTGGCTGACACCATACAAAATTTCATTTACTTATGTTTTAAACAGTAACCGCAGGAAAATTAGGAGAGTACATTTCTTTGAGCTGAATAATTAAATGCCAAGAAACTCACCACTCAATATGTAATTTATTCAACATCTTGTTGTTTGAAGGAGCCAGTGTGTGTACATAGGATGGATTAAATTCCTAACAACATCTGGCATGAACAGTGGACTTGGCCCTTACCATAATAGCATTACATTCATAGAATGACAGCTGAATGGATCGATGGAGCTTGTATCTAATGGGGTAGATTCATGACTGCAGCATAATAAATCAGAATGTTTTAACCTCTGGTCACATACACCCTGGCCTGTTGCTCCTTACAAACTATATCAGGGAATACAGGGTAAATTCCTGTTGTCAGATCTAATGGTGAAATATTCTGGCTTCTAACTTACTGGGAAAGCAAAGTAAAATTTCCATTCTAATAATCTGGATCAAAACACTTCCTGGTTGCTATGGTCAATTTATTCTGTCACTTAATTAAACCCAAAGCACTGCAAATTGTGTAAGTAAGCAAAGGGAAGGCTACCTCTTTAACCTTGAAAACCATTCCTTAGGACAAAGTATCTTAATTTTGTTAAATTCTAGGATATACATTGCAAAAGTTTCTCTCTAAGTTTTTTTCATGAGTTAAATAAAGGTTAAAGCAAATGGCAAACAAAGTCACAATTAAGAGTTACAAGAGAAATTAAGATGTAAGAGAAAATTCATACAAAGTAACAAAAAGCAGAATTCCCAGCATAGACACTCCCCACACAAACAAACAAACAAAAATCCAAGATCTGAGAAAGGGATCAACAAAACAACTCATATTATTTTAGTGTTTATTAAACTTGAGACATTAGCTATGTATTTTCAGAGTTGAAAGAAATATTGACTTTTTTTAAAGTTTGAAACTTTTTTTCATTTTCCAGTATATCTTTTTCCATTACTTCAAAATATTCAAACTTTAGCAAAGCCCAGGATAAATAAACGGAGAACTACAATAATTATGTGGCCTGTTAATAGCTACCCAATCACGCTTATGTGTATCCAAAATTAGTATTTGGTCATGATAGTAAAATGCCCTTGTCACACACACACACAGTAAAAATTTAGGCTATCCATGTTAAAGTAAGAAACATTCAAACCTATGAAAAATCTTGTGAGTTTATTTGAGCCAAACTCTCAACAGTTGCCAGGAAGCAGATTCCCAATGGATTGAGATAATGCTTTGGAGAATGGCAGTTTTGCACCTTCATTAAAATCAAAAGAGAAAAGGTAAGTGGGTTACTTGAAATCCATTGGTGATAGATTAGGGAGGCAGGAGAAAGCAAAGAGGGGGGAAACCTCTGGGATTTGATAAAATGTAAAATGATAGACAAATACTTCTTTTACTTAGGTCGGTGCAGCATAGTTAACAGTCAACAATTAATTCAATGACAATGAGAGAATTTATGGTCTCCATAGAGTGGTACTTTGAGGGGTCTGGAAAAATGAAAGTTACTTTGACATTCCAATGATATGTTATTGTAGATGCAAAAAGACAATAGACAGGGTCAGTTAAGGTAAAGGTTGACCTTTGTCAGGGAGGATACTGACCTAGGACATGACTGCCCACCATAAACTACTTTATGGTTAAAAAGGTTTTAATTTCAGACCATCCTTTGTGGTTACTTTAGGTCTCTGAATTTGCAAGGCTGCCACGCAGGCCTTCCCTGATCTAGTCAGGTTAGCATGTGGTCCCTTTTCATCCACATCTAGTTCAACAAAATTCCATAGAGAGAAGTACAACTGACTTTATGTTCACAAACATTTATAGGCACCTACTGTTCATGTACACTGGGTGAATAGCTTTACATTGCCAATAGCTTTCATTCTTTCATAGTTTTAAAACATGATGTTATGCCTCAAGAGGGTAGTTGTTTCTTATAAAATGTTTATTAAGGAAACGTGCACAAGCTCTGTGGGGAGGTATACAGCACACTTTTAAAGAGATCGATTAGAATACATGGCATAATGACTGCTTTCTCCAGCTCAGTGCACAGTTTGTATTTTAAAGCATTGAAACTATAATTTGGGTATTATTAGATTAATTTACAACAGTTTCACTAGCAAGAAATCATTTAGGAGGCATTATGCAATTGTTACATATTTGTAAAATAAACATGAGGGTTTCAACATCCTACAAGTTGCTCTATAACACATATTCTAGAAAAACGCTGTAACTAAACAGAGAGACAGAGACGAGAAAGAGAGAGAGAGAGGGAGGGAGAGAGAGAGAGAGAGAGAGAGAGAGAGAGAGAGAGAGAGAGAGAGATATCATACACACATGAGAGCTCTACTGATTATTTCCCAGGGAGTTAAAATTACTCAATATCTAGAGTTAATAGTGCTTATGAAAAACGAGGGCTACACAGGTATAAAAACTGCAAAACTTTATCTTGACTTATGCTTCAATTGGTAAATCCAGAGAATTTTAAAGCTTTTTAAAACATTTAATAACTGATAAAATTTGTAGTAGATTTTACAACTAACAAAAGAGTGACTGTACACACTATTAAAGTGTTCTGTAAAGCATTTTATCCATCAGAACTCAATTGTTTCTATTAAATAGTTAGGGACTGAAGCACCATCAACATTTTCAAAAGTGTTTTAAGATTTTCAGAGCTGTATATTCAATAGCAAATACCATGATATCAATGTAAGTGTTTTGTGTGAAAGGGAAAATATTGTTTTGCTCATATGTAAAATTTTAAGATGAAGGGATAAAGGACTTAGGAAGGATACACCTTAACATATTGGTGATTTTAACTTTAACTATTTATACATAATTCATTTGTGTGTCCTAAGGAACACTAATTTTCAGATTCAAAAAACCCTTCAGTATTATGGCAAGGTGAACAAAACATTGTGATATTAGGGGTAATCACTACTTTCTGGCTATAGACATTGGCCCATCAGAAAATGAAAAAGTGTAACAACATAGTTTTTATTTCATTATTTTATCTGTTGTTAGGTAATATTTTTAGCAATACTTTTGGAAAATATTGTTTTAGATAAAATAAAGCAATGTGTGGATAAGTATCTATACTAATAATAGAGGAATATGCAAATTGTCTGGGACACCATCACTGTAACAATAACGACCAAACAGCAGGCTGCATGGGGTGACAAGACCGGCAGTGGGGTTAGTGAGAGACGACCAAACGATTGAACAGCAGGCTGCGTGGGGTGACCAGGCTGGCAGGGGGGGGAGCAGTTGGGGGGAACCAGGCCAGCAAGGGGGGCAGTACGGGCTGACCAGGCTGGTGTGGGGGGCAGTTAGGGGAGATCAAGCAGGCAGGCAGAGGCAGTGATCAGGCTGGAGGGGAGACAGTTAGGGGCGATCAAGCAGGCAGGCAGGTGAGCAGTTAGGAGCCAGTGGTCCCAGATTGTGAGAGAAATGTCCAACTGCGGGTTTAGGCCTGATCCCCGGAATTGGGCCTAAACTGGCAGTCAGATATCCCCTGAGGGGTCCCAGATTGGAGAGGGTGCAGGCTGGGCTGAGGGGAGCCCTTCACCCACACCCCCGTGCACAAATTTTGTGCACCAGGCCTCTAGTTAAATATAAACATGTTAATTTTGATTACATTTTTAAAAATAGAAATAATTGTCAGGAACCTAATTATATTCATTACATAAGGCCTTTCAATATAATGATTTAGAAAAATAGAGACCAAGCTCTACAGTTAAATATATCCTTAAATGTCAAAACGTCTTCTTGTTCTTCCAACCCCACATCAAGGTATGTCAGTCTGTTCTATGCCTCCATGCTTTGGGTCTTATTTTGCTGGTTAATTCATTTTGTTCATTAGATTCCACAAGTGAGATCGATATAAAACAAAGAACTTATATACTTACTAGTATATGCATAGCCCATGGACACAGGAAATAGGGTGGTGAAGACCTGGGAGGGTGGGTAGAGCTGGGGGGGGTGGAGCGGGAATGGGAGACATCTGTAATATTATCAAAAATAAAATATATATATTAAAAAAATGGCTCAATGGCTTTTTTTTTTCATGTTGCACTATAAGTCAGAGGTACCACTAAATTACTGAACACAGAACTGGTGTCTACATATAACCATTAAGTAGACCACATTCATTCAAAAGAAAGTAAAAGTGTTTTTAATCTGGTATTTTGTAGTATGTGTACTTGTCCTGCCAAATACTGCATATGCTAATTAGCTCATTATGCCAGTGATTCTAGAATCATGAAACTATAGTTGAAGAAAGATATAAAGAGAAAAAAATAATAGTAAAGCTCCTCCATCTTTGAGCCTAGTGTAATTTGTTGGTTTCTTTCAGTCTAAACTTTTCTGACATAGATTTTCAAAGAAACCAAATTTCTATATAATTATATGTGGAACATATAATATCAATTCACTGAAACACTAAAAATGCATTATTTTTTAAATGAGGTAATTATGCATTCTTTGAAATATAACTGTTACCAGCAAGATGATGATACATCAGTTCTTGTCTTCTTGAAGGAAAGATTTCAATCAAGAGACAAAATGCAGCAAAGCAAACAAAAACACACTTAGGACAGTGAAACAAGGAAGGGCATAGAAGAAGCAATAGGAGAGTCTAGTCTGGGTTGTTTTGGCTCACTGGGAAGTCAGAGCAAAGGGGGTCTTGGAGAAAGGGTCAGGGGTTTAGCTCAGGACCAGCTGCCACTGCCTATTGCTCTGCTGATTGCAAGTCTCCTGATTCCTTAGATCAGAAAGACAGAAGGGGGAAAGGGAATGGCACAAGCATGCTCCCCTGGGGGAGAGCACATGCTAGGTCCTTTGTGTTGAAAGTATTTATCTCTCTTGCAAGTGGGAATCCTAGGGGAAGTCTCAGGGGAAGGTCTAAATAGAATATTCATCATCTTTCCAGGTGTGCTCTTTCAGGGTCTGTCTCTATTGATTGGTCAGCACCAGGGCATAGGATCATTAATTAGTCAAGAAAGGCAGCCATGACATTACTTATTTGGTTTTACTGTGTTGTGTGTGTGTGTGTGTGTGTGTGTGTGTGTGTGTGTGTGTGTGTGTTTTGGGTTTTTGGTGTTTTTTTTTTAGCTTGGAGCTGAAATACAACTGAGGCCTAGATGTAATCCTTAGTTAGGAAAAGGCCAAAAGGTCTAAACTGCATGACCAGTGATATGCTAGAGGAGGAAAGGTTACCCAGGGGGTAAGGTCCTTGTTTTCACAGTTTTGCCCATTGCTAGGCATCTAAGTCTTTCTGCCCTGCTGAGTTTCTGTACCTGGCCCAAGGTCCTTGCTCTGCTCATGTCTGTCCTACTGCCTATAACATAATTTTAGCATATGTAAAAGAAAATAGTCTAACATTTGTTAAAACAGTAACTCAGACTTTATTCCGGACTACTAAGATGGGTGTCGAGATAATAAAACTAGAGAAAAGCGATTGAGCTGAACTCCAAATCCAAAAATAACAAGTGGAAATATATAGCCAACAAGCAAGTGGGGGGCTGGGTGAGGGGTATTTGTTAATAGGAAATTAGGGAGAGGAGACATCAAGGGTTGGGGAATTTCTTGTTAAACTGACCTAATAGGATTCTTGCTGAAGTCAGGCTAGGATGACCAGATATCACTTGAGGATGGTTGGAGATCAAGGATTTGATCAGATAGATATCAAAGTTAATTAAATACCAGGGATGAGAGGATTTTATTGACTTTGCAGGATTTTTGCTCTAACTGGACTCTGAAAGGGTAAACAAAGAAGTTCAAAATGGATAGAGAACCCTGACTAAAGTCTAGTCAAGGAGAAAGTCTTCCTCTGACAGAAATAAGGAAATGATAACCTGTATTCCCATTATCTCCAACAGTGGCTAGAAAATAATAGGACTCACTAAGCCTTTTTGAATATTTATGTAAACTACATGCATATTTACTTCAATTTACTATTTTAAAATAAAACTTGTGACATTATTTATGACACATCCTATATAATAAAGAGGTAATATGCAAATTGACTGTCACTCCAACACACAAGATGGCTGCCCCCATGTGGTCAAAGTTGGCCACCATGTGGATACAAGATGGCTGACAGGGGAGGACATTTGTGGGCAATCAGGTCAGCAGGGGAGGACAGTAGAGGGGGACCCAGGCCTGCAAGGGAGGGCAGTTGGGGGGGGACCAGGCCTGCAGGGGAGGGCAGTTAGGGGTGACCGGGCTGGCAGAGGAGGGCGATTGGGGGTGACCAGGCCTGCAGGGGATGTTATTTGGATGAAATTGAAGCAGTAATAATAATAATAATAAAAACTCCCAGTAAACAAAGGCCCTGGTCTGGATGGCCTCACAAGGGAGGTTTACCAAATATTCAAAGAGCTAGCAATTACCTCTTCAAACTATACCAAAAATCTAAAAAAACTTCCAAGCTCTTTCTATTAGGCCAGCATTACCCTATTTCCAAAACCAGATAAAAACACTACAAAGAAAGAGAATTACAGGTCAATATCCTTGATGAATACAGATGCTAAATTCCTCAACAAAATACTAGCAAATCAGATCCTGCAATATACTAAAAAGATCATACACCATGACCAGGTGGGGTTTATTCCAGGGATGCAAGGCTGGTACAATAAGCACAATAAAGTAAATGTGATACATCACATAAACAAACTGAAAGACAAAAATCATATGATGATATAAATAGATGCAGAAAGAGCATTTGACAAAATCCAACAGCCATTTTTTTGTTTGTTTTGTTCATTTGTGCACACTGAAAGTAAATTAATTAGAAGGTGGCAAGCAGGGGTCTGGGCAAGATGGGCTGGGCACACCCTGGAGCCAACCTCTTATGGTCCCTCCCCAGCCAGCCGCACCTGGGGTGGTTCTGGGGGCTCGAAGGGTGTCTGCAGAGTGAGCGGGGTCCCTCTGGCAGGTGGGATCCCTCAGCCTGGCCTGCAGGGATCGGGCTGAAACCAGCAGTCCGACATCCCCCGAGGGGTCCCAGAGTGCGAGAGGGCACTCTGCAAAGTTGCTGTCGCTCGGCAGCTCCTGTATTGAGCACCTGCCCCCTAGTGGTCATGCTCATCATTCCTACCAGCTGGTCAGCCAGTTGCTTAGGCATATATATATGCCTTGATTTCAGAGAGGAAGAGAGAGAGAGAGAGAGAGAGAGAGAGAGAGAGAGAGAGAGAGAGAGAGAGAAACATCAAATGATGAAAGAGGCTGTGCCATTTTGAAGGGGAGAGCTACTGTGACTGGGAGCCCAGCCTCACCTCCACCCAGGGAGCCCTTGGACACCACCAGGGACCCCACAGCCACACTGGCCATGGACCTGCTGCCTAAGCTGCAAACCCACGAACACAGATACTCAAGCCTCCCCTGCTGTGGGCTCCTAAAAAGATTTTCCGGGGGGGAGACAAAATGGCAGCCGAATAGGCAGGCGTGTCCTGTGCCTTCTCTTGGAGCAGATAGAAGAAACAACTAAATCAAATAACATCCACCTGGAATTGATGAATTAAACACAGTTGGTGAGACGATCTGTGGCTGGAAAAGACAGAGGATGCCTGGAGAACAGTAAGATCAGAGATCTGGGCTGGAGAGAGAGATGCACAACCACCGGGACAAGAGGGTCAAAAGGAAACTGTGTTGCACCAAGTCTGCATCCCTTGGGAACATGTGTAACACTCGACTGTGGAAGGGTATCCACAGGGCTGCTGGCAGCTGGGGACTCTAGATCGAAGTCCACAGCCATGGGAGGCTGCATTCAGAAAGGCAACCTGAAGTTCTGCAATGACCATACAGTGCCGGGGGGAGAGAAACATGCAGGGGCATGATTGCTCTGTCTTTATATTTTCCTTGCTTTTACTTGCTAAACCCAGTAAATAGGATCTTTCAATTACAAACGCTCACCAAGGCTGTGATGCAGGTGGAAGTGGATTTATGGAGGCTGGAGAGCAAAACAGGGAGAGATGACCAGGAATCCAGCTCTGGAACAGTCCAGTCCTTCCAACCCTAAACAGGCATTTTTCTCCTGAAGATCCAGCCCCTCCTAGCAGTGCAGCTGTACCCAGCCTCGAGCTCTGCAGGAAAACAAGGATTCTGAAAACCCCCAGGGAACCCTTGGGGACTGGATTGAGGTGTCATTTGGTCCTGGAAACTAATACAGCAACACCCCCACTTAGTGCCCATGTCAGAAATAGACGCATGTGTAAATACAACTGAAAGCAGGCAGACAAACAAAGCAGGCAGATTGGCTCTGCCTTCCTAAAACCAAGGCTGTGGAGACAAACACAGAGGAGCGGTGGATCACTGGGAACTTCAACACAGTGTTGACTACCCAACAGGAAACTGAGAAGTGGCAGACAGAAAATTAGAGAGGGGTCTTAAACCAGCCCCCATGGGACATAAAAACTCAGCTGAAGTGAATAACACTTCACTACTTCACTTTTTTATTTTTCATCTTTTACTTAAGAAAGAAAAGAAAAAGAAATCTACCTTAATTTTTTTATTTATTTATTTATTTATTTATTTATTTATTTATTTATTTATTATTAACCTTTTATTTTTTTGGATTAGTGTTCTACATTCTGTTTTTATTTTTTATCATTATTTTACTTTGTCTCATTTTTTCCTTTTTGCCAACCTTTTCTTTCTCACTTCTCCCTTTTTCATCCTGCTTCTCTTCTGTTTCTGCTTTAGGGCTTGGGCCGCGGGTAGTTTGAAGGTGGGCAACACCCCCTGATCATGGCAGGGGTCTCTTCTGGGGCACTGGCCAGCCTGGGCTAGCGGCCACCCATGGTTTTAACGCCAGCCACACCCCCAGATTGTGGCGGGAGTCTTCTCAAAGTGACTATTTGTCCCGCTCCCTAAGCTCCCTAGCCTGCTGTTTGGTCATCCATCTGGTCGTTTAGATCATTACAGCCCCTGGCTTTTTATAAATTAGGATGATGCTTACAATGTGCAATAATATTACTTATTTGTAAATACACTTTTAATTTATTTTTCTTTTTTATTGAATTCATTGGGGTGACATTGGTTAATAAAGCTATACAGATTTTATGGAAACAATTCTACAATACATGATCTGTATATTGGATTGTGCCACACCAAGTCAAGTCTCCTTCCATCACCATTTATCCCTCTTTCACCTTCTTCTACCTCCGCCCACCACCCTTCTCTCTGGCAATCATCATACTCTTGTCTTTGTCCATGAGTCTTTCTGTATATTTTTTTATTAATGCCTTCACCCTTCTTAACCAGCCCCAACCCTCTCCCCTCCCTGACAAAGTTTGGATTGCATTGCATTTTTAGTATTAATAGTGACATCAAACATTTACTCATTATGCTCTCTATTAACCCTTCAGTCACAAATTCTACCTATAACGGCCATACATAACCTGCTTTTCCTGATGTTCTCACTTAAAAAATAAGGTTGACAAATCTAAAGAGAGCCTCATTTTGGTTTGAACTATTGGACCTACATTGTGTTTCTGTCATAGGAGAGATGGTAAGAGAGACTAATTAAATGTCTAATGAATATGCCGGGGTTAAAATCACAGATTCTGCTCATTAACAGTTATTTACCTAAGGTTATTTTCAAAAGAATTCTTTCAATGTCTGAAAAGAACAAAAACTGAAAGGTGGAGGAAGAGAGATATGTTGAGAGAACCATTTATAAATATTTTATATTAGTATTATTTTTTAATTCACTAATTCCATCAACAGAATAATCAAATTTTAAGTAGAATTTATAATTATTTTTAATCATGTGTGCATGTTTGCATGTATATACTTATGAGTGTGTGCCTGTGTGTTTTAAAAGGGGAATATGCTCTCTAAATCTAAACAGTAAAAAAAGAAATAGGAAAAAAATTAGAGCCATTTTGTTAATTGCCTTTTTTTCTACTGTTTCCATAGTAATACTGGCTGCTAGACTTCTCTGCAGAGTGACAGTATAACAGTCCACACACTACACCCTTTCAAGCACAATGAATGGCTGTGAAAAAGGTCGAACAAGCTCTATTCAGGAAAGATGTGATATCTACTCAATACACTACTTTTCACCCACATTTTCCAAATTGCAGTTAATTTAATCCTGGCCAAGGGGAAAATGAGGATTAGAAATAAAAGAACATCTTGAGCTCTCATGGGAATGGTTTGTGTGAAGAAAAAGATAGCACTTTCTTCTGTTGCCAAGAAAGCTGGATTTAACATGCGCTTTCCCTCTTCATCTGAGCCCTTCATTCAGACTCTGTATCAACAATGAAAACTATGGCAGATTTTTTTAGCAAAATAGAGTTTCCCTAGGCTCGGCTTTCTATTTAGAAACACATTTGATACAGTACTAAGTAATTACATTTACTATGAAATAAAATATAACATCATACTCTTCTCTAACATTTAGAAGTTTTCAGGTTTTGTAAGGTTGCATTTTCCTCAATTTTTAACATCCTTCAAAGTTCAGGAGAAGAAAAGTAGTGAACCACAAAGTTCTGGTAATAAAATGCAAGGAAATATCTTATTTCAGTCTGGAGTTGCATGAGCTATCTGTGTTTAAATGTCATAACTTAGACCAGGGTCATTTGAAAAACAGAATAAGTGTTAGTTCTGATCAAATAATTGAATCAACACCCCCTCTTCTGAGAACTGACTTTTAGACCATTTCACAACTGACATTCTCTTTTGCTTAGACCATATTTCACTTTCTAAGACCACATTCCACTTTCTAAAGCCATTATCTTTCCCCCACAGGACCCACCCAGAGAATTCTCTGCCCAGAGAATGCCCACCTACAGTCCTTTAAATCTCTGACTCTCCATCCCTGGGTGCCGGTGCAGTTTTGGGGCTCAGCCCATCTGGTTTTCCAGATGACCTAATAAATTCATAATGCTTTACCCCTTTTTGGCCTCATGTGTTCCTCCTTTGGTGACCTAACAATAAGAAAAGGTAAAATGGTATCCCTACAAACTACTTATTGTTATTTGAATGAATCATGTAAGAATTATTCCCCATGTTCATATAGTTTTTTTAGAAAATTCAGAAAAATTTATTTTAGATAAAGCATATCTAAATCAATATTAATTTAAATATTAAGGTAGCACTAATTCTACATATAAGTGATATCATGGAATCTAATGAACAAAATAAACTGAAAAACAAAATAGATTCAGAGACATATAAGCATGGAACAAACTTTTGAACCTCAGAGGGAAGGCAAGGGAGGGTGGGTGAGTAGGAAGAAATCAACCAAAGAATTTGTATGCATATATGCATAACCCAAGGACACAGATAATAAGGTGGTGAAGGCCTGGGGTGGGGGCAGGAGCTGGCTAGAATATATCAATGAGGGGGGAGGAGGAAGGGGACATACGTGATACTTTCCACAATAAAGATTTTTTAAAAAGAGTTTTACATATCCAAAAAGATAAAAATATAATAAATAGAAAATAAAAACTTTTCATAAAAAAATTGAGGGAGCATTTTTTTTTGGTTGGGGGTTTTACATGTTATAATGTCATGAACAATTTAATTAGAGGTACACTAGTCAGATACCAACTTTAAAACCCCATATTCAATGTCACAGATTCACCTCCCAGCACATATGTATTTCTTTTTGTTACACTTAACTTTCTAAAAGACACTCTCATTTATGTTTACCAATGCAGAAAAAATGAATTTAAATAATTCTTGGTCTCCATTATAAATAACACTAGCATTCCCGTTGCAGGAAAAATCCTGCAATAGGGTTTCCTGCTGCACTCTACCCCGGCCCGCCTTCTCCGCCAGCCTGCCCCACTCTCCTTCCTTCTCCCCCGGCCCCACCTCCACTCCGCCCTTCTCCTCCCCCCGGCTTGCTTGCTTCTCCACAGCTTTACTCCCTTCAGCATCTCTTGGCTTCTTTCTACACTGTCTGGATATGCAAATTAGCCGCCATCTTTGTTGGGGTAATTTGCATACTCGTCCTGATTGGTAGGTGGGCGTGGCTTGGTTGGTGGGCGTGGTGAAGATGCGGTCAATTTGCATATTTGTCTATTATAAGGTAGGATAGTTCCCTTTGAAATATAAGCAAAACCTTAAACTTACCTTCACCACTATGATTAAATAATCTGTCTTTAATCCAAGTGATTTAGTTGATAGGGGTCACAGTGGTCTATGATATTTTTACTCTAAGTAGTTTCAGAAGAATACACTTATATTCAATTCTGATTTGTCAACTATCAAATAATACTACCTAATAATAGAGTAATATGCAAATTGACCATACCTTCGCTACACCCACCAGCCACGCCCACCAGGAAACCATCCTGCGAGAGGCTTTTCCGGCCTTGGGCACCAGGAGATCCTTCACGGGGACACTGGGGTGCAGCCGAGCCCAAGGAGGCTTTCCCGGCCTTGGGCACCAGCGGGGAGCCTGTGACGGATGGCAGGCACCTGGTGGTCGGCTCCTGGGACAACCAGAGGCTGACCAACTGGAAGTCAGTGCTGGCCCCGCCCCCAAGCAAGCAGTTAGGGGCAATCAGGCAGGCAGAGGAGTTAGGGGTGATCACGTAGGCAGACCAGTGGTTAGGGGTGATCAGGTAGGCAGGCAAGTGGTTAGGGGAGATCAGGTAGGCAGACCAGTGGTAGGGGTGATCAGGTAGGCAGACAGACCCTCATTGGGCTGGCCCCGCCCCCAAGCAAGCTGTTAGGGGCAATCAGGCAGGCAGGCAGAGTGGATAGGGGTGATCAGGTAGGCAGACCAGTGGTTAGGGGTGATCAGGTAGGTAGGCGAGCGGTTAGGGGCGATCAGGTAGGCAGACAGCCCCTTGCATGGCTGGCCCCACCCCCCAGCAAAGAAAGAGGGAGGCCCAGGCCAGCCAAGCCATTGCACCCCAGCCTGTCGCCTGCAGAGGGAGGCCACCAGTGGCAGGGGAGGGGAGGCAGTGCTGCACAGATGGCAAGCAGTGGCAGCGGCGGGGGTGGGGCCAGCTTCCTGCAGACCTGGGAAGGAAAGACCCGATAGACCCTGATCTCAGGTCAGGCCTAGGGATCCTACCCGAGGGGTCCCGGATTGTGAGAGGGTGGTTGGGATGAGGGATGCCCCCGAGTGCATGAATCTTCATGCACTGGGCCTCTAGTCTATATATATATAAGAGGCTAATATGCAAAGTGTCCCCTCGGGAGTTCGACCAGGAGACTGGGAGTTTGATCAATCACTATGACATGTGCTGACCACCAGGGGGTGGCACAGAATGAAGGAAGGCCCTGGAGGGCAGCCAGCAGCCAGGGAAGGAAGGCCCCAATCAGCCCTGATCACCAGCCAGGCCTAGGGACCCTAACCATGCATGAATTTCATGCACCTGGCCTCTAGTTTACAATGAAATTAGAATTTTAATGACTAGTCTTGGGCTTAAGTACGAATTGCCCTAAATCTTTTCAGAAATTTAAATGACAACAGCATCATAGTCTTTCAGATGTTTGACAAAGTTTTAAAATTCTTTCTTCTTTAATTATTTCTTATATTTTTTCTCTAATGTTTAAAACCCTTAGGGTTGACAGACAACCTACAGTTGTTGAAATGTACAGGAAAAATTGTCATTTTCCTAATGTATAAGATCTGATATCAGATGTTACCTTCTGAAAAAGCCCTCTTTGATGTAGAGATTCGTGTGGGGAGCCACCATTCATATTGGTTCTATAAGTTTTGATCTGCTAGAAACACAGAGAGGGGATGGGGAAGAGAGAGAGAGAGAGAGAGAGAGAGAGAGAGAGAGAGAGAGAGAGAGAGAAATTGATTTGTTGTTCCACTTATTTATACATTCATTGATTGCTTCTTGTATATGCCCTGACCAGGATCAAACTCACAACCTTGGAGTATGGGGAGGACTCTCTAACCAATTGAACTACCCAGCCAGTGTGCTAGATGAAATCTTGATGGTTTTCTTATGAAGAAGGTTATAGATGAGTACTTTTAGTGAATAGTTACCGTTAGTGTCTAGGATCCTGATATTATCTTTTTAAAACATGCAGCATTGGGCAGAGGCATAGGTCATCCCACTGTTAGTACCTGAGACAGACTGCCTCCATCAATGCTACCACCACATCCTCAGTTTACTTGTTTTCAAACCTGCATCCCAATAGAATGGAAACATACCTTGGGGATTCCAACTGCTGAGATAAATAAGAAAAACCTTTATTTAGTCACTGCCAAGGCCACGCCTGTGTGTTATCGTATATCTTTAGGAAGAGGGGAGAGAGTAATTACATAATTAATATTATTTTTAAATCAATGAATTGCAAATAATCCTACTTTTTTTAGTGTTTCAAATGGGGGAGGGGGAGTCTATGTTAACCTAGAAGTAGTCTACAGAGGAAAAAGTACAGGTAGAAGTTACTACAAAGATCATACTATCTAATAATAGACAAATATGCAAATTAACCATACCTCTGACATGCCCACAAGCCACGCCCACCATCCAATCAGAGCGAGCATGCAAATTAACCCAAACCAAGATGGCTACAGCCACAGAGAGCAAGGTTTCCTAGGTAACAGAGGAAGCCAAGCTTTCCATAGCCATTGCAGGCCTAAGCCTCCATTCAAGCTACAAAGTTTCAATTATAGAAGGTAAACAAATTCAAACAAATGGCGGCAGAATGGAGCTTGAGAGAGCAGGCCAGGGTTGCCACCGGCAACAGGGGAAGCAAAGCTTTCCGCACACCCTGGCCAGGCCCACCCGCTTAAGGCAACAAAGTTTCAATTATAACCCCAACACAAATGGCTGCGGGCCTCGGAGGGAGCCCCAGGCTTGGCTCTGCTCCAGGCTACAAAGTTTCAATTGTAGAAGGAAAATAAATTCCAGATACCAGGGCCTCCGCTTGCGTTGCCAGGGGGCGTGGCCCGCCTGCAAACCACCACAGGCCCCTCGCTCAGGCCGCCCCACGCCCCAAGGGAAACCCACCCTGATCAGGGACACCCTTCGGGGCAAACCAGCTGGCCCCCACCCCTGTACCAGGCCTCTATCCTATCTAATAAAAGAGTAATATGCAGATTGATCATCACTGCAACACACAATATAGCTGCCCCATGTGGTCAAAGATCCTGCCCCCATGTGGACACAAGATGGCCACCACAAGATGGCCAGCAGGAGAGGGCAGTTGGGAGGCACCCGGCCTGCAAGGGAGGGCAGTTGAGAAGGACCAGGCCTGCAAGGGAGGGCAGTTGGAGGTGATCAACCCTGCAGGAGAGGGCAGTTAGGGGTGACCAGGCCGGCAGAGGAGGGAAGTTGGGGGCAAACAGGCTGGCAGCAGAGTGGTTAGGGGGTGATCAGGCTGGTAGGCAGAAGCGGTTAGGGCCAATCAGGAAGGCAGGCAGGCAAGCAGTTAGGAGCCAGCAGTCCTGGATTGTGAGAGGGATGTCCCAGATTGGAGAGGGTACAGGCTGGGCTGAGGGACAACCCCCCTCCGTGCACGAATTCACGAATTTCGTGCACCGGGCCTCTAGTGTTATAGGAAGCTCACTATATCTATATGACTTATGCTAGTAATATATCTCATGGCCCTTTATATTTTGGAAAGGAAAATTTTCTGTACTGAATTTCAAATAAAAAAATAATGACAACATTTGCATAAAAAAGGAAGAGAACGATAAAAAAGCACCATGAATAATCAGATGCAGACTGGTCACACATCCCACCATAGTATGCATTAGTTTATTTTCTTCCAGAATAACAGGTAGTTAAATTCTTCTCCAAAATGTACCAGTGTTCAAGGATTCCTGGACACTCAGAAATGGATACAGAGACTAAGAAAACTGTTGTTATAGCAGGCCAAAATAAGAATATATTTGTCTAAGTGTATTTTTTCCTCAGGAAATTGAACAATTCTATCTAAATTTCATTTTTTTTAAATCTTTATTGTTGAAAGTATTACAGATGTCCCCTTTCCCCCCCCCCAGTGACCTTTCTCAGCCCACCCTCACCCCCACCCCAGGCCTTCACCACCCTATGGTCTGTGTTCCTGGGTTACGCATATATGTATACAAGTTCATTGGTTGATTGTTTCTCACCACTCACCCTCCTCTGCCTTCCCTCTGAGGTTTGACAGTCTGTTCAATGATTCTGTGTCTCTGTGTCTATTTTTGTTCATCAATTTATGTTGTTCATTAGATCCCATCCTATATAATAAGAGAGGATATGCTAATTATCCCTTATGCCATGAGGCATAATGACTGCCAGTATAATGACCAGATCTGCAGGAGGGTGGGGCAGCGAACTACAAGTGGGTGATGGAGAGCTACAGGAGGGGGCAGGGCAGCAAGCTATGAGGGGGGCCACGGGGAGGTACAGGAGGGCGGCAGTGACCTACTGGCGCAAGGATTCATGCGCAGGACTACTAGTATATGAATAAGATCATGAGATACATATCTTTCTTAGCATAATGCTCTCCAGGTCCATCCATGCTGTCACAAATGGTAAAAATTATTTCTTTTTACAGCTACATAGTATTTCATTGTATAGATGTACAACAGTTTTTTAAACCATTCATCTGTTGATGGTCACTTAGGATGTTTCCAAATCTCAGTTATTGCAAATTGTGCTGCTTTGAACATAGGGGTGCATATATTCTGTCTGATTTGTGTTTCTGATTTCTTAGGATATATTCCTACAAGTGGGGTCACTGGATCAAATGGGAGTTCCATTTTTAATTTTTTGAGGAAACTTCATACTGTTTTCCACAGAGGCTGCACCAGTCTGTATTTCCACCAGCAGTGCACAAGGATTCCCTTTTCTCCACATCCTTGCCCAACACTTGTCATCTATTGATTTGTTGATGGTAGCCATTCTGGCAGATATGAGGTAATACCTCCTTGTTGTTTTGATTTGCAACTCTCGGATGATTAGTGACTTTAAATATCTTATCTAATAAAAGAGTAATATGCAAATTGACTGTCACTCCAACATACAAGATGGCCGCCCCCATGTGGTCAGAGATGGATGCCCCCATGTGGACAAAAGATGGCTGGCAGGGGAGGGAAGTTGGGGGGGACCAGGCCTGCAAGGGAGGGCAGTTGAGGGTGATAAGGCCTGCAGGGGAGGGCAGTTGGGGGGGACCAGGCCTGCAGGGGAGGACAGTTGGGGGGGACCAGGCCAGCAGGGGTGGGCAGTTAGGGGTGACTGGGCTGGCAGGGGAGGGAAGTTAGTAGTGACCAGGCCAGCAGGGGAGGACAGTTAGAGCAATAGGGCCAGCAGGCGAGCAGTTAGTCACCTATCAGGCTGGCAGGGGAGTGGTTAGGGGGTGATTAGGCTGGCAGGCAGAAGCAGTTAGGGGCAATCAGGCAGGCAGGTGAGTGGTTTGGAGCCAGCAGTGCTGGATTGTGAGAGGGATGTCCCAGATTGGAGAAGGTGCAGGCTGGGCTGAGGGACACACACCTCCCCCCATGCACGAATTTTGTGCACTGGGCCTCTAGTATTTTCATAGGCCTTTTGACCTTCTGTATGTCCACTTTGGAGAAGTATCTATGTAGGTCCTTTGCCCATTTTTTAATTAGGTTGTTTATCTTTCCTTTTGTTAAGTTGTATGAGTCCCCTAAAAATTATGCAGATTAACCCCTTAGTAGATATATCATTGGCAAATATCTTCCCCCTTATAGTGAGCTCTCTTATTTTGTTGATGGTTTCTTCTGCTGTGCAGAAGGTTTTTATTTTGGAAGGAACCAGATCCCAGTGCTAAACCTATCCTTTGCCCTAACTGTAACCTTAGCCCTAAAGCTAAGTGTAAACCTAGCCCTAACCCTAAGCCAACATTAATAGTAGAGCTGGCCCTAGTCCTAACCCTAACCCTAGTCTATACCAAAACTTAATCGTGGTATTAGCCCTAACCCTAACTGCAACCCTAACTTTTCAGTTGATTCCAATGTGCACTAAGGACACAGGTGTTCACACAAACCCTAGCCCTAACACTAACTCTCCAGGTGATTAAAATGTACATAAAAGGACACAGATGCTATCACTAAAGCTAACCATAACACTAACCCAAACCCAAACAATGACCCTAACCCTAAGCCTAACCCTAGCCTTAGCACTAACTTCAACCCTAACCCTAGGCTCAAACCTAAACCAAGCCCTAAGCCTAATCCTAGTCTTAGCCTTAAACCAAGTCCTCACACTAATCCTATCTATAGGCCTAATCCTAACCCTAACACTAGTTTGAACACTAGACCTAACTCTAAACCTAGCCCTACCCTAACCATAGCCCTAACCCTAATTCTAACATTAGCCAGAGCCCAAACTTTAACCCTAAACATAATCATAGCGCTAAACCTAACTCTAACCCTAACCACATCACTAACCTCAGGCCTAACCCTAACCCTAGTCCTAGACCTAACACTAATCCTAACCCTAAACCAAGCCTTAGCCCTAAACCTAACCCTAAAACTAACCCTAACCCTAACGCTAACCTAACCCAAACCCTAGCTCCACCCTTAACACTGACCCTAACTCTGGCCGAGACTCTAACCCTATCCCTATCCCTATCCCTAATCCTAACCCTAACCCTAACCCTAAAAGTAACCTTAGGCCTAAACCTAATACTAGCCTTAACCTAAGCCTAATCCTAGCCCTAAGCCTAACTATAACCCTGGTTCTAACCCTAGACATGAACCTAACCCTAACCCTAGTCCCAGCCCTAACCCTACTTCTAACACTAACCCAACCCTAATCCTAACCTAGCCTTAACCTTAACCCTAACTCCAAACCTAACCCTAACCCTAACATAACCCTAATCTTAACCCCAACTCTGGCCCTAACAATAACCCTAATTCTAGTGCAAACCCTAAACCTAAACTTAACCCTAAACCTAACTCCAAAACTAATCCTAACAGTAAATCTAGCTGTAAACCTAATCCAACCTTAACCATAACCCTAACACAAGCCCTAAACATAACCCAAACCCTATACCTAGCCCTAGCTCTAACCCCAACCCTAACCCTAACCGTAGTCCTAACTCTAGACCTAAACATAACCTAGCCATAAACCTAATCCTAGTGCTAGCTCTAACCCTATCCCTAACACTAGCTCTAACCCTAACCCTAGCCCTAACTCAAGACTTAAATCTAAAATAGCCCTAACCCTAACCCTAAATCTAAACCTAGCGCTAGCGCAAACCCTAACCCTACCACTAGCCCTAACCCTAAATCAAACAATAGCCCTAGTCCTAACATTAACCTTAACCCTAAACCTAATCTTACACCTAATCTAACCCAAAGCCTAGCCCTAATCCTAACCCTATCCCTAGCCCTAACCCTAGCCCTAACCCAACCCTAGCCCTAATCCTAACCCAATGCTAACCCTAACTCTAGTCCTAACACTAAACCTAGTCCTATTTCTTACCTTAAACCTAACTCCAGCTCTAATCTTAACCCTAACACTAGCCTTATCCCTAACACTAGCCCTAATTCTAACACTAATCCTAGCCCTAACTGTAACCTTAACCATAGCCCTAATCCTAAGCCTAACCCTAGGCCTAGGTCTAACCCTAGTACCAACCCTAAACCTAAGGGTAGACCTAAACCAAACCCTAGCTCTAGCCATAACCCAACACTAAACCTAACACTTTCCCTAACCCTGAAATGACCCTAACACTAATCCTAAATTTAGCCAAAACCCTAACCATTACCCAACACAAACACTAAACCTAGCTCAAGACCTAACCTAACCCTCACCCGAAGCCTATCCCTAGCCCCTGCCCCAATCCTAACCCTAACCCTAACACTAGTCCCAATCATAACCTTAACCCTAGCCCTAACACAAAGCCTAACCCTAGTTCTAAACCTAATTTTAACCCTAACCCTAGCCCTAGATTTAACTATAACCCTAAACCTAAACCTAAACTAGCCCTAAGTCTTACACAAGCCATAACCCTAACCCTAAACCAAACCCTACTTCTAGCCCTAAACATAATCCTAACCCTAGTCCAAACCCTAACCCTAAACTTAACACTCTACTTAAACCTAATCCTAGACATAGTGCTAACCTTAACACAAACCCTAACCCTAAACCTAATCCTAACTCTAACCCTAACCCTTACCCTAGCCCTAACCCTAATTCTACCTTAACACTAGCCCTACTCTAAACCTAACCATAACCCTAACCTTAACCTTAATCTTATCCCTAACACTAACCCTCACCATAACCTTACCCCTAAACCTAGCCCTAAGCCTAACCCTAGCCCTAACCCTAACCCTAACCCTAAACCTAACTCTAAAACTAGCCTGAAACCTAACACAAGCCCTAATCCTAACCTTAACCCTAGCCCTTGCCTTAACACTAACACTAACCCTAACCCTAGCATTAATCCTAACCTTAGCCCTAACACTAGCCTTAACCTTAAACCCATCCCTAAACCTAGTTAACTCTACCTAAACCTAACCTATCCCTAGACCTAAACCAAACCATAGTGCTAGCCCTTATCTTAACCCTAATTCTAGCCCTAAACCTAACCAAAACATAGCCCTAGGCCTATCTTTAACTATTAGCCTAACCCTAGCCATAGCCCTAAACTTAACATTAACCCAAGATCTAACCCTAACCTGTGCTGCGCCAGCACAACCAAGGGTTCGGCGAGCCTGAGGGAGGGCCAGTAAAGGATGAAGAATAAAGATAGACAAAGAGAATAAGCTGGGTCTAGGTGGATCTTCTGTACCTTGCTGAGGCCACAGAACAGACCCAGACTGCAAAGCTGATGCTTTATTTATAGTCAGGGGCAAACAAGGTAATTTACAATGTTCTTGTAAGTTTCACTTGTTTTGGCAGCACTTTCTGCCCCTCCCACAGCCCATTAGCTACCCAGGAAAGATCTAGGGAGCAGCCACAAGATCAAGCTTTATGCTTAGAGGACTGTGCCCTCTAAGCTGGGACTTGTTTGTGACTTTGCCAGCAGGTTAGTCCTAGGTTTAACCCTATAAGTGCTCCCTACACTAACCATTTCTCTAGCCTAACCCTAACACTAGCCCTAAACCTAAGTCTAACACTAGTACTAACCCTAACACTGTGCCTAATCCTAACCATAGCCCTAGCCCTAACTCTAACCCTAATGCTAACCCTAACCATAGCCCTAAATGTATCCCTAATGCTAGCCCTAACACTAGTCTTAAACCAAAACCTATCCCTAGCCATAACCCTAAGGATAACCCTAACCTTAGCTCTAACCCTAACCCTAACCCTACCCTAACACTAAAACTAACCCCAGCACTAACACTAACTAAAACTGTAATCCTAAACCTAAACCTAGCTCTAGACCTAAACCTAAACCTAGAAATAACCTAATGATAACTCTAAACATAGCCATAACTTTAACCCAACATTTAGCACTAAGCCTAACCCTAGCCCTAACACTAATCCTACTCCTAGCCCTAAGCCTAACTCTAACCCTAAGCCTAACTCTAACCTTAACCATACATTAACCCTAAACCTAGCTCTAACCCTTGTCCTACCCCTAGCCCTAACTCAAACCCTAACTGTACAGGTAAATACCATGTGCGGCCAAGGACACAGACACTAACCCTAACACTAAACCTAACTGTAAACCTAAATCTAACTCTCCAGGTGATTACAATGTACATGGAAGTACCCAGACATTGTCCCTAAAGCTAACCCTAACCCTAAACCTAGACTCAAACGTAACCCTAACCATAGCCATAGTCCTAAATCTAAACCTAACAATTGCCATAACCCTAAACCTAGCCCTAATTCTAACCCTAACACTTGCAATAGCCCTAGCCCTAGCCATAGCCTTAACCTTAAAACAAACACCATCCCTAACCCTAGACCTAACCCTAACCCTAACCCTGATCCTAACCCTATCACTAACACTGACCCAAAACCTAAACCTAATCCTAACACTAGCCCTAACACAAACACAAGCCCTAACCCTAAACCTAGCCCTAGCCCTAGCCCTCACCCTAACCTTAACACTAGCCCTAACCCTAACCTTAACTGTAAACCTCACCTGAAGCCTAATTCTAACACTCCAGGTGATTACAATATGCTTAGAAGGAATCAGATGTTATCCCTAAAGCTAACCCTAAACATAATCCTACCCCTACCCCTAACACTAACCCTAATACTAGCCATAACCCTAATGATAATCCTAATCCTATTCCTAACACTAAACCTAACCCTAACCATAATCCTTACCATAACACTAGAAATAAGTTTAATCCTAACAATAGCCTTGACTATAACTCAAACCCTAAATCTAACCTTATTCCTAAAACTAACCATGCCATTAATCCTTAGCCTTAGCACTAAACCTAGGCCTAAAACTTACACTAAACCTAACCCTAACCTTAGCCCTAACACTAATCCTAACTCAAGCCCATAACATAATCAATCTTAAGCCTAACCCTAACCCTAACCCTAAACCCAGCCCTGAACATAATTATAACGCTATCCTTACCCATAGCCCTAACCCTAACCTTAACTCTAGCCCTAATGCAAATGCAAGCCCTAACTCTAACCCTATAACTAGCCCTAATTCTAACCCTACCCCTAGCCTATACCTAACCCTAATACTAGACTTAGGCCTAACCTTTACCCTAACCCTAACCCTATCCCTGAATGTGCAGATGATTCTAATGCACAGACAAGGACACAGATGCTAATCAGAACCCTACATCTTAACCTAACTTTAAGGTTAACCCTAACCCTAACCATTACCATAACCTTAACCCTAACCCTAATCCTATCCTTAGCTCTAATACTAATCCTAACTCTAGCCCAACCCTAACCCTGTGGGAAGCCACCACATGCCAATACTCTCATGAGAGTATACCAAGGAACACGGAAGACCGATGGATCTTGAGCAATAGCAGGGCTGACTCTAAGCACCAATTGTTCTTGTTGAGATAGCGGTGGTTCGAAGCAATTTCTTGACCTAATAGCCTCCAAGTAAATGTTTACTGGACCTTACTGATCTTTATTGACCTTAGAAACAGTCTGTCTGCTACCTGTTTGCCATGCTTTACAGAGGGCAAGATGTGTATCTAAAACTGAATAAAAGCAGATAAGGCCAGGTTTCAGTGTATCTCTTCAAGAAAGAGGTTCCACCTGGCCCCCAATGCCTTCTAAATTCATATTTCTTGTATATTATTTTCATTTGTGTATCAGCCCCTCCTTCAGATCCTGAACCCCACCGCAAAGGTCATGACATAACCCTAACACTAACCCAAACCTAACTGAAACACTAACTCTCCAGGTGATAACAATGTGCATGGAAGGATGCAGAAGGTATCCCCAAGTTAACCCTAACACTAAGCCAGATACTAGCCCTAACAATAATCAAGACCCTAGCCCTAACCCAGGTGCTAATCCTAAATGTAACTCTAACCCTTAACCTAACACTAGTCCTAACCCTAGCCGAATCCTAACCTTAACCCTAACCCTAACCTAGCTCTAACCCTAATGATAAACCTAACTGTACCCCGAAACCTAAATGTAACCCTAGGCTTAGCCTTACAGATAACCCTAACACTAACACTAACGTTAACGCTAACCCTCAGGTGATTACAAATATGAATGCAAGGACCCTGGCAATATCCCTAAAACTAACCCTAACCTAACCTTAACCTTAAGCCTAGTCCTAGTCCTAACCTCTACCTTAACCCTAGCCCTAACCCTAACTCTAGCTCTAACCTTTACTCTAATCTTAAACCCAACACTAACCATAACCCTAGACCTAACCCTAAGCATAATCCTAACCCTAGCCCTAAACTGAACCCTAAGCATAGCCTTAACTCTATCCCTAGCACTAACCATAATCCTAACCCTAACCCTAACTCAAACCCAGCCATAACATTAACCCTAGGCCTATCCCTAACCACAAACCTAACCACAGCTATAAACTTAATCCTAAACCTAGGCCTAACCCTAAACCTAGCCCTAACTCTCACACTAATCCTAGCCCTAACTCTAAACCTAGTCTTAAACCTAGCACTAATACTAACCCAACCGCTAACACTAAACCTAACCCCAACCATAACTCTAGCCTTAGTCCTACAACTAACCCTAACTCAAACCCAGCCTTAAAACTAACTTTAACCCTAGCCTTAACCCTAACAGTAGCCCTAACCCTAATCTATCTCTATCCTTATCCCTATCCCTAACCCTAACCTTAATCATAATTCAAACCTTAGCCCAATCCCTAAACCTAGCCATCACTTTAAACTTAAGCCTAACCATAACTCTAGCCCTAACACTAACTTTACCTAGCCCTAATGCTAATGCTAACCCTAGCCCTAGCCCTAACCCTAAGCCTAAACTTAACCTAACCTAACCCTAATCTTAGGCCTAATACTGACCCTAGCCCTAACACTAACCCTTACTGAAGTCCTAACACTCATCCTAACCCTAAGATTAGCCCTTTCCCCAGCTATAACCTTAAACTTACCCTAATCCTAACTCTAACCCTAGCCTTAGCCCTAACACTATTCCTAAATCTGGCCCAAACCCTAACCATTAACTCTAACACTAAATCTAGCCCTAACCCTAATCCTAACACTAGCCCTACCCCTAATCTCTAATGTTAACCCTAACCCTAGTCCTAAACCTACCCTGATCCCAACACTGTCCCTAACAACAACCCTAATCCTAGACCTAAACCTAAGACTAAACCTAAACCTAACCCTAACACTAGCCCCAACATAAACACAAGACCTGACACTAACCCTAAACCTAGCCCTACCCTAAGCCTAACCCTAACCTTAACACTAGCCTTAACCCAAACCTTAACCCTAAACCTAATCCTAAACCCAATTCTAATGCTCAAGGTGATTACAATATGCAGGGAAGGACACAGGCCATATTTGTAAAGCTAACCCTAGCCCAAACTGTACCTCTAGCAATAACCCTAGCCCTAACCCTAAACCTAACAGTAACTCTAACTCTAGTCCAAATCCTAACCCTAAAACTAGCCCTAAACCTAACACCCAAGCCCTAACCCTAATTCTAAACCTAACTCTAACCTTAACCCTAACACTAACCCTAGCCAAACCTTAGTCCTAACCCTAACTCTAACCCTAACCATAAACTTTGCCCTAACCTTATCCTAATTCTAGCCCCATCCCTAGCCCTAACCCTAACACCACACCTAACCCTAGACCTAACAACAATCCCAATCCTAACCCTAACTCTAGATCTAACACAAACACAAGCCCTAACCCTAAACCTAGCCCTAGCCCTAGCCCTAGCCCTAGCCCTAGCCCTAACCTGAACCTTAGCCTATACATAACTCGAATACTAGACTTGGGCTTAACCCTAACCCAAACCCTAAACCTAACCCTAACCCTATCCCTGACTGTCCAGGTGATTCCAAAGTACAGGCAAGGACACAGACGCTAATCAAAACCCTACACTGTAACCTAAGGCTAACTCTCCAGGTGACTACAATGTGCATGGAAGAACACAGATGCTATCCCCAAAGCTACCCCTAATCCTAACTCGAACCATACCTTAAACCTAATCCTAGCCTTAGCCATATTACTTACCCTAACTCTAGCCCAACCCTAACCCTAACAATAACCCATACTAACTGAAACCCCAAAATGGTGGCAGAATAGATGAACGTGTCCCGAGTCTTGTCCCAGAGCAAATAGAGTGAACAATTAAATCGAATAACATCCACCCTGAATTGGCAAAGTAGATACAGCTGGTGAGACAATTTGCAGCTGGGACAGACAGGGGATGCCTAGAGAATGGTAAATTCAGGGCTGGAGAGAACTGCGAGACCTCCAAACTCAGAGGGTCAGAGGGAAACCACATGGCACTGAGGCTGCCCTTGAGATAGGCGTGGTGTCTGACTATGGAAAGGAAGTTCGCAGGACTGCTGGTGGCAGGGGATTGTAGATCTGGGTCCACAGTCACAAAAGACTGAGCCCAGAGGGAACAGCCTAGATGGCTTCCCAGGCCACACTGTGCTGGGGGAGAGGAACTTGCAGTGACACAGCTCTTTCCCCTCTTTTTGGTCTTTGCTTTTGTTCACTGAACCTAGTTCATAGAACCTTTGAGTTTCTATGAGCACTTTGAAAGCGCTAACCAATGAGACAAGAAGAAGAAATAAAAGGTATCCAAATTGGAGAAGAAAAGCTAAAATTGTCATTATTTACATATGACATGATAATGTACATAGAAAGCCCTAAAGACTCTATCAAAAAATATTACACTTAATAAATGAATTTGGCAATGTAGCAGAATACAAAATCAACACCAAAAAAAATCTATGGCATATTTATACACAAATAGTGAACTTACAGAAAGAGAGATTTAAAAATAAATCCCATTTACCACTGCACCAAAATAATTAAGATACCTAGGAATAAACTTAACTAAGGAGGTAAAGACCTATACTCAGAAAACTACAGGACACTGAAAAAAGAGATAGAGGAAGACATAAACAGATGGAAGAACATACCATGTTCATGGATTGGTAGAATCAACATCATTAAAATGTCCATGCTACCCAAAGCAATATATAGATTCAATGCACTCCCCCATTAAAATAGCAATGGCATAATACAAAGACCTAGAAAGAACTCTCCAAAAATTCATCTGCAATAAAAAAAAAGAGACCCCGAATAGCAATAGCAATCCTGATAAAGAAGAAAGAAGTTTGTGGGATCACAATACCAGATATCAAGCCATATTACCAAGCCAAAGTTCTCAAAACTGCCTGGTACTGGCACAAGAACAGACATATATACCAATGGAACAGAACAGAGAACCCAGAAATTGACCCAAGCCATTATGCTCAATTAATATTTGACAAAGTAGGAAAGAACATACAATGGAGTCATGATAGTTTCTTCAATAAATGGTATTGGGAAAATTGGGCAGATACATGCAAAAAAATTAAACTAGACCACCAACTTAAACCATACACAAAAATAAACTCAAAATGGATAAAGGACTTAAATATAAGATGGAAAACCATAAAATTCTTAGAGGAATCTACAGGCAGCAAAATCTCAGACACTTGCTGAAGCAATATCTTCACTGATACAACTCCTAGAGCAATGGAAACTAAAGAGAAAATAAACAAATGGGACTATATCAAAATATAAAGCTTCTGTGCAGCAAAAGAAACCATCAACAAAACAACAAGAAAGCCCACTGCATGTGAGAACATATTTGCCAATGTTATCACTGATAATGGTTTAATCTCCAGCATTTACAGGGAACTCATACAACTTAACAAAAGGAAGATAAACAACCCAATCAAAAAATGGGCAACTGATCTAAATAGATACTTTTCAAAAGAGTACATAAGAAAGGCCAAGAGACATATGAAAACATGCTCAAAGTCCCTAATCATCCAAGAGATGCAAATCAAAACGACAATGTGGTACCATCTCACACCTATCAGAATGGCTATCATCAACTAATTAACAAATGACAAGTGCTTGTGTGGATGCAGAGAAAAAGGAATTCTCATACACTGCTGGTGGGAATGCAGACTGGTGCAGCCATTGTGGAGAACAGTATGGAGTTTCCTCAAAAAAATAAAAATGGAACTCCCATTTGACCCAGTGATCCCACTTCTAGGACTATATTCCAAGAAACTAGAAACACCAATCAGAAAGGATATATGCACCCCTATGCAGCACAATTTACCATAGCTAAGATTTGGAAACAGCCTAAGGGCCCATCAGTAGATGAGTGTATTAAAAAACTGTGGTACATCGACACAATGGAATACTATGCTGTGGTAAAAAATAAGGGGGGGTGGATTCTTACCATTTGTGACAACATGAATGGAACTGGAGAGCATTATGCTAAGCGAAATAAGCCAATCAGAGAAAGATAAATATCACGTGATCTCACTCATTTGTGGATATAATGAACAACGTAAACTGATGAACAAAAACAGATCCAGAGACAGAGAAGCATCGATCAAACCGTCAAACCTCAGAGGAAATATAAGAGAGAGTGGGGGAGAGGGGGAGAGATAAACCAAAGGACTTGTATTCATGCATATAAGCCTAACCAATGGACAGTCACCAGGGGGGTGAAGGCATTAGTGGGTGAGTGCGAGGGGGATGGCCAATGGGGAGATAAGGATACATATGTAATACCTTAATCAATAAAGAAAAAAAACCTGAAAACCTAACTCTCCAGGTGATTACAATGTGCATGGAAGGACCCAGAAGTGATCCTCATAGTTAATCTTAACACTAACCCAAACCCTAGCCCTAACCCTAAACATAACCTAGTGCTAACCCTAGCCCTAACCCTAAACCTAGTCCTAACCCTAGCCCTAACCCTAACCCTAACCCTAACCATAGCCCTAAGCCTAATCCTAACCCTTGCCCTAGCCCTAGCCCTAGTCATAACACTAACCCTAATCTTATCCCAAGACCTAAACATAATCCTAACCTTAGCATTAAGGATAACATAACTCTAGACCTAACCCTAACACTAACCTAGCCCTAAACCTAAGACTAAACCTAACCCTAATTCTATCCATAGCCCTAAGCCAAACCCAAGTCCTAACCCTAACAGTACAGCTAACCCTTACCCTAACCCTATTCATAGCTCTAACAGTAACCCTAAATCTAGCCCTAAACCTAATCATAGTCCTACCCCTAGTCCTAAGATTAACCTTAGCACTAACACTAACCCTAACCCTAACCCTAACTGTAGCCCTAGCCCTAAAGGGAATCCTAAACCAAACCCTACCTCTAAGGCAAACGAGAACTCTCAAGGTGATTACAAGTGTGCATGGAAGGACCCAGATGATATTCCTAAAGCTAACCCTAACCCTAACCTTAACCCTAACCTCAACTTTAACCCTAACTCTAACTCTTACCATAAACCTAGTCCTAGCCCTAGCCCCTATCCCTTACCCTAACCCTAAGCCTAACCCTAACCCAAGCCCTGGACCTAACCTTAAACCTAACGCTAACCCTACCCTAGCAGTAACCATAAACCTAGATTTTTCCCTATCCTTAACCCTAACCCCAGCTTTAAACTTAACTCTAAATTAGCCCTAACCCTAACAAAAATCCTATGCCTAACCCTAACATTACTCTTAACCCTAACCCTAACCTTAGCTCTAGCCCTAATCCTAAACCTAAACCTAAACCTAGGCCTAGTCATCATACTAACCTTAATGCTAAACCTATACCTCGCCTTAATACTAAATTTATCATTAGCCCTAAACTTAACCATAGCCCTAACCCTAACATTAATCCTAACCCTAACCCTATCCCTACATCTAACACCTACCTTAGCCTTAACTCTAACCCTAGCCATCACCTTAAACTTAATCCTAACAGTAACCCTGGCCTAATCATAAACCTAACCCTACCCCTAACCCTAACCATGGCCTTAGCCCTAGCCCTAGCCTTAACCTTCACACTAATCCACTCCCTTACCCTAGTTCCAACACTAAACCTAATCCTACCCTAAAACCTAACACTCATACTAGAACTAGTCCTAGCCCTAACCCTAGAATACCTAACTCTAATCCAAGCCTTAGCTCTAACCTCAACCCTAACCTGAACTGTCCAGGTAATTACCATGTGCAGCCAAAGACACAGAACCTAATCCTAACCCTAACCCCAAACCTAACCCAAAGCCTAATTCTAATGCTCCAGGTGCATGGAAGTATCCAGACGCTATCACTAAAGCTAACCCAGGGAAACTTAGGAAGATGGCTGCCGACTGGAAGGCAGACTGCAAGATAGTGTGTGAGTGAGAGAACAAAGGGAGAGTGTGTGGTCGCATGGGGAGTGTTTGTTGGTGAGTTGAGGGACAGCTATACTCCAGGAGACTGTGGGGGACAGCCGGACGGGGTCCCCTGACCAGGCAGCCTCCACTGCTGCTGGGTTCCCTCCCAGAGCGACCAGCTCTGACACGGAGATCGCGCCATCTTGAAGGGGAAAGTGGATGTTATCGGAAGCCTGAAAATCTACAACTGCAGCACCCAGTGAACAGCTTGGAACCCAAGAACACTGGTTCCCAAGTGGCGCGAGCACATGGATTCAGAGGAGCGCTGCAAACCCTCACGGAAAGGTCAGATTTCGCCTGGGATAAGGTGAGGTCTGTGGTCCAGGCAAGAGAAAGAAACGCGCACAGCAGGAACTGGAAGACCTGGGGAAGTCTGCAACCAGAAAAATCCTTGGCCACTGGGACTGGTGTGATCCCCGAATATGGAAGCGGGTCTGCAGAGCTGCTAACAGAAGGGAACTCTAAAAAGCAACCCATAGCTGAACTGGGCGCAAAAGGAAAGTCTAAAAATTTTAAAAGTGTGCCAGCTGCTTAGACCCAAGGGGAAAAAAGACTGCACTGACTTGGCTCTTTTCTCTCTCTTTCTTTTTTTTTTTCTGATTAAATCCTTGCTTTTGATTACTAAGCCCAATACATAGGATCACCCAATTGGGGACACTCTAAGAGACTGCAGGGGAAAGTTGTTTTTGTGGAACCTGGGGATCAGAGCAGAGAATAACGATCAGAGAAACAGCTCTGGGGCAACCCTTTCCCCTAAACCAGTATTAAGTGCCACAGGGAAAACAAAATCTAAACACTAGCTAGAGAGGACCTATAGACCCGGAGGTCAATCCAGAAACACTGTCACTCAAGGGGTGAATCAAAAATTGACTCTTGTGTAAACACAAATAAAGGAGTATAAGAAATAAAGATGTACTGCCTGCTTGAAAATCAGGACTGTGGCCTACAACACTGAGGAGCAGTGGAACGCAGAGAACTTCAATACTGTCCTGACTAGGAAACAGGCATGCCAAACAGAACAGTAGAGGAAGTGAATGACCTTCACTACTGCACTTTTTTTTTCATCTTTTACTTAAGAAACTATTTTTTTTCTTTTTTACTCACTTGATTTTACCTTTTTAATTATTACATTTTTATTTTCAATCAGTATTATTACTACTACTATTTTACCTTTTTTTTTTAAAGTGTCATTTTATTTTCTCTTTATTTTACTTTGGGATTAGTGTTCTACATTCTATTTTCATCTTTCCTTTAGCATCATTTTACTCTATCTCAACTTTACCTTTATGCCAACACTCTTTTCCTCACTTTTCCCTATTTGTTGTCCTGTTTCTTTTACCCTATTCCTGCTTTAGATTTCCCCTATTCCTTCATTTCACCCCCTGTTAAAATTTCACTCTACTTATATATCTAATTTCCAAACCCTTGCTCCAAGTCTATACACACCTTTCTTCTCTTTCTTCACTATCCAAAAATGTTTTTCTCTCTGTCCTTTTGCTGTTTTCTTAATTGTTGATTATATCGTTTTTTATGCTTGGTTGTGAGATTGTTTTGATTTTTCTTTTTGTTTTGTTTTTCGCTTCTGTTTTACCTCACTTCACTTGATATTAGTTGTTTGTAGTTTGCATTCATCTTTAGGTACTTGTTGCTGGTATTTGATGGGATTAGTGGTTGTTCTATTGGAGTTTTCTCCCCATATAAATAGTTTTTTCCCCTCTTCTTTCTTATTCTCTTTCTTTTCTCTCTTATTTTTTTTCCGTTTCCCAATTTCATTTTTCACTCCTTTTTTTCTCTTCTTCTTTCTTTCTTAAACTCTAATTCGCCTTTCTCTGGTGGTCACCTTTATTTGGGGTTATTAATATTGTGAATACATTTGTGTTCAGTGCCTTGTGCATTGTGCCTTGTTGTGTTGTATTTTGTGCCTATAAATCAATGCAGGAGAGAGAGAACTGCATAACCAGACACCCAAAGAAGAGAGATCATGGGAAGACAAAGAAACAGCCTACATATGAAAGAAAAGCAGGCATCACCAAAAAAGGAAGTAAACGAAAAGGAGGCAAGCAACCTCTCAGAGAAAGAATTCAGAGAAATGGTCATAAGGTGGCTGAAAAGAATGAAAGACAAATTTGACAATATGAGTAATAACCAAGAGGAAATGAAGAAGAACCAAGAAGAAATGAAAAATGACATCGCTGCTGTAAAGAACTCAATAGAAAGCATCAAGAATAGACTAGAAGAAGCAGAGGACTGAATCAGTGAGCTAGAAGACAAGGTAGGAAAAAATACCCAAGTACAACAGCTTCTAGAAAAAAAAATTAAAAAGCAGGAGGAGAACCTAAGGGAACTTTGGGACAACACGAAACAAAATGACATCTGCATAATAGGGGCTCCAGAAGGAGAGGAAACTGAGCAAGGAATAGAAAACCTGTTTGAAAAAATAATGACAGAAAACTTCCCTGATATAAGGAAGAAAAAACCCACACAAATCCAAGAAGCTCAGAGAGTCCCAAGCAAAATGAACCCCAAAAGACTGAAGCCAAGGCACGTTATAATTAAATTGGCAAACACCAATGACAAAGTAAGAATATTAAAAGCAACCAGAAAGAGAAAGAAAGTTACCTACAAAGGATCCCCCATCAAACCACAGACTGATTTCTCAACATAAACACATCAGGCAAGAAGGGAATGGAATGAAATATACAAAGTCATGCAAAGGTCGGGACTGAATCCAAGAATACTGAACCCAGCAAGGCTATCAATCAAAATTGAGGGTGAAATCAGGAGCTTCACAGATAAAATGGACTAAGGGAGTTTAGAACCACCAAACCAGCAATGCAAGAAATCCTAACGGGTCTGCTGTAAAAAGAAGAAATAGGAAGCGAAGAAGGAACACAGGAGTAAAAAAATAAAAATGGCGACAAACAAATACCTATCAATAATAACTTTAAATATAAATGTATTAAATGCCCCAATCAAAAGACATAGGGTAACTGATTGGATAAGAAAACATGACCCATATATCTGCTGTCTACAGCAAACCCACCTCAGAAAAAAAGACAAACACAGACTGATGGTGAAGGGATGGAAAAGGTTTTTCAGGCGAATGGAAATGAAAACAAAGCTGGGGTAGCAATGCTTGTATCTGACAAATTAGATCTCAAAGTGAAGGACATAAAAAGAGATAACGAAGACCACTTCGTAATACTAAAGGGAGCAATCCAACAAGAAGAAATAACTCTGGTAAACATATACGCACCAAATACAGGAGCACCCAAAAACATAAAAAAACACCTGGAGGATATCAAGGGAGAGATGGACAGCAATATAATCAGAGTAAGGGACTTTAATACCCCACTATCACCATTGGACAAATCCTCTAAACAAAAAATCAGCAAAGAAACATCAATCCTAAATGACTCACTAGACCAGATGGAATTAATTTACATCTTCAGAACATTTCACCCCAAAACCACAGAATATACATTCTTCTCAAGTGCACATGGGTCATTTTCAAAGGTAGACCATATATTGGGTCACAGGCAAAGTCTCTTCAAATTCAAGAAGATAGAAATCATATCAAGCATCTTCTCACATCACAATGGCATAAAACTGGAAATCAACTACAATAAAAACAACCGAAAAAAAAATCAAACACATGGAGACTAAATAGCATGCTATTAACCTTTTGCACTCGGATGTTGAGTGTGACTCGACAAGGTTAGCATTAGAATAAAGGAATCAAGAAAAAAGCAAGCGAGTGCAAAGGGTTAAACAATAACTGGGTTACCAGAGAGATCAAAGAAGAAAAACAAAACCTCATGGCAACAAACGACAATGAAAACACAACAATCCAAAATCTATGGGACACAGCGAAAGCAGTCTTGAGAGGGAATTTCATAGTTCTACAAGCCTACTGCAAAAAACAAGAAACAATGGTAATAAATTACCTAACGCTACAACTCAAAGAGTTAGAAAGAGAGCAACAAGTAAGCAGAAGGAAGAAAATAATAAAGATCAGAGCAGAAATAAACAACATAGAGACCAAAAAAAAAAAAAAAAAATACAAACGATCAACAAAACCAAGAGCTGGATCTTTGAAAGTATAAACAAGATTGATGAACCTCTAGCCAGGCTCACCAAGAAGCAAAGAGAGAGGACCCAAATAAACAAAATCAGAAATGAAAGAGGAGAAATAACAACAGACCCAACAGAAATACAAAGGAATGTTAAAAAGTACTATGAACAACTCTATTCCAACAAACTGGACAACCTGGAGGAAATGGACATATTCCTAGAAAAAATACAACCTTCCAAACTCAATCAGGAAGAATCTAAACATCTCAATAGGCCAATAACTATGGAAGAAATTGAAGCAGTCATCAAAAAGCTTCCAGCAAACAAAAGCCCAGGGCCAGAAGGCTTCACAGGGGAGTTTTACCAAACATTCAAGGAAGACCTAAAACCTATCCTCCTCAGACTATCCGAAAATATTCAAGAGGAAGGAACACTTCCAAGCTCCTTCTATGAAGCCAGCATCACCCTAATACCAAAAACAGATAAAGACAACACAATGAAAGAGAATTACAGGCCAATATCCCTCATGAACATGGATGCCAAAATCCTCAACAAAATTCTAGCAAATCGGATCCAGCAGTACATCAGAAAGATCATACACCATGACCAAGTAGAATTATCTCAGGGATTCAAGGATGGTACAATATCCTCAAATCAATAAACGTGATAAATCACATAAACAAATTGAGAGATAAAAACCACACAGTCATATCAATTGATGCAGAAAAATCATTTGACAAAATACAACACCCATTTTTGATAAAAACTCTCAGCAAGGTGGGAATAGAAGGATCATACCTCAACATAATAAAAGCCACATACGATAAACCCACAGCCAACATCATACACAATGGGCAAAAACTAAAACCATTTTCCCTAAGAACAGGAACAATACAGGGATGCCCACTCTCACCACTCCTGTTCGACATAGTACTGGAAGTATTAGCCATTGAGATTAGACAAGAAGAAGAAATAAAAGGCATCCAAATTGGAAAAGAAGTAAAACTGTCCTTATTCGCAGATGACATGATACTGCACATAAAAAACCCTAAAGACTCCATCAAAAACTATTAGACTTAATAAATGAATTTGGCAATGTAGCAGGATACAAAAGTAATGCCAAGAAATCTATGGCATTTCTATACACCAATAGTGAACTTACAGAAAGAGAGACTAAAAAAGCAATCCCATTTACCATCGCACCAAAAAAAAAATTAAGATACCTAGGAATAAACTTAACTAAGGAGGTAAAAGACCTACACGTGGAAAACTACAGGACACTGAAAAAAGAGGTAGAGGAAGACATAAAGAGATAGAAGAACATACCACGTTCATGGATTGGTAGAATCAACATCATTAAAATGTCCATTCTACCAAAAGCAATCTATAGACTCAATGCACTCTCCATTAAAATACCAATGGCATATTTCACAACCGTAGAAAGAACTCTCCAAAAATTCATCTGGAATAAGAAAAGACCCTGAATAGCCACAGCAATCCTGAGAAAGAAGAACAAAATAGGTGGGATCTCAATACCAGATTTCAAGCTGTATTACAAAGCCACTGTTCTCAAAACAGTCTGGTACTGGCACAAGAACAGGCATATAGACCAATGGAATAGAATAGAGAACGCAGATATTGACCCAAACAATATGCTCAATTAATATTTGACAAAGGAGGCATGAACATACAATGGAGTCAAGACAGTCTCTTCAATAAATGGTTTTGGGAAAATTGGACAGATACATGCAAAAAAGTGAAACTAGACCACCAACTTACACCATACACAAAAATAAACTCAAAATGTATAAAAGACTTTAACATAAGACAAGAAACCATAAAAATACTAGAGGAATCCACAGGCAGCAAAATCTCACACATATCCCGATGCAATTTCTTCACAGATACCGCTTCTAGGGCAATGAATACTAAAGAGAAAATAAACAAATGGGACTACATCAAAATAAAAAAAGATTTTTCACAGCAAAAGGAACCATCAACAAAACAACAAGAAAGCTCACTGTATGGGAGAACATATTTGGAAATGTTATCACTGATAAAGGTTCAATCTCCAACATTTACAGGGAAGTCATACAACTTAAAAAAAGGAAGATAAATGATGCAATAAAAAAAAAATGGGCAACGGACCTAAATAGAAACTTTTCGAAAGAAGACAGAATGAAGGCCAAGAGACATATGAAAACATGCTCACAGTCACTAATTATCCGAGAGATGCAAATCAAAAGGACAATGCGGTACCATCTCACACCTGTCAGAATGGCTATCATCAACAAATCAACAGACGACAAGTGCCAGCAAGGATGCGCAGAAAAAGGAACCCTCGTGCACTGCTGGTGGGAATGCAGACTGATGCAGCCACTGTGGAAAACAGTATGTTGTTTCCTCAAAAAACTAAAAATGGAACTCCCATTTGACCCAGTAATCCCACTTCTAGGAATATAAAAGGACTAGAAACACCAAGAAACTAGAAACACCAATCAGAAAGGATATATTTATCCCTATGTTCATAGCAGCACAATTCACCATAGCTAAGATTTGGAAACAGCCTAAATGCCCATCAACAGATGAGTGGATTAGAAAACTATGGTACATCTACACAATGGAATACTACACTGCTATAAAAAAAGAATGAATTCTTACCATTTGCAGCAGCATGGATGGATCTGGAGAGCATTATGCTAAGTGAAATAAGACAGGCAATGAAAGAAAAATACCACATGATCTCACTCATTTATGGGAAATAAAGAACATTATAACTTGATGAACAAAAAGATAGATACAGAGGCAGTAAAGCATTGAACAGACTGTCAAATTAAAGCGGGAAACCTGGGGAGTGTTGGGAAGGGGGGAAAAGAGATCAACCAAAGGACTTGTATGCATGCACCACAACCAATGGACCCAAGACACTGGGGGCGGGGGGGGATGAGGTCATGCGACAGGGGTTAGGGGAGGTTCCGGGAAAGGTCAATGGGGAAAAAAAAGGAGATATATGTACTACTATATGTAATACTTTAAACAATAAAAAAAATAAAAATAGAATTATTACCAGAAAAAAAGAAAGGGTACCTATTGTATGGGAGAACATATTTGCCAATGATACATCTAATAAGGGTATAATTTCCAAAATATATAAAGTACTCATATAACTCAACAAAAGGAAGAGAAACAATCCAATTAAGAAATATGGCCAAGAAACAAATAAAAATAATCAACGTCACTAATCATCAGAGACATGCAAATTAAAATGACACCTGCCAAATTACTAGCCCTATCACTAAATGTAGCCCAAGCCTTAACCTTTACCATAGCCCTAAAACTATACCTAACCTTAACCCGAGCCCTAGCGCTAACCCTAACCCTAATCCTAAATATAACCCTAATCATAACCCCAACCATACACCAATCTTTAATACTAACCCTATCCCTAAACGTAGCCCAAGCCCTAATCCTAACTCTAGCCCTAAACCTAACCCTAGCTCTAGACCTAATCGTAACATTAACCCTACCCTGACCCTAACTTTAACCCTAACCCTAAACCTACCTGTACCCTAACTCCTAAACCTAGACCTAGCCATAACCGCAACCCAAACACTAAACCTAACACTAGTCCTTGCCCTAATCTTACAACTAACATTTTCCATAACGGTAGCCCTAGTCATAACTGTAAGTTTAGCCATAACCCTAACTCTAATCCTAGCCCTAAACCCATCCCTAACCCTTACCCAGGCCTGAGCCCTAAAGCTAACCCTAATCCTAAAGGTAACCCTAATCATAACCGTAGTTCTAACACTAACTTTAACACTAACCATATTCCTAACCGTAGCCAAGGCCTAAACCTAACCATAGTTCAAACCTACCCCGAAATCTATCCCTAACCCTAACTCAGGTCCTAGCCCTAACCTTAGCCAGAATGCTAACCCTAACCCTAACTGTAACCCAATGCTAAAAGCTAACCCTAAAACTAGGCCTAACCCTAGCCTAAACCCTTATACTAACCTAACCCTAACACTAACCCAAGTCCTAATCACAAACCTAATCCTAATTCTAATACTAGCCTTGACCCTAACTCTAATCCTAATGCTAATACTAAACCTAGACCTAGCCCTAATCATAACACTAACCCTAACCCTAACCCTAGCCCTAGTCTTATCCATAACACTAACCCAACATTAAATCTTAACCCTAAACCTAGCCCTAGCCCTAGCCCGAACCATAACGTAAGCCTAACCCTAACCCTAGCCCTAGCCTTAGCTCTAAACCTAACCCTAAACCAAGCCCTACCACAACCTTGAAACCTAGCCCTACCCTAGCCCTAGACCTAGCCCTAACCCTAACACTAACATAATCCTAACCCTAATCCTACTCGTAGCCCTAACCTTAACCCTAAACCTAACCTTTACCTGAACATGCCAGGTGATTCCAATATGAAGCTAAGGATGCAGACACCAACTCTAACCCTAGCCCTAAGCCTACCACTAACCCTAACCCTAGCTCTAGCCCTAACCCTAAACATAGCCCTATTCCTAACCCTAGACCTAGACCTAATCTTAAAATTAACTCTAACCCTAACCTGAACTCTTTCCCTAAACCCAAGCTTAGACCTAACCCTAAACCTAACCGGAACCCTAGCCCTAACATTAACAGTACCCTAACCTTTACCCAAACCTAAAACCTAACATTTATTTTAGCCCTATCCCTATCCCTAACCAAAACCTTAACATAACCCTAGACCTAGCCCTAATACTAGCCCTATCCTTAAACCTAACCTTAACCCAACCCTAAAACCTAACCCTAACCCTAGCCCTAGCCCTAGCCATAAATGTAACCCTAACGTATGCTTAACCCTAACCATAGCCCTCGTCCTAATCTTAACACTAACCCTAACCCTAATGGTAGCCCTAGTCATAACCTTAACCCTAGCCCTAACCCTACCTCTAACTCTAGCCATAACCATAACCATAACCATAACCATAACTCCCCAGGTGATTCCAATGTGCATCCAATAACCCAGATGCTAACCCAAACTCTAACACTAACCTTAACACTTACCTGAGCACTAATAATAACCCTAACCCTAACACTAACCCTAGCCTTAGGTCTAACCTTAACCCTAAACCTAAACCTAACCCTAGCCTTAGCCTTAAACTTACACTAACCCTAACCCTATCGGTAGCCCTTGCCCTAACCCTTTTGTAGCCATTACCCTAATGCTAGACCTAGCTCTAACCCAAACCCAAACCATAACAATAACCATAATTCTCCTGGTGATTCCAATATGCAGCCAAGGAACCAGATGCTAACCCTATCCCTAATCCTCATGCTAACACTAACAATAACCTGAGCCCTAGCCATCACCCTAAGAGTTATCTTAAACCCAGCTCTAGCCTTAAACATAAACCTAAGTCTAAACATAACCCTAGCCCTAATCTTAACACTAACCCTAAATCTAATCATAGCCATAACCCTAACCCAAACCCTAGCCCTAAACCCAAACCTAACCTAGCCCAAGCCCTAAACATAACACTAACCCTAACCATAACCATAACCCAACCCTAAAATCTAAAACAACTCAGTCAGTCAACCTTTCATTCATCAGGTATTTCAGGCATCTCACACTATGCTGGCCATTTCTAGACAGCTTCGCTGACCTGCAGTTCTGACACCTCATCCCTTATACTATTACTAGAGGCCTGGTGCACAAAATTCGTGCACGGGGGGTGGGGGGAAGCCTCAGCCCAGCCTGCACCCTCTCCAATCCGGAACCACTTGGGGGATGTTCAACAACCAGCAGTCGGACATCTCTCTCACAATCCAGACCACTGGCTCCTAACCGCTCACCTGCCTCCCTGCCTGATCACCCCTAACTGCCCCCCTGCTGGCCTGGTCACCCCCAACTGCCCCCCCTGCCGGCCTAGTTGCCCCTAATTGCCCCCACCTGCCGGCCTGGTTGCCCCTTACTGCCTCCCCCCACTGGCCTGGTCACCCTTAACTGCCCCCCTGCCATCCTGGTCTCCCCTTACTGCCCCCCCCCTGCTAGCCTGGTCACCCCTAACTGCCCCCTGCTGGCCTAGTCACCCCCAACTGCCCCCTCTTGCCAGCCTGGTCACCCCTCACTGCCCCCCTCTGCTGGCCTAGTCACCTCTCACTAACCCCTCTGCCAGCCTGGTCACCCCACACAGCCTGCTGCTTGGTCATTTGGTCGACCCTCACTAACCCCCCTGATGGCCTGGTTGCCCCATGCAGCCTGCTGCCTAGTTGCTTGGTCGCCCCTCACTAACCCCTCTGCTGGCCTGGTCGCCCCATGCAGCCTGTTCGGTAGTTCGTTTGGTTGTGATGGTCGCTTAGGCTTTTATACAGAGAGATAGGCTTTTATATATAGATAGATATCTTCATCCCTCACATATTAACCTCCTACATGAGACCTTACCCTTCTTCTGCTCCACCCAACTATAAATTCTTTAAGAGCAGAGTCTGTCTTCCCATTTTACAACTTCACAGTGCACTTTTTGTGGTAGGAGTTAATACATGTGAGTCACTTAAATGGGACAAACACAGGCTCTGGTTTGGCTAAGGTGGATGGGAGATTCTGTGCAGGTGTAGACTATTATTACCATTGTTTCCCTTGCAGGAAGGGTGTGTGTTGGGGACAGAGGGAGATGACTGTGTATTTTGAAGCCCCTTGGCCATAAGAGCTAAGCTAAGGAAAGGCAGCATGAGCCCCACGCCCCCCCCCCCTAACCTCCCATGACACTCAGATGCCAGCCCAGGGATGTGGGTGAGATGCTCCTATGTTCCTCTCTTTCCGCCAATGTCTAAGGAGAGACTAGAGCTCTTCTTTAGCCCAAGGCTGCCTATGAGGAGTCAGCAGACATGACTTCACTTGGCCATTTTACAGCCTGACAGTCCCCAAGACTCCAGGCTGCCTCCAGGGACTGGGGGAGGATAGTTTTAGGGGGCATTTTATCATCAAGGGCTATCTATGATGGTGGGAAGAAGCAGCAGCCTCATTGTCCAGAGAGGAAGTCAGGTTTCACCCAGGAGAAGGGATTTACCTAAGGTCATTTTTACAGACTTGTAGATTTTGGAGACAGAGAAGGTTGAATCCCAGCTCTACCACTTACTAGCTATAAGAGCTGGAGCAAATCACAACCTAAGACTTATTTTCTGTAAATGTTATTGAAGGGTTACAATTCTAACATTTTAGGGCTGTGAGAACTAGAGGGAATAATGTATATTTATTCCTGAGTGGCAGCTCAGGCATGTAGTCCATTCCCCCAACCCTGAGTGATGTAAACACTTACTCTTCAGCATCCTGTATTGCTCACAAGAAAGAGTTCCTGTTTCTCAGATGACAAAATTGCCAAAGGCTTTAGGAGAGCATCAGGTCATCTTTGGGCATGGGGCAAGAGGTGACAAACCTATGATCCTACCTATCAGGAGACTGATCCAAAGAGATGAGTGGCTTGGGACCTGGGCCAACCTTCCCAACCCTTCCTTTCCTTCATTTGTTCATTCATTCCACAGGTCTGGATAGAGAGTCTACTCAGGAACAATAAGACAGGACTAAGACGAGTTGCTCCCCACCTGAAATGCTCATAATCTAGTGGGTAAAGAGACAAAGTAAGGAGACACCATCAGAGTGGAAATTACTGCTGGAGTCATGTGCACAAAGCAGGGGAACACTGTGGAAATAGAGTGCTAAATGCTTAAACTTCCTCATTTTATTTTAATTGCAGAGCATGTATAATTTTATAACCTGCTACTTTTACTTGGTATCCTCCTATCTAATAAAAGAGTAATATGCAAATTGACCATCACTCTAACATACAAGATGGCTGCCCCCATGTGGACACAAGATGGCTGCCACAAGATGGCCAGCAGGGGAGGGCAGTTGGGAGGGACCAGGCTTGCAAGGGAGGGCAGTTGTGGGCGATCAGGCCAGCAGGGAAGGACAGTTGGGAGGGACCCAGGACTGCAGGGGAGAGCAGTTCGGGGGGACCAGGCCTGCAGGGGAGGGCAATTGAGGGGGACTAGGTCTGCAGGGTAGGGCAGTTAGGGGCAATCAGGCTGGCAGGGGAGCAGTTAGGCATCAATCAGGCTGGCAGGGGAGCAGTTAGGCATCAATCAGGCTGGCAGGGGAGTGGTTAGGGGGTGATCAGGATGGCAGGCAGAAGCGATTAGGGGCAATCAGGAAGGCAGGCAGGCAAGCAGTTGGGAGCCAGCAGTCCTGGATAGTGAGAGGGATGTCCGACTGCCCGTTTAGGCCCAATCTTATCGAGATTGGGCCTAAACGGGCAGTCAGACATCCCTTGAGGGGTCCCAGATTGGAGAGGGTGCAGGCTAGGCTGGGGACACACACCCCCGTGCATGAATTTCGTGCACCGGGCCTCTAATTAGGTCATAAACATTTTCTCCATGTTATTATTATGCTCTTTAAATATTTTCAATGGCTGATGCATATTTTCAGTAGAGCAATGCTATAATTTAATTAGGTTTAGACATTAGATTGCTTTCAGGCGTGTTTTTTCCTATTCTATATAATAAAAGCCTAATGTGCAAATTGTTCGATCAGGATTTCAACCAGGAGTTCGACCGCTCGCTATGATGTGTGCTGACCACCAGGGGGTGGTGTGAAACATGGTGGGTTTCCTCGATGCAGTGCTGGCAGTGGGTGGCAGTGTAAATGCTGCTGGCCCGATCGCGGCAGAATGGTGGAGCAGGTGAGCGGGCAGTGCCAGGCCAAGGCAGGTACAAGCAGGGGCCCAATCGCCCCACCAATCGCCCTACAGATGGCAACCAGTGTCAGCAGGGGCCAGGGCCACCACCCAGCTCCCAGGCACTGAGGGAGCTGGGTGGGGGGCCCAGCCCCAACTGATCGCCCCACAGGTGGGATGGTGGAGCAGATGAAGGGGTGGCACCAGGCCACAGGGGGTGCCAGGTGGGGCTGTGGGGCTGTGGGGCTGGAGCGCGAGCTGGGGCCCAATCCCCGCAGGCCACCCTGAGGGACTCCACCCATGCACGAATTTGTGCACCGGACCTCTAGCTATCAATAATACTCTTATGAGCATCTTTGTACATAAATTGTTCCTCATAGCTCTTGTTGTTTGCTTGGGGTAGATTTCTACTTATGGAATTCCTGGATACAGTATAGCACCTCACACTAGCTAGGTGGCTCAGTTGGTTAGAGTGTTGTCCCAATATACCAAGGTTGCCAGTTTGATATCTGGTCAAGGCACATACAAGAATCCATAAATGAATGTGTAAATAAGTGAAACAACAAATTGATGTATGTTTCTTTCTCTCTCTCTCTCTTCCTCTCTCTCTCTCTCTCTCTCTCTCTTTTTTCTCACTTTCTCATTTCCTCTCTCCCTAAAATCAATAATTTAAAAAAATTCCTCAATTACACATGATACTTACTGCCAATGACTTTCTGAAATTATTTTCTTGCTGTATCCTATAGTAGTGTGGCACTGTTAGTCTAAGTCTGTATAGAGGTATGGGGTTATAGTAAAAAAATGGGGTGGAGATGAGGGATTTGGATCATACAGAAGTAGGGTTTCAGTCTCAGCTCCTTCATTTTTTTTTAATCCTCACCCAAGGATATTTTTCCATTGATTTTTAGAGAGAGTGAAAGAGAGAGGGAAAGATAGAAATATCAATGTGAGAGAAACACATAGATTGGTTGCCTCCTGCATGCCCTCTGATCAGGGCCCAGGCCAGGATGGAGCCTGCACCTGAGGTACATGCCCTTGACTGGAATCGAACCTGGGACCCCTTGGTCTGCAGTCCGACGCTCTAACCACTGAGCCAAACCGACTAGGGCTCAGCTCCTTCATTTACTAATCACATAGTCCTGGCCACATCCATTCTCACACCTGAGCATAGTATGACAAGGGTGACAATACTGTCCTTGAGCAGTTTTATGAGGATTAGAGATGGTGAATATAAAACTCAGCTCAGTGCCTGGCTCACAATAAGAGCACAGTAACTGGTTACTGCTACAGTATGATCACTCCCAAGTCAAGACTGGAAGCTACTGCTGCAGGGTTAGGCCTTTACTAATCCAACCACATGTGCCCTAGGAGCTCAACAGACAGCAGGGCAGAGGCAGAGGCTAAGGCCAGAAGACAGAGAAAGTAAACAAAGGGCTTTAGGAGAAGAGCAGATGGAGGAGGTGATTTACAGGCAGCCTGAGAAAAGGAGCTGGGAAGGAGAGGGAGGGGATGAGTCCACAGGAAAAGTTAAGACCAATGGGGGTAAGATCCAAAAGCAAAGACTGATTTAATGTCAGGATATAAGGTGAACCCAGGTACCAGGTATCTAGAGGCTGACCCAAGGGCAAGAGTGGGCAGCAGGGGCTCTTACAGGCTTCCCCGGACTTGGTTCTACAACTAATTCACTGCATAATCCTGGACAAGAACCTCACTTTTGTCTGGTTTTCTTCTGTCTTAGACATCCTCTTGCCTGGCATTTCCCTGAAGAGATGAATAACTTTTCATTTAGTCCTGAGTACATTTATATAACTACCAAATAGTTTCTTTGCTGCAGACAGCAGACAAGAATCCTCTTGAGTCTCTTGGAACAATGGAAGACTTTTCTGGAAGAGTATTGGAAAGGAGCAGGGCAAAAGTCAGAGGGAATGGTCTTGCTAAGGGAGAAAGACCACAGCCAGAGCAGAATGGACGGGGAGCCCCAAGGCAGACACAAGGATAATTAGAAAATGGTGCCTGCTTTCATACCACTTGGCTGGAGGAACAATCTCTGGTTTTCAGCCCTCATACATCCCATTGGCTGAATACCCTTGTGTTGCAGGTGGGGTTCTGCAAGAACAGACACTGGTAAGAACAAACACTGAGCCACAGTTTAGAGTGCATGAGGTTTAGTAGAGATCCAAGGGGAAGAAAGCAGGATTGGGCAGAAGGAAGTCAACTTGTTCTTCAGGCTCAAACAAGTCTCAGCTAACCCAGCACCAGAGCAAGTAGTGCTCATTAGAGTTGTCCAGCATCAAATCTAAATGGAGGGGACTTTATACTCCTGCTTCCATCATCACCAGATTCAAACTGCCCCAAGAAACATGTGACCTCAGGTAAGGCAGCTCTGCAGCAGAGGCAGGCCTGAAGGAACTGACAGATGGAGACTGTCTGCAGCTGGGCAACCAGGTTCTTCCTTAAAGCACATCTTCATATCTACCACACCTTGGGCAGTGAACCATCTGCTCCACTGTACATGACAGCCTTGTGGGAGAGAAATTTTAGAGGTTACAAACCTGTGTCTTGTCCAGATGCTGTGAAAAATGTAGATAAGGAAAATAAAATCAAGTAACAGATAGTTGTGTTTGTACCAAGGGAGTCTCTGTCAGGAGAGTCAGAGCCTATGAGCATGCTAGTTCCTGATTTCCGGATATGGCAGTTTTGAAATGTCCAGGATATCATATCTCACCACTTCCGTCCCCTCCCCTGTGCCAACTGCTGAGCTTGGTAATATGCTTTCTGCTGGAAGAGGATGTCAGTTTTGTGTAAGGCAAAGAACAATTTCTATTGTTTTCTCATTTCTGTGTGATTATGCTATGAGGACTTGACATTGGGGAATGAGGAGGCAGCCCTAGAAAGAGACATGGCCTGAGCCTTCAAGGGAAGGGGGAATGAGATCCTCTGACTCCAAGGTCTTCAGTGGCCTCCTAGTGCCCTTAGCTTCAAGTCTAAACCCTCAACCTGGCATGTGATACCTGCATAAGCTGATCCTCCTCTTCCCAGACTGGCACATAGTAGGGACTCAGTGTAACGGAATGAATAGAAATGGTTATTATTATAAATAGTGATAATAATAATAAAAGAACCATGTCTCTCTAGGCCCCACCAAACCATGGTACCTCTTAGGGGATCATTATTAGCAATGACCTAAAACTTCTTGGCTTACCTTGACTCTCTCCTCAAAGTCTACTTCAACCATTTCTGGGAGACAAGAGGTAAAAAGCAATGAGTTAAGAGCAAAAGCCTTGCACCCACCACTTAAGGAACCAGGGATCCTTGAAGAAAGGTTGATTCTAGAGGTGGGGGCATGTAACATACAAGATCAGCTTGAAACATCTTGTTCCAGAAAGTCAGGAAGTACTCAAACTATAATGGGGAATATATAAAAAGAAGCAGAGACCACTCTAAAGGGACTCACACTGGCCAAATCTGGGACAATTTGAGCATCAAATTATATAATAGTAACAGATTATAACCCATTGAATGAAATAGCAATTCCTGTGTTCTCCTTAATATACTAAATGAATAAATAAATAGGAAGAAGGGAATATTCTTCCTTTCAATAGGATGCCAACTAATATATGTAGATGGAATGATAGAGATTTTAAAAAAATCATCAGTGGATGCCAAAAATAGTGGGTGAAGGTGAGATGAGGAGCAGGATACCCAGTCTCAAAGAATTTTCCTATAAAATGCTTAACAATCATATAGGGGAAAACAGTAATTTTATGGTGAAGAAAATTGGTGGACACCACTTCAATCGAGTGATCAAAATTAACATCACCAATAATGGGACACGTTGACATCACATGCCTCCTGATATGATGCACTGAGAAGGACACAAAATCTCTTATGTGGTATGTCTGCCAAAAATTCATGATCAAAATCTAATTATGAGAAAAAGAATAGACACAAACCCAAATGGAGAGACATTCTATAAATGACTGGCCTACAATTTTCCAAGGTGTCAGGGTCATGAAAATCAAGGAAAGTCAGAGGAACTGTCACAGATTGAAGGGAACCAGAAGAAAAAAATAGACTTAAAGGGTATTACAATAAATGGAATTTAATTTGAATGTGGAGTGCTAATTAGACAAGAGCGTTGTATCAGTTATATTCTTAGCTTTGAAAATTTTGCTGTGGTTATGTTAGAGAATGTTCTTGTTAGGAAAATACACTGCATAATTTAGGGGTGAAGAGATATCATGTCTTCAATTTACTCAAATAATGTAAGAAATTAATATACATATGTAAAAATAGAAACAACAATAAGGCAATTGGGATAAAATTTAAACATCTAATAACCTGGATAAAGGGGACAAGAAGTATTTTGTAGCCTTTTTTCTAAATTTAAAATTATATCAAAATAAAAATTTATCAAAAAAAAAAAAAAGAGAAAACATGACTCTTACCTATGATCCCAAGAGGGCTGGGCTTTGGAGTAAACTGGGAAGATGAAAACCTGTACCTGGAGAATGTGGACTCTCATGGTCTGATGAGAGTCTATTGTCAGGCTCCCGGCACTGCTCAGGCTACTAGTCGCTCCATTGGCTTGGTTCTGCTATTTGAAGTCCTAAGATAAGGTGACCAGATTTTAACATTGGTAAAGCAGGACACCATTGACCGGGGGCGGGGGGGGGGGGTTCTTTTTAAATATATTTTATTGATTTTTTACAGAGAGGAAGAGAGAGGGATAGAGAGTTAGAAACATCGATGAGAGAGAAACATGGATCAGCTGCCTCCTGCACACCCCCTACTGGGGATTTGCCCACAACCAAGGTACATGCCCTTGACCGGAATCAAACCTGGGACCCTTGAGTCCACAGGCCGACGCTCTATCCACTGAGCCAAACCGGTTTCGGGCCGGGGGGGGGGGGGGTCTTGATTTAAAATTTGGTCTATATTGTAATCGCTTTTTTTTTTTTTAATAAAAGGAAATTCACTTCTTAGATCATCGTTGAATTTGCATCCTCTTTTCTTACTCATTATGTTAAAAATCTAAAAAAAATAATTTAAAATTATATTATAAATTATTATATACATATTGCTTAAAAACACAGTAAGTAGGTACAAAATTACATGAACATATTTTATTGTTAGTTTATAAATTAAATTAATTTGATTGTTCTAAAGTAACTATATTTTAAAAATTATTTTAATCCTATATTTCTTTCTAAATAATAACAATACTAACTTGTATTATTTTTCCTCTGAATTTGCCGTAACATAAGTCGTAAGTGTCACTTTCAAGGCCGGGGCTAGACTTTTTGCTGCCACTATAAAATATAAATAATATGAGTACTGTCTGCTAAATTCAAGAAAATTTATGTGTTTATGAAATAAATACATAAATTACTTACCTAAATTATCTGAATAGCTGATTTGTAATGACATCACTTGTTTAACTAGCTTACTAGCACGCAGTACGATGTGTATCGTCTGAGAGACAGTTACAAAATGTTTTCATCGTTGCCAGTCCCAAAAAATGCCTTTGTTCATTAAGTCCAAACAATAGTGGTCGAATTCTAACAACTGATCAACAATGCGAACTTTGATAAGCAGTTCTCGATAATCAGTTCTCAACAATTATTTGTTATTATTAAAGTTTAACATTATAAAATTAACAAAAATAACATAAAACTCATATCCTGGCTAAATAGCCACATGGCCGTCGAAAACCGTATATTCCCTTCCCGTTCTCCCGCCATTCCCTAGCTTGTCGTGCATTCTTTCCAAAAATCGGGACTTTTTAAAAATTCCACAGGACGCGGGACAAATTGTTAAAAATCGGGACTGTCCCGCCAAAAGCGGGACGTCTGGTCACCTTACCCTAAGAGCACAGGGGCTGTCAGTAGAAACAATGCCAGGTCTAAGGGTGCATCATCACCCTGGGTTAAAAGCTTGCTGTGTGTGGTATCTAGGCTAGGTGCCTTTTCATGTTCTCAAACACTGAGCTAGGCATGTTAGAAACATCTTTAAACTTTAGAGCAACCCTCTGAAACACTTAGGCTCATCATCCCTGTTTTCCTGATGAGGAACCCAAATCCTGTATAGGTAAAACTGGAACCGGATTCTAACCCTGCTTTTAGAACTCCAAGTCTAATCCTCACATCCCCTACCCTCACCTAGATTTGCCAAGGACTTTCCTGCTTCCATGCCTTGGCACACATCGTTTCCTTTGTCTGCATCTCTGGTCCCCTCCTCATATCTTAACTTAGTGATTTTCTGGCCCAGCAAAGACTGACTGACGTCAAGGGCTCCTGCCTCTGAATCCCAGGTGCATTGTGATAATTAAACACTAACTGGGCTGAAATCAAGCTTTGCCTAACCATGAACAAGTCATTTTCTGACTAAATTAAAACCAATCCCACTGGGATAGTATGCTGAAAATTGTTTTGAAGCTCCTTTAAAAAACAGCTGTGTAAACCATGAGGGGGAATAAAAAGACACCTAAGAAGGGCTCCCAGTGGCAAACTGATTTTAAATTTAAAAAGCAGAGCCTAGCAGCCATTTCTGCAGAGGGGCCCCTCACCAACTTGCACTTCACAGAGAAGCCTTTGTACTAAATTGCCTGTACTGCACTTCTATCATCTGAGCCAGCCCTTATGTTACCAGCGAGACGACGAGGCTTTGGTTCTTGTTTTTTGAAGGAACGATTTCAAACAAGAGACCAAGTGTAGTAAAGTAAGTAAGAATTTATTGGCTGCAGCAAAAATATATTTAGGATAGAGAAATAAGGAAGGCCATAGAAGAAGAAACAGGAGAGCTGAGGCTGGACTTTTCTGGTTCACTAAGTCAGAGGAAAGAGGCCTTGGAGACAGGTTCAGGGAGTTAGCCTGGGAGAAGCTGGCACTGCCCATTGGTCCCCTGGTTGCAAGTCTCACGGGGTCCCTTAGAGGGTACAAGAAGGGAAGAGAATGGCATGGGCATGCTCCCCTGGGAGAGAGTGCTTGTTGGGTTCTTCACCCTCAGATTATTTATCTCTCTCTTGCAGGTGAAACTCTTAGGAGAGTTCTAAGGGAGGGTCTCAATAGAACATTCGGCAGCTTTCCAGGTGTGCTCTTTCAGGGCCATGGTCTCCATTGATTGGTCGGCGCAAGGGCAGGGAGTTATTAGTCAATGTAGCTGGCTTGATCACCCCCAACTGCCCTCCCCTGCAGGCCTGGTCCCTCCCAACTGCCCTCCCCTGCTGGCCTGATCACCCACAACTGCCCTCCCTTGTAGGCCTGGTCCCTCCCAACTGCCCTCTCCTGCTGGCCATCTTGTGGTGGCCATCTTGTGTCCACATGGGGGCAGCCATCTTGTGTGTTGGAGTGATGGTCGATCTGCATATTACTCTTCTATTAGATAGGATAGAGGCCTGGTGCATGGGTAGGGGCTGGCTGGTTTGCCCTGAAGGGTGTCCCGGATCAGGGTGGGGGTTCCCTTAGGGTGTGGGGTGGCCTGGGCGAATGCCTGTGGTGGTTTGCAGGCCAGCCACGCCCCCTGGTGACCCAAGCGGAGGCCCTGGTATTTGGGGTTTATTTACCTTCTACAATTGAAACTTTGTAGCCTGGAGCGGAGCCAAGCCTCCTGCTTGCTCCGTGGTGGCAGCCATTTCTGTTGGGACTTATGTATCTTCTATAATTGAAACTTTGTAGCCTTAGGCGGAGGCCTGGGCTGGCCAGGGTGTGCGGAAAGCTTGGCTTCCTCCATTGCCAGGGGCAACCCTAGCCTCCTGCTCTTTCCAGCTCCGTAGCTGCCGCCATTTCTGTTTGGGTTTATGTATCTTCTAACATTGAAACTTTGTAGCCTTGAGTGGAGGCTTCGGCCGGCAAGGGCAGGCTTAAAGCTTGGCTTCCTCCATTGCTGGGGAAACCCAAGCCTCCCTCCTGCTCTCTGTGGCTGTAGCCATCTTGGTTGGGTTTATTTGCATATGCGCTCCTGATTGGCTGGTGGGCGTGGCTTGTGGGTGTGACTTATGAGTGTAGCGGAGTGATGGTTAATTTGTATATTACTCTTTTATTAGATAGGCTTATGTACAACAGGATGTTGTAAAAATTAAGTTATGAAATTTTTATTAAAACGCTTCTTACATAGTTATATTGGCTGGGCCACAAAAATATTTGTTGTGGACTGCATGCGGCCTGTGGGCCGCAAGTTTGACATGCTTGGTGTAGATCAGTGGTTGGCAAACTCATTCAACAGAGCCAAATATCAACAGTACAATGATTGAAATTTCTTTTGAGAGTCGAAAACCAACTTCTGCGCATGGGCCACAAAGTTTCAATCGCACTGTACGTGCGTGCCCACACGTGGTATTTTGTAGAAGAGCCACACTCAAGGGGCCAAAAAGCCGCATGTGGCTCACGAGCCGCGGTTTGCCGACCACTGGTGTAGAGTGATAGGACCTGTGACCAGGATGGAGAAAGAAATTACCTTAGCAAGAGATTGAATATAAGTACAAAAAAGAAGGGAGGCTTGATTTGCTTGGGCTGTAGGATAATTACCTAGAGGGTGTCTGCCTTTTGAGAAATATAGTTCCCTTTTCCTTTTTATAAGCGAGAGTGATTTTTGCCTGATCTATTGATTGGTATAGGGATGGTGGTAGACACTGAAGAGGAGAGGGAAAGGCAGAGCCAGCAATCCCTGGCTAAGGCTGGATTGGTCTGGTTTAGGAGAGAATGGGTAAGGTTAAGTGTTCATTCTAGATGAGTGGAGGTGAGAAAGTTCTTTATGGTTGTAAGAGTGGAGGGTTGGGATAGGATGAGAAGAATAGCTAATCCCCACTTCCAGGGTTGGGATCATTTTAAGGTGGGGAAATGGTATGTTTGGGATCTAGAAAGAAGGAAACCTCATCCCATGGGTAATCAAAGTCCCCTTATAGAAGGGAGTCCCATAGAAAGGTGAGAGTCCTGATGCAAAGGGAGAGGGGGCAGTAGCTAGGACCTGGAGGGTTTGCATTGGGAGAGAAGGTAGGCTTTCAGGGAGGTCAGGGTTATTAGGTTCAGTGCATAGGGGGGCACATGCAAGGTTGCTCACGCATTTGTCCACTTCTTCTGGGATGTAGGTAAGGTGGAGTCTGGTGGGCCTGATCTGGTGGCTGTGATACTTAGGGGACTCGAGCTCATGTGATGGTGGTGTTCCTGGGACGGGTTTTAATCTGGAAAGGTGGAACCATGGGGTATGCCTGATAGTTTAGCTGCAGTTGGGGTAGTTAGGAGTATGTGATTAGGGCCTTGCCATGTAAATTATTTGACAAATGGATTTCCTTTAGGAGGACGCGGTCCCTGGTTGTAGAGGAGTAGGGGAGGATGTCTCCAGTAAAAGGTTGAGGGTGGACCTGATCAGCATGTTCTCTCAGTAACTGTCAGATGAGATTTAAAATGGGGACATAGTCTCCTAGAGGGATCTCTGTGGAAGGGAAGTTTCCTAATAAGAAGGGTCTTCCATACATGAGTTCAAAGGGACTAAGAAAGGAGGGCACATGGGGCGTTGCCCTGATGCACATAAGGGCTAGAGGTAGGAGAGTAGTTTAAGGTTCTTTAGTTTCAAGAGTTAATTTATTTAGGTGAGACTTAATTAAGGGATTCACTTTTTCTACCTTGCCTGAAGGTTGGGGCTGGTAGGGGTACATAAGATCCACTGGATGTTCAGAGTGGAGGAGATATAACCTGTTGAGTTATTTGAGATATGAAAGCAGGTCCGTTATCTGATTGTAATGAGGTGAGGCCAAATCTGGGAATGATATGCTGAATGAGAGTTTGAGTATAGTAGGGACTTTTCAGATATAGTGGGGGAAGCTTCTACCAAGCCTGAGAAGGTATCTACTAGGGTTAAGAGATTTTTGGTTCTTATAATAGGGGGCATGTGAGTGAAGTCAATTTGCCAGTCTTGTACAGGGATTTGGCCCCTTGCCTGATGAGTGGTAAGAAAGTGGTCTAACCTATTCTTGGGGAGATGAAACAGGTTTTGGTGATATCTTGCAGTAGGGGGGGCTAGGACATGTGATGAGGGGTTTTAGGAACTGTAAAAGTGGTCTGTATCCTATATGTATGGAATTGTGCATGGCCTGTAAGATATTTATTTTCCCTGAAATTTTAACTGTGCATCTTCCTGAGTGACTCCAAGAGCTAATAACAACTGAAGTTCATCTGGGTGTTTTTTGAGATATAGCTAAGAGTTCCCAAGATGGAGGCTTCCTCTGAGCTGCTGCCTTGGCCTCCTGGTCTGTTTTGTTATTTCCCTATGTTATGGGATCCTGACTTGGTGTCCTTTGCAGTGTATGACTTTTAAGAAGGCTAGAAAAGGGGAGAGAAGTTCCTAAATACTAAGCAGGAAGACCTGTTAAGGCTTTCAATTATAATGTCAATGACTGTGAATGAGCAGTAAAAATAAAGAATGTCTAGGCTCCAATTTAAGGACATAAGTAACAGGACAGAGCCTGAGCAAGGTTGTTTTAGCTTTCTAGGAGAGAAGGGGTCCCTTCGGAAGTCAGGGCCATCAGGTCATGACTCAATGGACAAGCTTTTCTGCAACTTTCACAAACCTTCTATCCATTCACAAGTAGCCAAATAGTAAACAACCAGTATTTACATTTATGAACACACTTTAAACACATTCTTATTTTCAGGAAAATATACCTTCAACAAAGTACAAGAGACCATCTGTAATCAAAGCTATGAGCAGGTGAATTTAAAACTTGTCTAGCAATCAATATTACAGCATTTTATGGTATTTTAAAGTATTTAAATGTTTATCATTTAATTCAGCAATGCTCCAAAGCCTTAAGTTACCAAGACTTTGGAAAATTATGAATAGGCCTATAAAGCTGAAGAAAAGGTGGGGGGAGGAGGGAACAGGCCTCACAGCCTGTTCTGGGACTCCAGTTTCCAGGCTTCCAGCTATTTGGATTTAAACTGCCACATTTTCCCTTAGAGATAACATGCTAAGGTTTGGGTAATAATGAGTTCAGCTTCTGATAGTAGCAGGACTGTTAAGCAAGCATTTGCAGTTTTGCAGTAAAGAAAGTTGTTCTTTGGGAAGGGGGGTGAGAAGCAGTTTTCAGAGCATTAAAGGGGTGAGAATGCTAGCCTTGGGATCTAAAGACTCAGTGAGGGGTCCCTTTGTGTCATAGAGGGGCTTTGCAAGAAGCCTAAAGTTGGGAATCCAGAGACAAAAGTACCCAGTGAGCCTGAGAACAATGAGAGTATTTCTTATCTAGAGGAGGAGACAGTCATAGAGGAGGGAAGGCATTTACGGTCTAATATATGGCTCAGTTTTATGGGGTGAAAGTGAAACTAAGGTAGATGACTGCGGTTTGGGACAACTGGGCTTTATCAGGGAGTGCCTAGTAGCTCTGGTGGTTGGGCATCAAGATAGAACAAGAAAATAGTGGATAAAAGGGGTATTTAGTAAGATGCAGTATAGAGGTGAGGTGGCCAATGGCTGTGAGACTAGTCCCTCAATCCCCATAATAGAGATTGAGGAGGGGACAAGGGTCCCAGTGAATCTGGGGAGGTCAGAATAAGTGGCCCTAGTGTCAATTAAAAGGAGATCTGCTTACCTGCCACCACAATCATTACCTGAGGCTCTATCCTGGTGATGTAAGTCTGTGGGGCCTTGTGAGGGCCTGGGCAGCTTCAGTCTTCAGTGGCCAGTCACAGGAGGTCTGGGAGGGTGGCCTTGCTAAAGTCCGACCTGGAGGGGCCAGACTACAGTCTGATTTCCAGTGGTCTTCCCTTCCACAACTTGGGCAGGGCCCAGGCGGGGGTCTTGGGTTTGGGTAGGACTTGGCCTACTGTCCTTCCTTGTGGCATTTGAAGCATGGGCCTGGAGGAGGCTTAGCCCCTGACTTACCCTTGGTTGAAAGACAGGTACTTCGTTTGGGGTTCATGAGAGCGGTGGCTAGGAGCTGAAAGGCCTCTTTCTGGGCCTCAGCCTTGGCCTGGTCTTGCCTTTGTTTTTGGATTTGGGTCTCCTCATCTCTATTATTAAAGACCTTAAAAGCCAGGTCAAAAGGTCTTTTTGAGGGGTTTGTGGACCTGTATCTATTTTTCAAAGTTTGTGGTGTATGTCAGGGGCTGATTGGGATATATAAAGGGTGTTCAGAAGGCATTCCCTCTGGGGAGGTGGGGGTCTAAGGTGGTAAATTTCTGTAAGGCCTCCCTGAGGTGAGAGATGAGAGCTGGGTTTTCATCAGAACCCTGAGTGATTTATTAAGTTTGTCATAGCTGACCACTTTATTGGTAGCCTTTTTGAGTTTGGCAATGAGACAGGTGATTATATGGCTATGGAGCCAGCTCTCTGGAGAATTGATATGATAGTCCAATCTCCAGTCAGTTCAGGGAACCGCATCAGTGCCATTCAGGTTTGCCACCACGTCCTGTCTATGGAGGGCATCAGCATGGTCCTGAGCTGCTTGCTAGTCAGATGCACTCCTTCTCTTCTGGGGTTAGAGGGGAGGACAGAATAACATAGATGTCGTGTCAGGTCAGGTCAAATTCCTTGATAAAGGTGGTCAGGTCAGTGGGAAAAGACCTGAAACCTGAGACGCCTCTCAATCTGTGCAAGGTTGGACATGGAAAATGGAATGTGTACCCAGACAATACCCTCAGTTCCTGCTATCTCCCGCAGGGGTAGAACCAGTGTGGGAATAGAGTGGCTGTTGAGGAAGGCAGTCTTTGGGTGGCCCCACAGCGAGTGGTAGGTGGGGAAAAGTCTGTATTGGAGCTCTCTTGGGATTTGGGCTCTCAAGGGCCAGGTGATGGGGGAGGGGAGGATGGTTGCTGGTTAGGAGGGCCTGAGCTTTGGGAATCTACTGCAGGGGAGGGAGGGGGCGCTTAAGGAGGTGGAGGTCAGTGGTCTGCTGGGTCAAAAGTAGATTCAGAATCGGAAGTGTTAGGGGTATGCTATTTGTGTGAAGGAGAAGGATCTGATGAGTAGAGCAGGACTGACAGAGAGAGGTTTGAGACTGGAGGGTGAAAAGGCCCCGACATAGGAAATCTCTAACCATTTTCCATTGCAGTGACAGCAATTATCTAAATCATGCAATGTGTTAAAATTGAAAGTGCCATTTTCAGGCCATTGAGACTTATTATTTAGTTTATATTGTGGCCAAACAGTGTTACAAAAGTAAATGAGGTGCTTGGGCATGATCTCCTCCATGAGTGTGCAGAAGGAGTGTAGCGTGACCATGAGAGAGGAAGGGTGAGTGACAGACCACAAATCCAAAGCTAACTATTTAGAGCAGGCATCCCCACTGTTAAACAAATCACCTGGGTGTCCCCAATCCAGAAGGACCTAAAGCTGAATGGCTGAAGTCTTCTGGCCTCTCACTAGAACTTTCGAGATGAGGGACTTTTTAGAGTGAGAGTAAGTGAGCAGAAAACTTGAGGCAAGGGAATTTGTGGAACGTCACTCACCTAGAGAAGATTGGCTGGTGTGGGATGGAGGGTCAGCAATGGAGAAGGCATCCTCCTTAGCTGGTTCAGAAGGGGCCATAAGGGAGGGAGGACTAATTGAAGCCTAAGTAGTCCAGTCACTTGAGTAGGATTTGGAGGTAAGCCCAGGTTGAGCTGATGCTGCCTACTGCTCTCCAAGTAGTAAATTCAAAGTGACCAAAGCTGGGGTGATGGCTCCCCATCCCCGCGGAACCCCTTTGGGTTTTGGCACCAAATGTTAGGGTCACCAAAGGAGGAACACACGAGGCCAAAGTGGTAGGTATTATGAATTTAATGGTAGGTGACGTGAAAACCAGGGGGGCTGAGCCCCCAAATGGCGCCAGCACCCAGGGATGGGGAGTCAGAGGATTCTAGGTGGGCTTTTTATGGATGGAGAATTCTCTGGGCAAGTCTAGATACTGGGAAGGTCCCAAGAGGAGAGATAATAGTCTTAGCAAGTGGAATGTGGTCTAAGTGAAAAGGAATGTCCGTTGTGAAGTGACCTAAAGGTCAGTTCCCAGGGGAAGGATATCAATTCAATTATTTGATCAAACCTAACAGTAAGTACATTCAAAAGTGTAAAATGGCCCTATGCAACTACTCCTCTTAAGAAAAAACAATAATTCTAGCCTTGGCTGAGTAGCTCCCCTCTCTGTTTCCCTCCATCTCTCTCTTTAAATCAATGAATAAATTTTTTTAAAGATCCTGAAAAAGATAATTCTAAATTCAGTAAATGCCTTGATAAATTAAGAAGGGAAACCAGTGCTTGGGAAACTGCAACAAAAGGAGGATCATTGGAAATTTTTTTCTCTTACCCTGTGCTTATAACTTAAAAAGTAGAAGATTCATTACTTTCTATCCCCCCACCCGTGTCTATCATCCTGCCTACCCTCTACCTTTTATTCCTTTCTCATCTATGCCTCCAGATGGGCAGCAACAATGTGATGTTCAGGCTTCACCACTGGAGCCATTTTTCAGTCTTACCCCCAGGAAAGTCTGTTCCTTTTTAGGCATTTGAGGGCCATTCTTTTTACTTTGGGTTGCATAATTTTTCTTTTGGGTTTTATATTGTGCTGTCTGTTTGTTTGTAGGTGTGTCTATGTATGCCTGTTATGTAACCAGTCAACCAATGGGTCCAGGCTGCCTGTCACTACTTGAGCCAATTAAGCAGAGACAGGGTTAAGCAGAATCATATATGAGCATCTATTCCAATAATGCCAGCAGTATGAGAGAGCAGTGGGTCATCCACAAAAACCTGATCTTATATTGGGTAGAGAGACAAAGATTACATGGGAAAGTAAGAATTGCAGGCATGGTTACAGGCAATATGGGCTGGGGGGTTGCAGATAGTGGGTGCCTTCAAGGCATTTCCAAGGAGCAGATTACAGGCAATAGGGGCTGGGGTTGCAAAGGGTGGGCACCTCTGGGACCAGATTGTCTCATCAACAAGGTTGTTAATCTAGGCAGTTCTTGGAAAAGGAGGATGGACTGCATTCCAATGTTAGCTCCCATGTCCCAGGGCTTAGAACTCTCAGCCAGGTTAGAATGTGCTTTCTCTAATCAGAACAAAACAATCATGTTTAACAGGTGATGGTTGATATTTCCTACAATTACAGCTAGTCCCCAATATTCTATTTCTGCTCCTCACAGTTATAGATATGATATTGTTACATGGCACTTCCAAAAAATTGATTTGTAAATTCAAATTTAAAGTGTAAAGGGCCCCATACAATTGGCTTAAAACTAATGAGTACTCATACAAATTGGGGAAATAGCAGAGACTAATGCAATTGTTTTAAAAGTGCATGTGATCTAGGATTAATCTTTAGTAACTAAAAACTAGCTTAAGGATATTGGTTTAATTAAGGACATGCAGTTGTCCACTACTCTGTAGCTTTAGAGCTGGCAGACCAGATTGGAAACCAAGGTAATAAGGCAGAGACCTTAATGGGTCATTTTACAAGATGAGAGGGGTACAAGATGCTTTAGCTTAAGATCCAAACACTTGTGATGTTGCAGAAGACCGGGAAAAAACCAAGCAACGCTTAGAAAGTTTGGAGTTACACTTTAATATACACCGGTGGGCCCAAAGAAAATGAATTCAAACTCTGAGCTGCGCAACAAGCAGAAGTTTTCTTTTTATTAAAGAGCACTATGTGTGCTTAGTGGTTATCTCGCTGGAAGCTTGTGGTCTTAAAAACAACACAGTTCTATTCAATTAAAAAATACATCTGGCATGGCATGAGAGCATGGGAGTATCTAGTCTCTGGCCTACAAGGTCAGACAGCTAAGTTTATCTTCCTCATTATTCAAGCAGGCTAGAAAGCAAAGTTATTTTTTCAGAATAAGGGGCTGTCTAAAAATTGCAGAGTTGACTTTACAGAATAAGGGACTATCTTAATAGCAGAGAATTTTAAACAGTAGTTTTACAAAATAGGGGTTAGCCTTCTCAGTGATAGATCCTGATTAGGATGTTATAGTGGTTGAAAATGATTGCATATAGAGAATAAGATGTGTGTTTGGTAAAAGAAGGTATAAGAAACATTTTTATTAAAGAAGGAAAAAGTAATTTTGTTCAAAAGTGAATACTTATTCTGGAATAAGCAATAAGGTATGGACAAAAAAGGGCCACATACTAACCTGACTAGCTCAGGAAAGCCCTATGTGGTGGCCTTTGGGGGGTGGGGGGGGAGAGACTTATGTAATACTTTAAACAATAAAGAATTTAAATTAAATAAATAAATAAAAATAAAGTAACCACAAAGGATGGTCTGAAATGGAAACTTTTTAATTAATAAGCAGTCTATGGTGGGTAGTCATGTCATAAGCCAGTATTCTCCTTTACAAAGACCAACTTTGATATTAACTGAGTCTATTGTCTTTATGCCTCTAGATAGCATACCTTGGAATGTCAGGGTAACTTGTAACTTACCTTTTCCAGACCTCTTGTAAGAAACATGCCTCTGATTCATCTTCATAGAAAAGAAACAGCATGTGGCCAGGTGAATTTCCCCAAAGCAAACAGGATGTGAGGGGTGGGAGAGGGTATGAGAGCTGTGCTCCAGGCTGTTAGCACATTTTCCAGGAAGATTCCCCTAAACAAAGGGAGGTGGAGACATGTCCCAATTATGCCCCAATTAATTGATTATCTGTCTAGACTTAGTGGGACAAACGCAGGTGACCAGGAGTCAGCAGTAACGGCCTGTCCCCTGGTACTTCAATGTCTAGACAGCTGAGCCGAACCAGAACACATGACACACAAGACAGAATGAGTGTGCAATCACACAGGGTTTATTTACCTATTCCTAGTGGGTCCTGGGCGCCAGCAAAGGCCACCCGGCAATGCACACTGAAGGACGGACGATGAAAACAGAGACAGGCAACGGCCACAGTTGGTTCAGGCTCACACAGCAGAGCAATCAGGGGCTTGTCTCTCTGAGCAACATGGAGTCCTCTTCTTATTGGGCAGGAGACCACAACTGAAGATGATCCCGGGGTTATATAGACCGTCATAAACAACTTGTGTCCTTATCAGTGTGGGCCAGACGGTGTGCCTTATGCTGGGAGCAGGGTGTTTACACTTTAAGGGCGCAGAGCTTTTACATCAAGATATTGGGGTGTTCATTAATTTTGGAAGTTACAGAGTATTGGGGGTTTCCATACAGCAAACATTTCACACAATAATTAGAGGGGTTACATTATTATGACAATTTAATCATTCACTTAAAAAGAACTTCACAAGCATTTGTTGAAAGTTAAATGGTTAGAAATAAAATTTAGCTCTTTAAATATTAAAGTTGGGTTTACCTAAACAATCAAAGACCTGATGATGCAGAGTACATCCTTATTTTTGTTATAGGCAGCCAAGAAACACCAGAAAATGTGTATCAGACAGCTCCCAGAGTTAAAGGGAGAGGACTGTCCCCTCCTCAGTTCTTGTCAGTCTCTTAGGAAGGAATTCAAATGAGTCACCCTGGATGATTGCATTGTGGTAAAACAAATTTATTAAAGAAGTAAAACAAGTAAATTTATTCAATAAAAAAGGCAGGGCAAGCAAATCTCTCTAATACATCCAGCTTATGAAAGCACAGATAAACTTCCCAGGTAGCCTGAGAAGTGAGTGTGGTATATATCCTTCTGACTATAGGTTTTAAAATTCCTCTGCCAAATATCTTGGTACACATTAACTCCTATGGTCTCCCCTCTTACTTTGTTATGGCTTTCCTAGAATTTATGAGGAGTACCCAGTGATTTTATCTTGACAAGCCCTAAGACTGCTGGCTTCACTATTTAAACACTGGGATGAAAACTGCACTTTTTCCCTTTTCCCTTCCCCCCAGCAGTTCCAGGGTGATTTATATATTCTCAGGTTGGGAAGAAGAGGTATTAAAACTCCTCTCTCTCTTCCCTTCCCCTTCTTTTTTGCATTCTTTAGTTAATGAGGAGATGTTTTAACCCAGGGGTCCTCAAACTTTTTAAACAGGGGGCCAGTTCACTGTCCCTCAGACCGTTGGCGGGCCGGACTATAGTTTAAAAAAAAAACTATGAACAAATTCTTATGCACACTGCACATATCTTATTTTGAAGTAAAAAAATAAAACGGCAAAACACCCGCATGTGGCCTGGGGGGCCGTAGTTTGAGGATGCCTGTTTTAACCCTTTGTTTGCAGATGTCCTTGGTTGGGGAAAATAAAAGACTTGCAATTTACAAGCTGTCTGTAAACTGCTCAAACTGTTGGGCCTTGTTTAATTTTCTTGTCTTAGCTTCCCTATTTCTCCTGCCCTAGAATTTTCCTAGCTTTTCGCTATCCTGTAACAATTTCACTTTTAATTTCCTATTAAAGGGCAAACCAATAGTATAGAGAAGCGAAAAAAAACTTTTATCTTTTTAACAGAGAAACCGCTTCCCCAAAGCGGGACATGCCCCATCTTTAAACAAATTAAACCAAACAACAAAGAGACACAAAACATCAACAAAAACACTCTTATACAGGCATGCACAATGCACTAAAAGTTTATATTAAAAGTTTACACAGAATTCCCTGCATAAAAAACCACGGAAGCAGAGCAATGTCTCCTGTCCCTGGTCTGGGGACTGCTCCTCCCCAGAACCTCAGTATTCTCCCCAATAGACTATTTGGGGAAATGTGTTCCCTAGGCCTAGAATTTTTGTTTCCCATCCTCGCAAATTTCTTTGTGACTGTTTGTGCTCAAGCTCCCATACTGGAGATGTCTCACACTCCCCAACATCTGCTCTGCCCCTCTCCAGCCATTTCCCTTGCAGCAGAACGGAACCCGCAGATAAGAACTTTATGTTCCAGACCTTTCCAGGTCACATATACCTGACCTCTGAGGATACCCAACCACTAAGATGGCATTTCCACCTTGGCCCATGTATGAGGTTTCCCTGGTTGTATTCCCTTGTATCATTTCCACCATCTTATGAAACACACACACACACACACACACACACACACACACACACTCAGGATTATCTATGGCCCCTGCAAAAAGATGAGGCCCAGGTCAAAATTGGGTGGGACACGCCTACTCTTCAATGGGGTCCCTCCCTAGACGCGGCACAGAAATACCAGACTTGCCCCCAAATTGTGAGAAATCGCTCACCTGTCTGAATTTCAAATGATGAACCGGGAAACAGAAAGATTGCGAAACTGAGACTTTCATAACACTCTTGAGAGCAGGCACCCATTGTACAGAAACACACATGGGGCAGGGAACATAGCCTATTTATTTAGTTCCTCCTTCAGTTCCTCATTGGCTGAGTACTATTTGGTCACCTGTTTCCTAACACATCTCCTAGGTCTTGCTGTCTCCCACTGGGCCATTTAAAACATTGGGATGAGATCTTTCTAGCTGTCTTGTTATAATAATGTAACCCCTCTAATTATTGTGTGAAATGTTTGCTGTATGGAAACCCCCAATACTCTGTAACTTCCAAAATTAATGAACACCCCAATATCTTGATGTAAAAGCTCTGCGCCCTTAAAGTGTAAACACCCTGCTCCCAGCATAAGGCACACCGTCTGGCCCACACTGATAAGGACACACTTGTTTACAGCGGTCTATATAACCCCGGGACCATCTTCAGTTGTGGTCTCCTGCCCGATAAGAGGAGGACTCCATGTCGCTCCGAGAGACAAGCCCCTGATTGCTCTGCTGTGTGAGCCTGAACCAACTGCGGCCGCCTGCCTGTCTCTGTTTTCATCGTCTGTCCTTCAGTGTGCATCACCGGGTGGTCTTTGCTGGAGCCTAGGACCCACTAGGAATAAGTAAATAAACCCTGTGTGATTGCATACTAATTCTGTCTTGTGTGTCATGTGTTCTGGTTCGGCTCAGCTGTCTAGACATTGAAGTACCAGGGGATAGGCCGATATTGCTGACTCCTGGTCACCTGCGTTTGTCCCACTGAGTCTACACAGATAATCAATTAATTGGGGCATAATTGGGACATAAATGCATAACTAAAATGAGATTTCTCTTTACTAAAGGGAGAAATGAGACTGATGAGGCCTATCTAATATTTGGAAGGTGTATTTCAGTCCAGGTGCCCGCCCTCAAGGATAAAAATGTATTAGTGGTGAATCATATGCATTTTCATTTGGTAGAAGCATCCCCATATGAAAGGAGTACAGCCATGGCAGTATTTCTAAAATACTTCTAGAAAGTATTTTTCCTGCTTGGAAAATACCCACAGAGTCCCATAGAGAAAAGGGAACACATTTTATTAGACCAATTATATACCAGTTATGCAAATAGTTGCTGACCATACTGGGTATTGTTAACTAATCCCTGAGTTGCAAAGTTTAAAGGATATTGGTTATGCTTTTCATTTTAAAAGGCTCCCAAACTTGCACCTCATTCACCTGACTAGACACTCCCAGATTTGGGGGACCTCAGTTTAAAGCTATCCAGAGCAGAGAACCACTCAGACAAAAAGCATATGACAATAAAAGCAAATGGCTTTCTCCAAGATCCAGGACAGGACCAGTAAAGTCAACTCTTTCCATGTTTAACTATCCCTTGACTATACAGTAGGTTCTGATTTTTGCTGTTTTAACCCAAGCTTGGGAATAGACATATTATTATACAATAGAGGCCCGGTGCACGAAATCTGTGCAGGAGGGGGGTTCCCTCAGCCCAGCCTGTACCCATTCCAATCGGGGATCCCTCGGGGGATGTTCGACCGCCTGTGGGATTGGGCCTAAACCAGTGGTAGGACACCTGTCTCACAATCTGGGACTGCTAGCTCCTAACCACTCACCTGCCTGCCTGCCTGATTGCCCCTAACCCCTCTGCTTGCCTGCCTGATCCCCCCTAACTGCCTCTGCCTGTCTGCCTGATCACCCCTAACTGGCCTGATCAAGCTTCCAACTGCTCTCCTCTGCTGGCCTAATCTCACCCCCAACTGCCTCTGCCTGCCTGATCCCCCCTAACTGCCTCTGCCTGTCTGCCTGATCACCCCTAACTGCCCTCCCCACTGGCCTGATCAAGCTTCCAACTGCTCTCCTCTGCTGGCCTAATCTCACCCCTAACTGCCTCTGCCTGCCTGATCACCCCTAATTGCCCTCCCTTGTTGACCTGATATCGCCCCCAACTTCCCTCCCTTGCTGTCCTGATCTTGCCCCCAACTGCCCTCCCCTGCCAGCCTGATCGCCCCTAACTGCCTCTCCCTGCCTGATCACCCCTAACTGCCCTCCCCTGCTGGCCTGATCTCACCCCCAACGACCCTCCCCTGCAGGCCTGATCTTGCCCCTAACTGCTCTCCCCTGCCAGCCTGATCGCCCCTAACTGCCTCTGCCTGCCTGATCGCCCCTAACTGCCCTCCTCTGCCGGCCAATTTGGTTCTGATTGGTCAGTTTCTATGCCAGTCAGTATCTCTGGGCCTATCAATGGGACCTGATTAGAAAGGTGGGGCTGATCAGCAGCCCTGGTGGAGGCCTGGAGAGAGATGGAGGCACGGCTGTTGGCCAGGCTGGGAGAGAAAGAAAGGCAAGTTCTGATCAATGGCTACCACAGAGACTACGGATCAGACCCTGCCTCTCTCTCTGCAGGCCTCTCTCCGGGCCTGATCTGCAGCCCCCTAGGCAGTCAGTGCTGGGTCAGGGTGCTGGCAGCAGCCCCAGTCAGTGCTGGGTCATCACGGCAACCCAGCACTGACTTCTCATCTGGTCGAGCCTTCGGTTGTAATGGTCATTACGACTCCAGCTCTTTGTTATATAGACTAGAGACCCGGTGCACGAAATTTGTGCATGGGAGGGGTCCCTCAGCCTGGCCTGCACCCTCTCCAATTCAGGACCCCTCTTGCAATCCGGGACCACTGGCTCCTAACCACTCACATGCCTGCCTGCCTGATAGCCCCTAACCCAGTGAAGGGCAACCTTTTGAGCTTGGTGTGTCAAACTTCGCCAAAAAACTGAGCATAACTCGGGTAGTCTGTCACTTTGAGGAAAAAACATTATTTTGCAAATGTTTTATCCTCAGCATGCGGCCACCTCAGCAGCCGCGTGTCATCAGAAATGGCTACGCGTGTCAGTGCTGACACGCGTGTCATAGGTTCGCCATCACTGCCCTAACCACTCTGCCTGCCTGCCTGATGCCCCTAACTGCTTCCCTGCCTGCCTGAATGCCCCTAACCACCTCTGCCTGCCTGCCTGATCGCCCCTAAACTCTCTGCCTGCCTGCCTGATCACCCCTAACTGCCTCTGCCTGCCTGCCCTATCACCCCTAAGCACCTCTGTCTGCTGGCCTGATTGCCCCTAACTGCTCCCTTGCCAGCCGGATTGCCCCTAACTGCTCCCCTGCCTGCCTGATCACCCCTAACTGCCTCTGCCTGCCAGCCTGGTCGCCCCTAAGTGCCCTCCCCTGCCGGCCTGATCACCCTTAACAGCCTCTGCCTCGGCCCCCACCACTGTGGCTTTGTCCAGAAGGACATCTGGATGGATGTCCAAAGATGTCTGGTCTAATTAGCATATTACCCTTTTATTAGTATAGATAACATATATGCCCCTAAAAAGTCATATTATTTTACACTCTTTATACAGTACATATTCAACCTCTTTTACCCTGTTTTTTTGTGTTTTTTTTTCTAAATATATCTTATTGATTTTTTTCACAGAGAGAAAGGGAGAGAGATAGAGAGTTAGAAACATCAATGAGAGAGAAACATCAATCAGCTGCCTCCTGCACACCCCCAACTGTGGATGTGCCTGCAACCAAGGCACATGCCCTTGACTGGAATCGAACCTGGGACCCTTCAGTCCACAGGCCAATGCTCTATCCACTGAGCAAAACTGGTTAGGGCCCCCCACTTTTTTAAAAAAAAATTATCCATGTTTGTAGATATGGCATTAGTTCATTTTTCCATTGATTTTTAAAGAGAATGGAAGGGAGAGGGATAGAGAGAAACATCAATGTAAGAAACACCTTCAGTTGCCTTCCTTAGGAGCCCTGACCAGGGATCCAACTTGAAACCTAGGTATGTGCCAGGTATGTGCCCTGACCTGGAATTGAACCTGCAACCTTTCTGTGCACAGGACCATGCTCAACCAACCTATCCATTTCAGCCCGGCCGTTATACAATTTCTAGAATTTTATTTCAATTAATTCTCTCAAAGTCTGTGGGTTAGGTAATATTCACATTTTGCTGGTGAGAAAAAAAAAAAACCAACCTCTTCATTTTGAGACATTATTCTTCACTCATTGCCGCATTTTCCTGCCAGCCCTAGAAAGGCTCTTGATGGCGGTTTCACTGGGTATCCAGAGTCAGAAGCATTCTCACCACCACTCTCTCCAAAGCCTCCTCTGCACTGGCACTGAGGCTGCCCTGGAGGGCGCCACGGCTAGATAATGCGAGACAACGACAGGTTTTGGACCACTGGAGCCACCATACCCACCTCTCCTCTCTCAGCCTTTCTCCAGCATGCTGGAGAAGGCAGGGCCAGCAATTTCCCGCAGCACAGAGCTTCCGGATAGGCCAAGGTTTGCTGCGCTAGCACTTCGGACACTGGAAGTGCTGCAGTCTCTCCCTTTCCAGGGCTGCCCCAAAAGTCCTCTGCGCGCCTCCCATCCACGGCAAACATGGCAGTGGACTCACTATTTTTAGATACTTTTAAACACACCAGTGCTGAGGTAAGACTGCGCTTCTTGATTCTGACTCTGCTTCTCGACTGTGGGACATGTACAAAAAATCCTTAGGCATGCTTCGACTTTCCCTCCTGCCAGTGGCCTTAAATTCTGCATGTACTCCCCCCCTCCCCCCCGCTGGGTGTGGGCACCACATCTGCAGGAGAGCATCGGTGGCCAGGACATTTCTCTGTGTTATCTTAGGCTCCTGCGTCTTTGGTTGAGTTGGCTGTCCTGCTTGCTTTGCTTCCCTCCCCTTCCATCAACTTTGGGCCTTGAAAATATCTTGGTTCCCAGGCTTAGCTCAGGTGGTGTTTGGGAGGGTCTCAGATTGCCTGTGTTTGACAGCAGTTCCGGAGACCGAGCTGGTCACGATGGCTTCGTAATTCCTAAATCTCTCCTCCCATGTCCTTTTTCTAATGGGAGTTAGGTTGTCCAGGTGTGACACTCATTCGGTTCAGGATTCACCCATTAGAACATGACATAATTTGCATGCAACGGCTTTTGCATGGAAGATACCTGCGAGGAGGGGAATCGGCAGTGAAAGGAACCAAGGGCAGATTTGGAACCCCCAGACAGGGAACCTCGCTCACTCCCCGCATGTCTCCCCACTGCACTCCCCACATGTCTCCCTCGGCAGCTGGCCGGGGTGTGCGGGAGGTTTGGTTTCCTTCGTCGCCTGGGGCCTCCCGCCTGCTCTGCTGGCTCCAGCCAGCGCCGCCATCTTTGTGGCTCTGGGCACCGCCATCTTTGTTGCGGAGTGACAGTTAATTTGCATATTACCCTGTTATTACTGTAGATGCTTTCAAACTTTAGCCTATTGCCAACCAATGCCCGTTTCTCTCAACTCTCCATATATAACCAAAACTTTCCCTTCTGAAATTTATTAGGTTAAATTACAAAAGGAAATTTCACATTTTTCCTGTCTACATAAACATACACTATGCACTGGCCACACTTTCCCCAGGTGGGACCCAACCAATATCCCACAGTTGAGTTAGTCACTAGCCACCCCTTATCACATTGCTACCCATATCTTCAATGCCTGTAAATATGGTTGCACCTATTTCAACCCTGACTGCTGTGAACTCACCTTTATAAAGCCATTGTGAGTGGAAACAGCCCACACTGCCAAGATCCTAGATGTTCACACCAAGATTCTTAACATACTGGGAAGAACTTCCAGAGGGATGTTCAAACTAGATTGAGTCCTGGTTGAAAAATGTTCTTACCTGCCTTATTTATTACAGCCATAAATAAGTAGACGCTAGCAGGCACTCTTTGTGCCCCCACAGGTCATATTTTTGTCTGTACATATGTAAATAAGCCTTGACCAATTGATTGACTAGGTAACTAGAGGCTGATTGGTCAATGCCTTTTGAGTCACTTAGCATCCTCTTTTACTATCCTCAAAATGATAATGGCCATCCCTCCAAGTTCTCAATCAGAAGAAAAGAGGGCTTTATCAAAAGTAGATTACTAGTACTACCCTGATGAGGATCCCTCCTTTTATGAAAATAACTCTTGTAGCCTTTCTGTGGGATGTGATCTGCTAACAGGTTTATCAGGAGATCAGAGTAATCACTTTCTCAGAATTATATTTTCAGGAGGTGGCCTTGGTAATGATCCGTTAGATATAATGATGTGAAACCTAACTAGAACCAACAATTGAATTTCTCACTCAACTGCTAGAGCCATTCGGGCCCAGAAAACACCTTAAGGTGCCTTAGCATGAGTAGCCCTCCACAAAGTTGCCTATGATTATGTGCTCCCAGCTCAAGGAGTAACTTATGCCATAACCAATACCTTCTACTATACCTGGGTAATACTTCTTCCCAGGTAGAATTAGAAACAACCAAAATCCTTAACCTTGCCAGATCCCTTAAGGGACATTCCAGGTTTGCTTCTAGTGTTAATAGCTGGTTAAGTTTTAAATATTCTGACATTTTCAGTTGACTCCCAACTGAACTTAGAGCTGAATTTTAAGGTTTTGGTTGCAAATTGTTTTGCTTATTATTATAATTTGTTCAACATATTTCATTGTCAACCTACTTATGTTCTGTATAACCAAATGTTTAAAACCTCCTACAGGGCCTGAGTGCAGAGCAAAGAGCAGTTATGAAGGAGGCATAGTGAGGCCAGTCATGGCAGTGCACAGTGGATCCTGGTGTCCCAGGCCCTGTGGCCACAGGGCTAGATGGTGGCTGCTGGCTACTGGTGTAGTGGAACCTGGAAAAGTCTATTAAATGTTAAGGAAGAGTTGGGAGCTCCCTCTTGTGTTAAAAAATATAATGACTGCCCACCAGCATGGCTCAGTGGTTGAGTGTTGACCTATAAACCAGAAGGTGATGGTTGGATTCCTGGTCAGAGCACATGCCTGGGTCATGGGCTTGATCCCCAATGTGTGGCATAAGGAGACAATTGATCAATGATTCTTTCTCATCATTGATGTTTCTATCTCTCTATCCTCCCTTCTTCTCTGAAATCAATAAAAATATATTAAATAAAAGCCTATATAATAAAAGCCCAATATGCAAATTGTCCCCTCAACTGGGAGTTCCACCAGGAGTTGGACTGCTCGCTATGATATGCGCTGACGACCAGGGGGCAGTGCAGAACATGGCGGGTATCAGCAACTCTGTGCTGGCAGTGGGTGGCAGTGGAGGTGCTGCCACTCCAATGGGCCCTGATGAGAGCTAGGCCAAGGCAGGTGTGAGCGGGGCCCAACTGCCCTGCCAGTCATCCCTCAGACGGCAACCAGTGGTGGCAGCAGGGGGTGGGGCTGCCACCTGGCTCCCAGGTGCTGAGAAAGCCTGGCAGGGGCCTGATGACTCAGGCAGAGGGGGGTACATGAGGGTCTGGGGGCCCAGGTGCTTCCCAGGGGCCCAGAGGTCAGCTAAGACCTACCCTTCCATGCCAGATGCTCGCACTTTGATCGCCAGCCAGGCCTAGGGACCACACCCGTGCAAGAATTTTGTGCACCAGGCCTCCAGTATATCCTATATAATAAAGAGATAATATACAAATTGACTGTCATACCCTCACACAAGATGGCCACCGCCATGTGGTCACAAGATGGCTGCCACAAGATGGCCAGCAGGGTAGGGCAGTTGTGGGTGATCAGGCCAGCAGGGGAGGGCAGTTAGGGGAGACCAGGCCAGCAGTGGAGGACAGTTAGGGGCAACCAGGCCTGCAGGGGAGGGCAGTTGGGGTGACCAGGCCTGCAGGGGAGGGCAGTTAGAGGCAACCAGGCCTGCAGGGGAGGGCAGTTGGGGGCAATTGGGCTGGCAGGAGAGGGCAGTTGGAAGTGACCGGGTCAGCAGGGGAGGGCAGTTGGGGACAATCGTGGCAGCAAGGGAGGGCAGTTGGGGGCAATCAGGCTGGCAGGGGAGCAGTTAGGTGTCAATCAGACTGGCAGGGGAGTGGTTAGGGGTTGATCACGCTGGCAGGCAAAGCAGTTAGGGGCAATCAGGCAGGAAGGCAGGCGAGCAGTTAGGAGCCAGCAGTCCCAGATTGTGAGAGGGATGTCTGACTGCTGGTTTAGGCACAATCCCAGCCCTAAACCGGCAGTTGGACATCGCCTGAGGGGTCCCAGATTGGAGAGGGTGTAGGCTGGGCTGAGGGAACCCCCCCAGTGCACAGATTTCGTGCACTGGGCCTCTAGTCTATACTAATAAAAGAGTAATATGCTAATTAGACTGGGAGACCGGATATCTTCCTACCATCCAACTTCCTTTCGGACAAAGCCACAGTGGTTGGGGCTGAGGCAGAGGTGGGTAGGGGTGATCACACCAGCAGGGGAGGGCAGTTTGGGGCCATGAGGCCGGTAGGGAAGGGCAGTTGGGGGCCATGAGGCTGGCAGGGTAAGGCAGTTGGGGGCCATGAATCCATCAGGGAAGGGCAGTTGGGGGCATGAATCCATCAGGGGAGGGCAGTTGTGGGCCATGAGGTCAGCAGGGGAGGGCAGTTGGGGGCCATGAGGCCGGAAGGGGAGGGCAGTTGGGGGCCATCAGGCTGGTAGGGGAGCAGTTAGGCAGCAATCAAGCCAGTAGGCAGGCAAGTGATTAGGAGCCAGCAGTCTGGGATTGCAAGAGGCATGTCCAACTGCCCACAGGGATGGGGCCCAAACCGGCAGTCGGACATCCCCGGAGTGGTACCGGATTGGAGAGGGTGCAGGCAGGGCTGAGGGACGTCCCCATCCCCCCCGTGTATGAAGTTTGTGCACCAGGCCTCTAGTATATATATAATGACTGAGTCTTCCTGTCAAGGTGGTGGCATAGGTAGATGCAGTACTTGCATCCTCCCACAACCATATCAAAACTATAACTAATATTCAGGACAACTGACATTTAGAACTGCCTTAAATCTAGCTCAATCTAGTCCTACAACTAGGGAATTAAAGAAGAAGCCACATCAAGACTGGTAGGAGGAGCAGAGGCATGGAATGGGCTGGTCCCACACCCATGTGTGGCATTTTTTTAATTGGGAGAGATATCTTTGCTTCATAGGTCTCCAGTGAGAAGTGAGGGGTCCTAGGGTTACAGTGCCAGAAAGAGAAGTCCCCATAACTTTAGGCTATACTAGTAAAAACCAGTGGGGATTGTAGCTAAGTGACATAGAGGCTGCTGGAGTCTCTGGCAGTTTCTCTTAAAGAGAAACTGGGCCCACACACAGACTTACTTGGATTAACTCCTCTGAGCTCCAGTGCAAGGGCAGCAGCTTGAAAGGAACTGGGGACATATAGGGAGGAATCAATTTATCCAGCATCAGGACAAGAGTTGTGGGGTGGGGACAGCTTTCTCCCAGACAGAAGTGCTGGCAGAAGCCATTGTTCCTTTGCTGAGCCCTCCCCACCACAGCAGCAACAGGAAGGCTCCATATCTGAGCTTCTATCAACCTGTCTCATACTGTTCCCCACTCCTGGTGATTCCCTTAGACCCTGTCTCACCCAACTTCCAGGCTCACCCAAGCCATTTCTGGTGGCTTTTCCATACAATAGGCCTGTCTTGCCTCATGTTTCAGACTTTCCTAAAATCTCTCAAACAAGCAGTAGCTGGCCTCAGCATTCTCTATACTTCTTACTAAGTGGCTGCAGGACCAGAACTAGCAGTAGGCCACCTTGGTTCACATCTTGGCCTCTCTTGGGCACCTCCTAACCCATCACGAGTATCAGCCATCTGCATATTACTCAGTAGCTCATGCTCAGTGGGCTCAGGGAGGGCACCGGCAGTGGCTGACTTTGTACCTCCAGGGAGGCCCCAGAACTAGTGCACCCAGTGGACAGCTTCAGATCATGCCACATTGTTACCCTACCACCTCCACAAAAGACACACTCAATGGGGTGGACTTGGTGAACACTAAAGTCCCACTGAAGCAAGTCCTGCTCTGTAGAGTCAACACCTGTATAGCTGCTCTTTTGATGTAGTCACAGCTGATCCTCAGAGCCAGTTGGTCTGGGGATCAATTCTTCCCAGTGATGCCAATAGCAATCAAGGCTCAACTACAATAAGACAATGCACACAGCCCACATAGGGGCACACATGGAGTGCCCAGCTCAGGTGACTGGGCCTTATAAGACATCTACTACACCAGGTCACTCTACCAAATCCAGGAGACAGAAGATCTACCTAATAAGCCACTGTAATCAAGACAGTCTGGTACTGGCACAAAAATAGGAATATAGATCAATGGAACAGAACAGAGAACCCAAATCATCCCAAGCTATTACATTCAATTAATATTTGACAAAGGAAGAAAGAGCATACAGTGGAGTAAAGACAGTCTCTTCAACAAGTGGTGTTGGGAAAATTGGACAGGTACATGCAAAAAAAAAAAAATGAAACTAGACCACCAACTTACACCATAAACAAGAATAAACTCAAAATGGATAAAATACTTAAATGTAAAAAAATATATATATACACCTACTAAGAAGGTCTCCTTATGACTAACTAGACTCAAATTTTAAAAGACAGAGCCCAGAAGCCATTTCTGCACAGGAGCCTCTCACACAAACAGCATTTTGCAGAGAATCCTGCACTAGTCTGCCTGCACTGTGTTTCTGCTATCTGAGCCAGCTCTTGTAAAGGAGTTCCTAGAATTCTATTTCAACCAATATGACTGAGACTTCCCCCATCCAATCAGAGTGGCTCTATTTTGATCAGTCAGAACAGTGCTTTTGGAGCAATCAAACTGTGAGAATTTGGAGTTCTCATTTACGTGAGGGTGGACCAATCAGGGACAAGGGGTGAGGACTGCTGCCATATAAGCCAGCTTCCCTCTGGCTTAGGGAGTGCACTTTTCCTTTTCCACTGAAGACTGAGTTTCCCTAGCTGAGCTGAAACTCCGAATATGTCTCACCAGAGCAGAGCAGAGCTGCCTAGCTGAAGAGAGGCCTAGCTCTGGGGCAGTCTCACAGCTGTACTGTTTTCATAGCCACGCTGCCTCAAATTGAGCTGTTCCATGGTCATGCTGTTTTCACAGCTGTGCTACAGAACTATTAAGCTATTTCACAGCAGTGCTGTTTTCACAGCTATGCTGTACCACTGATGAGCTATTTGTATTGAATACTTTCTATCTTCACAAAGACCTGCCAGGCTGTGATAATTGATATTGTGACAACTGATCTTGCATTTTATATTCAGTCCTTGGACCTACTGCTTCTCGAATTTCTTGAAATACCCTGCAAAACAGTATGGGGCTCTGCCTGTGTATGGGGGTGCTCCCCTTTAAATTAGGAGCCACAGACTGGCCTGAGGCACATTGTGTTTTGAAGCAGCTAGGACAGTCATTAAAAAGCTGTAATTTGGGGGACTGGATTCTCAACCCCAGGGAGATGACAGAGGGAGGCCTAAGAACAGTTCCCTTTTCTGAGGGGTGCTCTTCTACCGCTCTGATGTCCCACCAATCCACCCCCCTACCCCCAACACACACACCCAGGCTGCCCCACCCAGGCCTCATCTATCTCTTAGGGACATTACAACCTCTTCTGATCTCATCCCCTTTGAACCACTTCCCATCTGGAGAGATATTTCTAGAACCTTTCTGTGGGCCCCTTAAGGCAGATATCAGGTTTGCCTCCTTTCTGGTTCTCAGCACCAGCATGGTCTGGCAGGAGTTGGTGCCCACAGTGTTTGTAGTACTGTTGTGGTCATAGTGGTTGGCTTCCAACATCCAGAAACCCCAATCAATGATGGTGACGTATGAGCATGTGACTCATTTCTGGCCAATGAGACACTAGGGGAGGTCTCCTGGGAGGCTGGGTTGGGGAAGGAGAAGAGGGACTTTCGGGAAAATGGGACACAAGGAGAGGTACCCTTAATGGTGGCTGACATTATTGTTTTTGGTGTTTATTTGGCTTAAAAGGAAGGATGAAGTGCTAGCCACCATTAAGGATGGTGTACTAACAATTTCAGGACCTGCACGAATTTTATATACTTGCTCTCCACCATGACTGGGATCAATGCAAAATGAAAATGTGGGGCCTCGATTAGTGACACCAGCTATGTGGTTCCCTTTGCAGCTCTCTAATGAAAGCCTGAGGGGCGACCCAAGATGGCAACTGGCAAGAAGGGAGAGAGGGAGAGTGTATGGGAAAGTGAGGGAGTGATAGAGGAGTGTGTGGACATGTGTGGTGTGTGTGAGGGAGAGCTAGGGACAGTTAGATCCTGCAGGTCTTCCAAGGGGCTGCCAAACCAGGCAGTCTTAGATGGCAAAACCCCGCTGCCACCACAAACACTCCAGGGGAGGCCAGTGTAGGCACAGAGACCATGCCATCTTGAAGAACAGAACTACTTGAGACTAGGATCCTCACCACTACCCAACCTTGTCTCAGACGCAATCCAGGACGCTACAGCCACTTGGGTAAAAAACCTGCGACCACAGCTGTTAGAACCATGGACACCAAGACGCCAGGCACCCCAGCCACAGATTTCTGTGAGTCACAGAGCCAATCCACCTCCCTGCTGGCCCCGCGGCAGTGGCATGAAAACTGCCAGACCATCTTCGCTAAAACATGTCTCCTGCCCACACACAGCAGCAGCAGCTCTACTGAATTTGAGCCTGGGTGTGTAAACACGGGAAGTTTGTTTCCCGTGGCCAGACCCCATGCCCACGCAGGGAGGCTGTGCTGAATTTGAGCCTGAGAGTGTGAACTTAGGGAGTTTGATTCCCATGATCAGATCCCACGCCCACCCAGGGAGGCTGCACTGAATTTGAGCCTGAGTGTGTGGACACAGGGAGTTTGTTTCCTGCAGTGCACACCTGCGGGACTAGACCCCATGCCGACACAGGACGACAGAGCCACCTGACCTTGATTCAGGGCAAGTGCACATGGAAGACTGTTTTCTGCAGGGCAGGAGTGGACCTCCTGCCAACACAGTGCGACTATGCAACCCGGTCCCCCAAGCATACCAGGGACCCTGATTCCCTGTGCAAGAGGCAGCACTGTGCACCAGTGACTTGACTCTGTTTCTCATCTCGTGTGCCTGGGATCCCTGATTCCCAGTGCATTCACACTAAGAGCCAATGAATCCAATTCTTGGCTCATGGGTACACAGGGACCCTGATTCTCAGTGTGAGGCTGCCCCAAGCAACAGAGACTCTGATACTCGATTCTCGACATGGGCACAGGGGGTCTCTGACTCCTGACATGCACTAGGGGACTCTGATTTTCAGCACACACCAGCGGGGTCTCTGTTTCAGTGTGGTGCAGGCAAAGTCCCTGATTCTAGGTGCGCACATGAGGCCACACTAAGTGCCTGTGACTCTGATCCTGGGCAAGCGTGGCTCCCACCAACCCACGGCAGCCATACATCTTGGGCTCAGAGCTCTTCAGTGACACTCAGGGAGTGCAAAGCTCCCACTGCACACAGCCCAGGCCGCAGCAACTTGACATTTGAACCTTCTTCTGATAGTTAGAAGGGGTGACAACGAAACAATCCTCAGAGGAAAGAATATGAGGAATCTCCAAGAAAGGAAATAAGTGAAACGGAAGCATGCAACATGACAGAAAATGAATTCAGAGTAATGGTCATATAGTTCATACACCAGATGAACGAGAAAATCAACAACCTATGCAAAAAACAGGAAGAAATAAAAAGTGATATAGCTACAATCAAAAACACCACGGACGTTTTCAACAGTAGACTAGAAGAAGCAGAGGACCGAATTAGTGAGTTAGAAGATAAGGTACAGAAACAAGCCCAATCTGAACAGCAATTGGAGAAAAATATTAAAAAGCAGGAGGTGAGCCTAAGGGAGCTTTGGGACAATGCAAAATGAAGTAACATACATATAATAGGGCTGCCATAAGGACAAGAAGAGCAGCAAGGATTAGAAAATCTATTTGAAGAAACAATGACAGAAAACTCCCCTGATATGGGGAAGAAAAAAGTTACACAAGTACAGAGATGAATCCCAAAAAACCCACACCAAGACATGTCATAAGTCAATGGCAAATGTTAATGACAAAGAGAGAATCTTAAAGGCTGCAAGAGAGAGACAGAGAGTTATCTACAAAGGATCCCCCATCAGATTATCAAATGATTTCTCAACAGAAACACATCAAGCTAGAAAGGAATGGAAGGAGGTACTCAAAGTGATGCAAAGTAAAAGACTAAATCCAAGAATACTCTATCCAGTGAGACTATCAATCAAAATTTAAGGAGAAATCAGGAACTTCACAGACAAAAAAAGGCTAAGGGAGTTTATCACTACCAAGCCAGCAATGCAAGAAATGCTAGAGGGGATGTGGTAAAAAGAAGAAATAGAAAGGGAAGAAGGAACACAGGCATAAAATACAGAAATGGCTACAAACAAGTACCTATCAATAATAACATTAAATGTTAATGGATTAAATGCTCCAATCAAAAGACATCGAGTGAGTGAATGGATAAGAAAACATGACCCATATATATGCTGTCTACAGGAGACCCACCTCAGAACAAGGGACTCACACAGACTGAAAGAGAAGGGATGGAAAAATATCTATCAGGCAAATGGAAATGGAAAAAAAAAAATCTGGTGTAGCAATACTTATATCTGACACAAAAAAAAAGACCTCAAAGTGAAGACCATAACAAGAGACAAGCATATGAAATACCTTAATCAATAAAAAAATTGAAAAGAAGAAATAGAAATGGTAAATAAATAAAGAACTGAAAAAAAAAAGGCCACTTCATAATTCTAAATGGATCAATACAAGAAGAGGATATAACTCTGGTAAACATTTATGTACCCAATGCAGGAGCACCAAAATACATTAAAAACAAAAAACAAAAAAAAACTTCTGGAAGATATCAGGGGTGAGATTGACAGCAACACAATCATAGTAGGAGACATTAATACCCCATTAACATCACTGGATAAATCCTCTAGACAAAAATTAGCAAAGAAACTACAATACTAAACAAATCACTAGATCATATGGACTTAGTAGACATCTTTAGAACATTCCACCCCCAAACTACAGAATATACATTCTTCTCAAGCGCACATGGGACATTTTCAAAGACAGATCACATATTGGGACACAGGCAAGGTCTCTACAAATTCAAGTGGATTGAAATCATATCAAGCATCTTCTCAGATCACAATGGAATAAAATTAGAAATCAACTACAGTAAAAACAATCACAAAAATTCAAACACTTGGAGGCTGAATAGCATACAATTAAAAAATGAGTAGGTTACCAAATAGATCAAAGAAGAAATAAAATTTAAAAAAACCATCCTGGAAACAAACGACAATGAAAACACAACAATCCAAAATCTTTGGGACACAATGAAAGCAGTCCTAAGAGGGAAGTTCATAGCATTACAGGCCTACCTCACAAAAAAACAAGAAAAACTGATAATAAACCATCTAACTGAACAAATAGAAAGAGAGCAACAAGAAAAGCCCAGAGTGAGCAGAAGGAAGGAAATAATAAATATCAGAGCGGTAATATATGACATAGAGACCAAATATATATATATATATATATATATATGTATACACACACACACACACACAAAAGATCAATGAAACCAAGAGCTGGTTCTTTGAAAGGATAAACAAGATTGATGAACCTCTAGCCAGGCTCACCAAGAAGCAAAGAGAGAGGACCCAAATAAACAAAATCAGAAATGAAAGAGGTGAAATAACAACAGACCCCACAGAAATATGAAGAATCGAAAAAAAAAATATTATGAGCAACTCTACTCCAACAAACTGGTCAACCTAGAAGAAATGGACATATTCCTAAAAAAATATGACCTTCCAAAACTCAGCCAGGAGGAATCAAAAAATCTGAATAGGCCGATAACTATGAAGGAAATTGAAGCAATAATAAAAAATCTTTCAACAAACAAAAGCCCTGGATCAGACAGCTTCACAGGGGAGTTTTATAAAACATTCAAAGAAGAAATAAAATCTATCTTCCTTAGACCATTCCAAAAAATTCAAGAGGAAGGAGCACTTCCAAGCTCTTTCTATGAAGCCAGCATTACCCTATCCCAAAACCAGATAAAGACAATACAAAGAAAGAGAATTACAGGCCAATATCCCTCATGAACATAGACAACAAAATCCTCAACAAAATTCTAGCAAATCAAATCCAGAAATACATTAGAAAAATCGTACACCATGACCAAGTGGGATTTATTCCGGGGATGCAAGGATGGAACAATATCCACAAATCGATAAATGTGATATACCATATAAACAAACTGAGAGATAAAAACCATATAATCATATGCATTGATGCATAAAAAGCATTTGACAAAATCCAACATCCTTTCTTGATAAAAACCCTCAGTAAGGTGGGAATAGAAGGATCATACCTCAACATAATAAAAACCATATATGACAAACCCACAGCCAACATCATACTCAATGGGCAAAAACTAAAACCTTTTCCACTAAGAAAAGGAACAAGACAGGGATGCCCACTCTCACCACTCCTGTTCAACACAGTACTGGAAATACTAGCCATTGCGATCAGACAAGATGAAGAAATAAAAGGCATCCAAATTGGAAAAGAAGAAGTAGAATTTCCTTATTCGCAGATGACATGATATTGTACATAGAAAAACCCCAAAGACTCCATCAAAAAACTACTAGACTTAATAAATGAATTCGGCAATGTAGCAGGATACACAATAAATACCCAGAAGTCTATGGTTTTTCTATACACCAATAATGAACTCACAGAAAGAGAAATTTAAAAAGCAATCCTGAGGAGAACCAAGATGGCGGCATAGGTAATCACCTATACTTGCTGCCTCTCACAACCACATCGAAACGACAACTGAATGGCAGAACAACTACCACCCAAAACTGCGGGAAAGCTGAGTGGAAGTTCCATAAGTAGAGAGGTGAAGAAAGGGCATTGAGACTGGTAAGAGGTATGGAGGCACAGAAAGTGCTGGCACCTGGATGTACTGCTCTTTTAACTAGAAGAGAGAACAATCTCCTGTTTGCTCTGAACTATAGTTCTGGGCAAGACTCTGGGGGACCCAGGCACATACAGGGAGAAACTGGACTGTGTGACATCGGGACAGGAACGCGAGGGCAGCTTTCCCTTAGAGCTGCTCGCAGCGATCATTGTTCCTGCACAGTGCGGGGGGTGGGGGGAGGAAATGCAGAGAACTGGGACTTCTCCAGTTCAGGGCTGACTGGCAACCATTGCTGTTTGCTCCAAACTGGTGATTCCCAGAGACCTCGCCCCACCCAATTAACAACCCCGCCCAAGCTGTGCGCATCAGCTTTTGCAAACTGCAGCTGGGTCAGAGAGTCCCAGAGCTTCCAAGAGAAGGCCCAAGGCCTGGCAGCAGCAGTGGCCTTGCTTCACACCTGGGCCTCATAGGGGCACTTCCAAACTCCATACAAAGAGGAGGAATCTGCAGATGTCTCTGTAGCTCCTGCAGGGTGGCCCCAGACAGTGGCTGACCTTACACCTCCTTGGAGATCCAAGAGCCAGTGTACCCAGTGGTCAGAGTGAGACCATACCGAATTACAATTCTTCACAAAAATAAGAGACACACTCAAGAGGCAAACTCAGTGAGCACCAAAGCCCCACTGAAGCAAGTTCTGTCCCATAAGGGTGTCTCCTGCGCAACAGATCTTCCAGTGTAGACACAGCTGGTCATCACAGCCAATTGGCCTGGAGGTCAATTACTCCCAGTAATACCAACAGCAATCAAGGGTTAACTACAACAAGACTGTGCAAACAGCCCAAAAAGGGATGCACCAAGAGTGTCCACCTCAGGTGACTGGGGAGGCTGAGCCACTGGGCCCTATAAGAAACCAACCACACAAGGCCACTCTATCAACTCAAGGAGACTTAGGAGCTACAAAGTACATAGAAACAAACACAGGGAAGCAGCCAAAATGAGGAGACAAAGAAACAAGTCACAAATGAAAGAAATGGGTGAAAGCAAAATACTGGATACGGTTATAAGGTTACTCAAGAATCTTCTAGAAACTGTTGAGAAATTTAGTGAGACCCTCAAGGATATGAAAAAGGACCAATCAGAAATTAAGCATACCCCTACTGAAATAATAATATACAGAGATCCAACAGCAGACTAGAGGATCCCAAGAATCAAGTCAAACATTTGAAATACGAAGAAGCAAAAAACACCCAACTGGAAAAACAAAAAGAAAAAAGAATCCAAAAATATGAAGATAGTGTAAGCAGCCTCTGGGACAACTTCAAGCATACCAACATCCGAATTATGGGGGTGCCAGAAGAAGAGAGAGAGCAAGATATTGAAAACCTATTTGAAGAAATAATGACAGAAAACTTCCCCTACCTGGTGAAAGAAATAGACTTACAAGTCCAGGAAGTGCAGAGAACCCCAAACAAGAAGAATCTAAAGAGGACCACACCAAGACACATTATAATTAAAATGCCAAGGGCAAAAGACAAAGAGAGAATCTTAAAAGCAACAGGAGAAAAACACTTAGTTACTTACAGGGGAGTACCCATACGACTGTCAGGTGATTTCTCAACAGAAACTATGGAGGCCATACAAAGTGGTGAATAGCAAGAACCTACAACCAAGATTATTCTACCCAGCAAAGCTATCATTTAGAGTTGAAGGTCATATAAAGAGCTTCACAGACAAGAAAAAGCTAAAGGAGTGCATCACCACCAAACCAGTATTATATGAAATGCTGAAGGGTATTCTCTAAGAAGAAGAAGAAAAAGGTAAAGATAAAAATTATGAACAACAAAGTGACAACAAATATAGATCTATCAACAAGTGAATCTAAAAATCAAGTGAATAAAAAATCTGATGAACAGAATAAACTGGTGAATATAATAGAATCAGGGGCATAGAAAGGGAGTGGACTGACAATTCTCGGGGCGAAGAGGGTGTGGGGTGCGGGAAGAGATTGAACAAAAATCTTACCCCTATGGATGAGGACAGTGGCAGCGGGGGGGGGGGGGAGGTAAGGGCATGGGTGGGGTGGGAACCAGGTGGAGGGGAGCTATGGGGGGGGGGGAAGAGGAACAACTGTAATAATCTGGACAATAAAGATTTATTTTTTTTAAAAAAAGCAATCTCATTTACCATTGTAACAACAACAAAAAATAATAAGATACCTAGAAATAAACTTAACCCAGGAGATAAAGGACCTGTAATCAGAAAATTTTGGAACGCTGAAAAAAAGAGATAGAGGAAGACATAAACAAATGGAAGAATATACCATGTTCATGGATTGGTAGAATCAACATCATTAAAATGTCCATACTACCCAAAGCAACCTATAAATTCAATGCAATCCCCATTAAAATACCAACAAAATACTTCAAAGACCTAGAAAAAATTCTCCAAAAATTCATCTGAAATAAACAAAGACCCCCGAATAGCTGCAGCAATCTTGAGAAAGAAGAACAATGTTGGAGGGATTACAACTGTAATGATCTGAACAGATACAAAGGCAGAGAAGCCATACTACAAAACCATTGTTCTCAAAACTGCCTGGTACTGGCACAAGAACAGACATGTAGACCAAAACAGAGAACCCAGAAATCGACACAAGCCATTACGCACAATTAATATTTGACAAAGGAGGCAAGACCATACAATGGAGTCAAGACAGTCTCTTCTATAAATGGTGTTGGGAAAACTGAACAGATACTTGCAAAAAAATGAAATTAGACCACCAACTTACACCATACACAGAAATAAACTCAAAATGGATAAAGGACTTAAACATAAGATGGGAAACCATAAAAATCTTGGAAGAAGCTATAGGCAGCAAAATAGCAGACATTTGTCATAGCAATATATTTAACAATACAGCTCCTAGGGCAATGGAAACTAAGGAGAAAATAAACAAATGGGACTACATCAAAATTAAAAGCTTCTGCACAGCAAAAGAAACCATCAACAAAACAATAAGAAACCCACTGCATGTGAGAACATATTTGCCAATGTTATCTCCTATAAGGGTTTAATCTCCAACATTTACAGGGAACTCGTACCACTTAACAAAAGGAAGATAAAAATCCCAATCAAAAAATGGGCAAATGACCTAAATAGACACTTTTCAAAAGAGGACATTCAGAAAGCCAAGAGACATATGAAAACATGCTCAAAGGCACTAATCATACGAGAGATGCAAATCAAAACATCAATGAGGTACCACCTCACACCTGTCAGAATGGCTATCATTAACAAATCAACAAACGACAAGTGCTGGAGAGGATGCAGAGAAAAAGGAACCCTTCTTCACTGCTGGTGGGAATGCAGACTGGTGCAGCCATTGTGGAAAACAGTATGGAGTTTCCTCAAAAAATTAAAAATGGAACTGCCATTTGACCCAGTAATACCACTTCTAGGAATATATCTCAAGAAAACAGAAACACCAATCAGAAAGTATATATGCACCCCTATGTACATAGCAGCACAATTTACAATAGCTAAGATTTGGAAACAGCCTAAATGCCCATCAGCAGATGAGTGGATTAGAAAACTGTGGTACATCTACACAATGGAATACTACGCTGCTATATAAAAGAAGGAATTCTTACCAGTTGCAACAGCATGGATGGAACTAGAGAGCATTATGCTAAGTGAAATAAGCCAGGCAGTGAAAGAAAAATACCACATGATTTCACTCATTTATGGATAATAACGAACATTATAAACTGATGAACAAAAATAGATACAGAGGTAGAGAAGCATCGAACAGACTGTCAAATGACAGTGGGAAGGCTGGGGAGGTTTGGGGGGTTGGTGGCCGGTAAGAGATCAACCAAAGGACTTGTATGCATGTATATAAGCATAACCCATGGACACAAGACACTGGGAGGGGGGGTGAGGGCATTTGCAGGGGGGTAGGGGAGGCTGGGGGAAGGTCAATTGGGGGAAAAAAGTAGTCATGTGTACTACTAATTGTAATACTTTAAACAATAAAAAAAAGAAAAAAGAAATATAAAGAAAGGAAGAAAAAAAGAAAATGTGGGGCCTCTTATTTTTTTAAAAAGTCCTATTTAAAGTACTAATATATAAAGGTTTTCCTTTCCCATGTTCTCTCAACCTGGCATGGTGCTTTATTTGCTGTTTAATGTTACACTCCCTCGGGCATGGGAATACTTGTGGGACAAGGGCCCCTCACTTGTTTCTGCATCAAACCTACTAGCTGCTGAGTTTCCCTTCCTACCAGCCATCGAACTACATTCCCCAGCTGTGGGCAGGGAAGTCAAGCCAAGCATCTCTCTTTCCCATGGTGTATTGCAATCCCCATGGATATTGCATCCTTGCTGGGGACAGAGGGTAGCAGTGGTTGTTAGGCAGGACCTTGGAGGGGAAAGCTGAGAACCCATCCAGGGGAGATGGGTAGGAGGCAGGACCATACTTGAGCCGAGGCTCCAAGTTTTTGATGCATGCTTCATTGTCCCAGTAGTCTTCACTTTTAAAACAAACTTAAAGATAATATTAAGAATTTCAAGCTCTTTTCCACTGCCAGTCCGCCGCCATCATGGGTCGCATGCACGCTCCCAGGAAGGGCCTGTCCCAGTCGGCTCTGCCCTATCGCCGCAGCATCCCCACCTGGCTGAAATTGACGTCTGACGACGTGAAGGAGCAGATCTACAAACTGGCCAAGAAGGGCCTGACTCCCTCACAAATCGGTGTGATCCTGAGAGACTCACATGGCGTTGCACAAGTACGTTTTGTGACAGGCAATAAGATCTTGAGAATTCTTAAGTCTAAAGGACTTGCTCCTGATCTTCCTGAGGATCTCTACCATTTAATTAAGAAAGCTGTTGCAGTTCGAAAACATCTTGAGAGGAACCGAAAGGATAAGGATGCTAAATTCCGTCTGATTCTGATCGAGAGCCGTATTCACCGGTTGGCTCGATATTATAAGACCAAACGAGTCCTGCCCCCCAATTGGAAATACGAGTCATCCACAGCCTCTGCATTGGTTGCATAAAATACCTATGTACTCGAACAATAAAATCATTGTTTAACAAAAAAAACAAAAAAAAGAATTTCAAGATGGCAATTGCCAAAGCATTAAGTCCTACATGCAAGGCCCTTCTGAGCAACAGGGCCCTGTGTAGTTGCACTCATTGTTCATCCCTGAAGCCAAGCCTGTTCACTGCTGTCTGTTTTCCACACAGCAGATGACATTTTCAAACCCAGATTTGATAATGTACCTTCCCATTGTCACCTTGCTATGATTTCCCATTATTTACAAGACAATGGTTCTGTCCTTACTCTGCCTCACTGGCGATATAAACTCTGAATGACCTGGCCCCAGGCTATCCTTTAACCTCATTTTGTATAAGAAGAATCTGAAGCAGTATCTTGGAGCCTTCTAGAGAGGGCACAAGGCTGCAGAGGAGTGTCTCAAAGCTCCTTGGTGACATCAGGAAACCAGGAGGCCCTTATCATGAATTTCATTTAGAAACAGCATTGCTACCGGTTCAAGGGGCATTTGTTTTGTCCTTTTCATTGCTAACATGCTGTCTTAATATCTGCCATTCGCTAGGCAGACCATTCGACACTTGTATCTCCTTCCTGAAGTAGCAGAGTACACTGCCATGATGCTGGCCATAGCTCTCAGGTACTTACCCACCACATAACTGAAGTGGAATGTTCCTGTACCTGACCATTGTGGGTCACTGTTCCTGAGAGGCCAGAAGCACATGTTTACTGGGCTGGCGCTCCCACTCTCACCCCCACCTTCCCTTGCCCCAGAAGAGAACAAGCCCCACTGTAATGTAGCCATCATTACATTTACTGAGCCTTCCTGTCTAGGGACATAGACATAAACAAGGAAAACTTTCTGTCAATCTGCTGGGGGTGGTCTCCCAGGAGGAGAAATGTGCTGAGTAGCAGGAGAGCAGTGTGTGCAAGAAGAGGGGCTCTGCTGGGGAACCTAGGCTGGGAAGACCTCCCACAGGAGGGGAACTGGGGCTTTATTAATAAGAAGAAACTCACTGGTGAGACCAGGCAGGAAAGAAGTTCCAGCATAATAATAGGCTGCTGAGTTTTACTGCAGAGGGCCATATGCTAAGCATTTCACATGTCTTGAGTCTCACCTAATTTAGCAGATAAGGAAACTGAGACTCAGAGAGAGCAATTAATTGTCAGAGTCCTATCCTAAGTGGGGTCTTCATTCCTAGAGTGTGGAGCTGAAGGTGAAGGGCCAGGCCAGGGTCTGGGGCAGAAACATGAAGAATAGGGAGTGGAAAGAAGGGAAGTCCCCAGCTGAGAAGGAAGTGCAGAGACCAGGGGCCGTGTGGGGTGGGGGTGGGGCTACCACATGGTAAATCTGACACCAGGAGACACCCTAGCCTCAGGCCTTGGTTGATACCCAGGGCATGGCACTCAGTGCTCAGGATGTGATATAGATTGTTTTTCAGTTTGCTCTGGAAAAAGGATTGAAAAAAATAAAGCACACAACTCTTCTGAGTTGACAAGGAGCTTTCAGATTTACTAACTTTCAACCACAAGAGTGTGATTCTGAGTTTCCAAGCACAGTCAGTCTTTAGAAGCCAGGGTAGACACCAAAGAGGTATAACATGGTGAATAGGCAGTCAGCAGAGTAACTGAAACATAGGCCAAGTAGATGTGGGGGAAGGGTTCCTTTAGTGAGGACCAAGAATTACCTCACCACCAGCTCACTGGTCAAAGGGAGGTGGCTTGCACTGATGAAAGGTTCTTCAGAGACCATCTACATGAGCCTATCAGAAACTGTAGAAAAACATAAGGTCAGGCCCCAACTTAGACCTACAAACTGGATGGGAGTCAGGCAAGCTGCATAGTTGTTAGGTTTCATAAGTGAATCAGACACACACTGCTGCAGTTGCCTTACTGCTTCACTTTATAGATGGGGAAACTGAGGCCCAGTGGGACACAATGACTGACCTGACTCTAATAGGGAAGGCAGGGTGTAACTACCTCCCAACCACACACCCTTTCTCCCCCACTCCCATCCTTTCAAGCTGTTGTGTGTGTTTTTTTTCTATTATGGCAGCTGTTAACCAATGGTCTCACCAATTCAAACACCAACAGAATTCCCCAATTTGGGGTGTGGTGAAGAAAGAAACTTTATTCCAGGCGTCCTCAAACTACAGCCTGCGGGCCACATGCGGGTGTTTTTGCCGTTTTGTTTTTTTTTTACTTCAAAATAAGATATGTGCAGTGTGCATAGGAATTTGTTCCTAGTTTTTTTTAAACTATAGTCCGGCCCTCCAACGGTCTGAGGGACAGTGAACTGGCCCCATTTAAAAAGTTTGAGGACCCCTGCTTTATTCAGTACAAACAGCTCAACAAGTGATACAGCACAGCTGTGAAAACAGAACTGCATTGGAACAGCTCAATTTGAGGCAGTGTGGCTATGAAAACAGCACAGCTGTGAGACTGCCCCAGAGCCAGGCCTCTCTTCAGCTAGGCAGCTCTGCTCTGCTCTGGTGAGACATATTTGGAGTTCTAGCTCAGCTAGGGAAACTCAGTCTTCAGTGGAAAAGGAAAAGTGCACTCCCTGAGCCAGAGGGGAAGCTGGCTTATATGGCAGGAGTCCCCACCCCTAGTTCCCGATTGGTTCATTTTCATGTAAATGAGGACTCCAAATCCTCACAGTTTGATTGCTCCAAAAGCACTGTCCTGAATGGTCAGAATAGAGCCACTCTGTTTGGTCAGAGTTGCACAGCTCTGATTGGATGGAGAAAGCCTCAGTCATATTGATTGAAATAGGATTCCAGGAACTCCTTTATAAGAGCTGGCTCAGATGGTAGAAACACAGTGTAGGCAGGCAGACTAGTGCAAGCTTCTTTGTGAAGTGCAGTTTGTGTGAGAGGCCCCTGTGCAGAAATGGCTGCTGGGCTCTGTTTTCTAAAATTTGAGTCCAGTTATTCGTAAGGAGCCCTTCTTAGTAGGTGTCTAACTCCCCTGGGTTCACAGCTGTCTTCAGTTGCAAGCAACTGGGGTAACTTCAATGCTGACGGTGTTTATTAGCTCAAACTGAAGGACTCTGGAGGTGGGGGCTATCAGGGTCAACCTTACTGCTCTGCAATTCTCCCTGATGTATTCTCTCTTGGTGGCTATTTCAGAAGCTTGGGTGTCCCCCATCTCTAACCTAGCCCGTGAGGGTGCTGATTTGTGAAGAAGCTGACTCATCCCTTCTTGCCACCTGGCTCTGGGCTTAGGCCCCACACCAGCATCTTCTTCTGCTTAGTGGGCAAGCCATAGCTCCTCAGGCTGTGTCTGGGGTTCCAGTCCAGGGCTCTTCTCAAGGTGGTACCTGACAGTGGCCCAGCACATGCCCAGCCAAACCAGAAACTCCAGTAATGGTATCAACACCTTCAAAGATTAAGGGTGGCAGATGGGGAAACTGGGGCTTATTGTGTTAGAGGGTCAATTAAGTTTCCTCAACTATTGAAGGGTAAGGCCCAGACAAAACAGAAAGTGGGCTTCAACCTGGGTTTTTGAACTCCAACATCTATACCTTTATAATGCTGTCTCTGTAGGTTCAATTACATTCTTCTGGGCTGAAGACATCTTTAGAGGGGCTTCCTGCCCCAGAAAGTGTCTAATCTGGAGACTTGGAGGGCAGAAGGTCGGTGTCCATAAAGCCTCAAGCTGTTTTCCACTCACCCCTCCTCAGTGTTCCTACAGCCGGCCCCGTAGAATGCAGTTGCATTTACCCCCAGACTCCTTGAGGGTAAGATGTGGATTGGGACACCATGTAGCCAGGATTTTATGAATGATAGTGAGTGCTAGTCCTAGGGAAGCTCCCCACCCCCAAATGGTTTGCTGGGGAGGGATGGAGAGTCTAGCATTTATGTACCTGGTCTGGAGTGAGGCTGGGGTGGTGGGCAACAGCACCCCTGGTTCCTGACCCCTCCTCTCCCTCACCTTCTGTGACTTCAGTCTCCCTAAGTTTATGGCCTCTGAGAATGGCTCAACTAGGACATCAGAAGGAGGCAAGTGGAGGAGAACAGGAGGGAGGCAGGCTGCAGGCAGAGCTGCACACAGGAGCACAGCAGCTCTACTTCCTGTGGGTGAGGGGCCTGGTGCCTGCACCTAGGGGGAAACTGCACAAACCTTTCTGCACAGGCTGCCTGCCCACCTAGCCTCTGTGCCTACCTGCCTCTCTCTCTCTGGCCACTGCCTCCCATCTGGGGCTGGCATCCCTGCTAAGTCCTGCAACCTGGACTGTGTCCTCCATCACCATGGGGCTGGCAAGGGGTTGGGCCGGAAACCAGAACCCGCCCTCCCATCACTGGGCACTGCTCCTTCCTCATTTTGCTGCTGATTCTAGCCCCAGGCAAAACAGATCGAGCTCTTTTGCTCCCTCTGGCAGCTCATCTCTAGATTGTGGGTGTCTTCTGAGGTGCTGCAGACAGCATCAGCCAAGTCGGGAACAACTGGGCCAACACTGTCCGTACTGGGACAGTGTGCCTGGTTCCTGGACCTCGTTCAGCCCTGCCTGTGGGAGGAGAGAAAGCTTTGCCGTGGCAGCCTGAGGATGATGCCCCAGCTTCAATTCAAAGATGCTTTTTGGGTGAGTGAAGACTGACAGGGAGTTAAACAAGTAGAATGGGAAGATTGGCTGAAATTTTCCCAGGGTAGTTGATTGGGATGTGGTCAAGGGAAGAGAGAGATTTACTCATAAAAATAGTGGTTGTATTTTGTATTTGTGGAGGTAACCTGGGCCACCGTCCCTTCTAAGTTGGAAGATAAAGGGGGTCCTCAGCCTGGGGTATGATTGCTATGCAAGCTTCAAGACAGTGGGTGAGAGATATCCCCTGTACCCCAGGACTGGTTCCTCCTCCAGGTGACCCTCTCCCCATAGCAGAATTTTTTGAGAGGAGAGTCCAATATGTGGGTGGGAATTTGAGGAGGCCAAATGAAGAAAAAAAGGGAATGGGTCACAGGTTTGGGGAGCAAACAAATGAATTGGGATATTGACTCTGCTATTAAAGGGCTAGATAAGTTATTTTACTTCTCTGAGCCTCATTTTTCCTACTTACATAGTGGAGGTAAATATTGATAAATATACAAGTCTATTGAGAGGATTAAACATGGTGATCAAATGTAACAAAGTCCCTAGTACCTTGTTGGCATTCAAATAGTAATTCTCTTCCCTCACACAAACCCCCTTCCTTGCAGTCCTTAGGGACCCTTTGAAGAGGCAGGAGGGCAGGTCAATTCCTTGCTCATTTTCTTAAATTCAGTGCAGAGGTAAATCAATTTCTTTCTTTCTTCCATGAGAGAATGGCACCCAACTGGTGGCTTGGCCCAGCCTGCAAGCCCAGTTTGGGCCTCAAATCCCCTCTGATTTTTCTGACTGTTTTTCAGCCTTCTCCTCTGCTCCTGGACTTCTAGCTGTCCCCGGTGCTCAAGGGGGGAAAGCTGAGACCTCTCTGATTAGAGCTGAGGAATGTGATTGTCCCAAGAGCCCCCCTCTCAACCCCATAGAGGACTCCATGGCCCTTTGCCTCAGTCAACAGCCTCCCCTCCCTGGATCCTTTTCTGGGACCTGTGACCAGCATGTGAGTGACCTGTTTTGTGCCCACTCTGGCCACACAGTGGAGAGAGGGCTGCCTGGGTAGGACACTCTGTGCCTCTATGGACCTCTGTTTAGACAATGGAGACAGACCTGGCTCAGCCAATCCCACCACCAGGTTGGCAGTTGGGGATTACAAAAGGGGGTGGATAGGTGGCTACAGTGGGGGAGGCAGGGAGTGGTGAGTCACCACATCATTGCTCTGAAGAGTATAAGGTTGGAGAAAGGGGTAAGGCCTGAAAATCCAGGTTGCTCTGTAGCCCAGGAGACCCTGATTGTTTTCCCTCCAGGACACCTATCCCACACCAGAGTGCCTGGGCCCACTTCCCTAGGGCAGAGCTGGGGGCAAGGAGATCTGGGCAGTAGAAAATAGTGTATGAGGAAGCAGGGTGTGGCAGTAGCAGCAGCAACAGAAGCAGCAGCAAGAAAGCAGCTTCCTGAGCCGTATCCTGCCACACTCTGCACTTGCCCCACCTCTGAGCCACTGTGGGCTTCATGGCCTCCAGCTGCCTCCGGTCCTCTACTGCTGGCTCCCTGCGCCTGATGTGGGGGTACAGCTTCCCTGGGGAAGGTCAGATCTGGGGGGCGGGGGGAGAGAAGTGATCAGTGGGAGCCTGACATACTGACCCTGGCAAATGCCTCAAAATGGCTTTGAATTCTAGCACCACTCCCTGACCCTCAGCCCATGAGGACATCTAACACTCACAGAAACATGTGTCAAATCACTCTTTTAAACCAATGAAGTAGTTTTTTGTTTTCCACATTACTTGGGGGAAAATTAAGAGAGCTTAAGTAACTTGCCCAAGATCACAAAGCTTGGATTGAACCCAACAGGCTGGCTCCAGGGCCTGGGTTCTCACCCAAGGTGCTTCATTATTCTCTATCAACATGGCAGATCACTACATTTTGGAGCCACATTGGTGAAATGGACAAAAAAAAATCTGTCCTTCCTACCTCTCAGAGAAGTAGGGAGATCAGGCAAGGTTTATAGAAGTACCTTGAAGCTCAATTTACACATAAATCTGTAAAACACAAAAGGCATACTGATCTAACTGCCAGGATGTTAGGGATAGAGCACAGCCATCCCCCTCTACTATTTCCGCCTACCCCAGCCCAAGGCAATACCATTAAACCCTGCAGCTGGGCAGCACACTAAAAATGACTAGTCTTTAATAGTGGTAGGAAATCCTACAAAAATGATGTCCAACACCACAGCACTTTAATTATCTGGCAATCTCAACTTTCTAGAACACAGGTGTCACCAGCCCTGTTTCTGGCACTAGCTAATAGTAAGGAGAGAAACGAAAGTCATTTTTAAGGAGCTAAGAGCTTACACGAAAGCCCATTTACTTTACTTATACTAGACTAGAGGCCTGGTGCACGAAATTCATGCATGGGGGGTCCCCTCAGCCCAGCCTGCACACTCTCCAATCCGGGACCCCTCGGGGGATGTCCAACTGCTGGTCTAGACCGACAGTTGGACATCCCTCTCACAATCCTGGACCGCTGGCTCCTAATTGCTCACCTGCCTGCCTGCCTGGTTGCCCCTAACTGCCTCCCCTCTCCACCAGTCTGATCGTCCCTCACTGCCTCTGCGTGCCGTCCTGATCGGCCCTAACTGCCCGCCCCCCTGCTGGCCTAGTCATCCCTCACTGCCACCCCCCGCCAGCCTAATCGCCCCCAACTGCACCCCACCCCCACTGGCCTGGTCGCCCCCAACTGCCCCCCCCCCCCGCCAGTCTGGTCGCCTCTTACTGCCCCCCCCTACCAGCCTGGTCATCCCACGCAGCTTGCTGTTCAGTCGTTTGGTCGTCCCTCACTAATTCCCCCTGCCAGCCTGGTCACCCCCAACTGTCCCTCCCCACTGGCCTGGTCACCTCTTACTGCCCCCCCTGCCAGCCTGGTTGCCCCCAACTGTCCCCCCTGCTGGCCTGGTCACCCCCAACTACCCCCTGCTGACCTCGTCACTCCCAACAGCCCCCCTGCTGGCCTGGTCGCCCCCAACTGCCTTCCCTGCCAGCCTGGTCACCCCTCACAGCCCCGCCACCAGCTTGGTCACCCCACGCAGCCTGCTTGTTCAGTCATTTGGTAGTCCCTCGGGCTGGCCCTGGGTGGCTGGGCAGCTGACATCTGAGGCTTGCCTGCACCTCGAGCCGGCCCTGGGTGGCTGAGGGGCTGAGGGGACTGGGGGACTCCGGAGGCAGACGCACGCATCGGTCGGACCTGCCTGGGGGCGGGCCTGGCTGTACCGCACACCTGCTGCCCCAGCGGGGCTACGGAGACTGGGCGCCACCATCTTGTGACTGTGGGTGCCGCCAACTTTGAAGGCATGGCAGTCAATTAGCATATTCCCTCGTTATTGGCTGTGGGCGCTGCCATGTTTGTGAGGGCATGATGATCAATTAGCATATTCCCTCTTTATTAGATAGGATGGCCCATAGCTTTTAGGTAGGGCCTATGAACTCTGGTTTTACCCACAATTTTTACAAAATCAGTCATGTGATTTTTTTAACCGGTAGATGTAGCAACTAGTAGGGTTCTGCATGGAACCTGATATATATTGGTGATTGATAAATATTGGTGGATCTGAACTTTTAGAGATAGTTTCACAGATATCTGGTAGACTGATAGCAAGAGAGGAGACAAAAAAAAATTATAAAAAGCAAACAGAATGGCTCATAAGTGGTGGAAACATTCAGCATAGGAGTAGAAAAGTTCTGTCCCTAAGAAGGCCTGTATTTGCAAAGTTATCAGTGTTGCCACAGAGTATTTATAGCCTGCCTTTATCTGTGGCAGAGCATTCAGATGCAGGCTGCTGTGGGAATGAGGTGAGAGTAGGGCTAGCCACGTAGGGAGGGAAGGGATAATTTGATTTATATTAAACACACACCAGGATAAAGAGCATCATGGCTTTGCACGAAGTTTGTGGCTGAGCCTCAGAGCAGGGCCTGTCAGTGAAATAAAGCTGAGGCTGAGAATACAGATGCCCAAGCTGAGAAGGCCTTAGATCTCCAATACCTGCCTCAGCACCAAGTCAGAGGCGCATAGAAGCCTAGAAGAGGCAGGATGCTTCCCCTCACCCCTTCCATACACACAGCTCTCCTCTCCAGTGGCTGTGCTCCCAGCAGACAACCAATCTGCATTGCAAGAAACATCTGTCTGCATCCTCAGCACAGGGCTGGCAAGTGGGGTATATACTCAGTCAATGTTTGTAGAATAAGCGAATGAACAGTGAATATCTACATGGTCCCACCTGCCTTCCTGAACCTATTTTCTCCTCCATTTCATTTTAGTTATATTTACAAATATTTGTTAAGCAGGGTTCTTGACTAGGTGGTTTAAACTGTACTGCCCAGCCTCACCCCTAAATCCAATCAGATGAATGAGACCATCTTGCCCTCAAGGAAGTCACCATCCAGTGCTGGAAACTCAGGTTCCCTGATAACTGGGCTAGGCCTTGTGTACCAAGTGGAGCAGGGCTCTGAGGCGTGCTTATCCTTCCCACTGTCTCACTCTCTCCCAGACCTATATATCTAATGGCCTTTGCAAAAAAGTCACTGGGTATTGTTTTAAGAGGAAAGCTCTAGTCCTGGGCCAGGTTTTATTGATATCTACATCCTACCCCTTTTGGGGTTATTAAAAGGAAAAGTGAGAGCCTGAGGAGGCTAGGCCAGAGTTACTACAGTGGCCTCTCACCACCACTGCGACCCACCTTTAGGCAGAAGCCACCAAGGGGGACTGAGAATAGGCCTGAAATTTTCCTTCTTCTTTGTGGTCACATCTCCCTTTTAAGCTGGTGTCCAGCTTCATCTGGAAAGCTCTGTGCCAAGCGTGGAGAGTCTGAGGACCCCAAGAGACAGAGGACAGAGGAAAGTACTACTCCCTGGGTGGGGGCATGAATTACCAGGGAGGCACATGGGACTGAGGCTGGGCCCACCCCTCCCCCATGTGTCCACTCAGCTGCTGTAGCTTCTTCCCCTTCCCAGTTTTGAGATTCTGAGGTTCCTCATTTAGGAGACTACAGAGAAGGGCCCCACTTTAACCTGTCCTAAAGCTGCTGTCCACTACCTCAGGACCTGCCGACAGTGGCCCCAGGACTTCATGGAAAATCAGGGGAGGTTGATGTTCACTGGGTACCTGTTCTGTTCTGGACACTTAAAGCTATGAACATACCTTAAAAGCAGAAAATATAAGATCCTAAAAGGAAAGTGGAAAAATAGGAAGAAAAAAAAAAACAGGAATAAAACAGCCTTAGTTGTCTCATCACACAGAGATTGCTGGTAATATTTTGCCGTGTTTTTCTAAGATTCTTAACATAGGTACAAGCTAATTTTCTTGCATTTTAAAATTTATTTTTAATCATGGAAAAATACATCTAACATAAAATTTACCATCTTGACCATTTTAAATGTACAGTCCAGATCCATAATTACATTCACATTGTTTTAAGACCTGCCCCCCACCCTTTCAACATAATTCCATTTTGAACATGTGGTTGTGGATGTGGTTTCCTTGTCTTCAAAACAACATTGTTAATGACTGTATAGTCCTGCATCTTGTGGATTTGGTGGACATGCTATGATTTATTTATTCAATCCTCTATTGTTGCACATTTAGGTTGTTGCCAATTATTTACTATTCTAGACAGTGATGCAATGGGTAGATCTTTGTGTATCAAAGTTTGCATTTGAGGATTACTTCCTTGGGTAGATTCCCAGAAGAGGAGATATTCCTGAGTAAGAAAGTGCGGGTTCTCTAGCATTTGGCACTAGCAGACCCTTTGGAAACCCTCTACCCCTCTGGCTGGATAGGAGCTGGAGGACCAAACTGAGAGGGGCCCTGCTGAGAACCAAAGTCTGCTCAGACGCTGCGTGAGGACTAGCAGTAGGACAGGCCCTATGGCCTTGAAGGCTGAGGAGGCCAGTGGCTGAGGAGCAGGTCCTCCTGGAGCAATAGGGACTTAGAGGCAAGAGAGGGATGGATGCCTGGCTGTTCCACCTTTCCAACTGCCTTGTCAGTGTCTCCCCGGTCATGGCTGTCAGAAAGAATGAGGACAGAAGTTCTCTCTGTACTACTTAGGAGAGTTCTTCAAGACATGGTATTTTGTGTAAAAAGCACAGAGCCAAGCTGTGTGTGTCTGGTATTCAACCTGCTGTGAGAACTGGGGGAAATAAGCCTTTATATTAGCTTAGGCTTGTTTTAACAACGAGAATCTCTGGAATGACGCACAGAGAACTAATTAAAGTGATGACCTTTGGGGGAAGTGAAAGAAAAGAAATTGGTGGGGGACAGGGCTGGTGGCAGTGAGTGCTTTCACTTTTTTATACTGTTTAATTTTTAGACTGTGTAAATGTATTACTTATTGAAAAATTTAAATTAAAGTTAAAAGGAAAAAGGAGACATTTATTTCAAGTTCCATGAATATATTTTTATCCGAGTCCCAGCTACTTAAATCAACCCAGAGGAGTGGTATACAGCCTGTTTGCTGAGTACCTAATAGAAGCCAGGCACTGGGACAGTCACTGCACATGTATCCAAACCCACCTGCACGGGAGGGGTGTCAATGCCCTCCCATCTCCTACACAGAGCCGTGGGCAGGTCAAAGGCTACTCTATGGTCACATGTCTAGGGCAAAGCAAGGGCTCTCATGCAGGTCTGTCGGATGCCATCATGCTCCGCAACTGAATTCAAGGCAATTGGCTAGTCTGTTCTTGGTTCCATTATAACTCCTGCAGGGTAAAAGGATGGCATTGGTTTCTACGGTCTTGGAAGCAGGGTGATTTTTTTTTCTCCACTTCTCTAATTTAATGCAAGTGATCACAGATTACATGTGTCATTAAAAGAAAAATATCTGAAAACAAAACTAAGAAATTCCTGTTTGCAAGGCCGAGATGGTAATTTTAGGCAAAAATTGTGGTTCAATAGCATTCCTCTTTCACATACTCTGTGCACGCTCTGTAGTATAGCAACCCCTCCCCACCCCTCATTCTCCCCCACCCGCCCCCGGAGGACTGAGAACTTGGCTCATCTGTTCTCATTCCACAGGACGTGGCCAACTGTCTGATGGTAATAGTAGATTGCAGAGGTGTGTGGTCGTGCTTGCTCCGCTTTTGCAATGCCTGCAGACGGTCACCTATAGGATTTACTGGCTGTAGTGTCCTGGGTCAAGAGTATAACCCATGCCTTTTTTTTTTTTTTTTTATCTTTGGTGGAAAACAAGATCTGCTTCTCAATGACCCTCTTTGCACTGCAATTCCCAGGAAACTGGGGGCTTTTTCTTGCTGTTCCTAATACTTATCCACAACTGAGGTAGCCCCTGAAAAGGAAAGGAAGGGTCTTTCTTGGGCTTTCAAAGAGTGGGTGGGGATTTGGGAAATGGCAGGAGGACAAGTGACACTCCAGGTGGAAGGATGACATGGGCAAAAGTGTGGAGGGGGAGTGGGCACAGTGGGTTTGGGAGACGGTTTTCTGTCCTAGAGGATTGTTCAGGGTAGGAAGGGAAGATTCCAGCTGGATTGTGAAAAGTCCTGACAAGACTTAGATGGTGACAGAAATACTGTTTTCTGCCTTTTTGCAGCCTTTCCAGTGGTGGATGTTTCCTCTCGTGCAAAGGGGGCTGAAGGCTACAAGTTGTGGGCAGGATGCCCTTCCTCCTCACCCAGAGCCTAACTAACACTGTGAACTGCACAATAAAAGGAACTTGGTGTAGAAACTAAAACCGCTTTTGGCTTCCAGCAAGAGACAATGGTGCCCTGTGCCTTGAGGGCTGCTCACACCAGGGCTCCCCACCGGGATAGCTCCAGAAGTTCCCTTCCTTACAGGCTCAGTAATTCCCCTTCTTGAGGCTCAGAAGGGAACAGGCTTCTTTGAAGCATCACCTGGCCCTCACCCTCACTTGCTGGGGGCCTTGGGGAATCATTTCCCCTGTCTGAACTTCATTTTCCATATCTGTAGGATGTCAGAGTGATGTTCACCTAAGATGAAGGCTTTGAAGATGGGGAGGCTCAGGGCAGAAGGGACCCAGACTTATAATTGGATATGCTCTATAGGGTGAGCCTCATATGTGGATTCTCCTATTCCCAGAATGCCTTTCCAACTCTGTTCACCATTGCATATTAAATTTCACCATTAGAGACCCTTCCCATGGATTCAAGTGACAAGATGCATTTAATTCCAACAATAGCCCTGTGAGTTTGGTATTTTTATTCCCATTTTACAGAGAGAAAACCAAGGGGATGTGTACCTGGGGGTGCCACCCAGATGGATTTTGGGGCTACTGGGCCAGGCCTGGCTGCTATCTTCTCAGGCCTGGGTCAGAGAGCCCTTTGGGGTTAATGGGAGGGTGTGGTGATTTGCTGAGACCTAGAACCCTGAGCAACCGTCAGGCAAGTGACAGCCACTTCTGCTGGTGCTGACAGGCCAACTACTATTGGGTAACAGGAAGTGACAGCTGGAGCTCAAGTAGCAGTCAGGGTGGGGATGGAGTGGCCAGATGATACTCAGGGCTTCCCAGCTATGGAAATGGAAAAACAGAAGCTGAGCCATAGTGGAGATGAGAAGAGGAGGTGATGAACTGAGGCAGGAGAGTGCTTTAAGGAACAACAAAGAGACCTGTGTGACTGGGGCAGAGAGATGAGATGAAGAGTAGTTGGAGATCAGATCAGAAATGTAACAGGGAGCCAGATCTTGTAGGACTATAGTTCTTAAAAAAGTCCCAATGTCCAGGCCATACCACAAGTCAATTACCTCTGAATTTGGAGGTGGGGACTGGGCATCAATGTTTTTCCAAGTTCTCCAGTGTTTCCAAAGTGAGACAGAGTTGAGAATCGTTGGTGTAGATAACAGTGGTGATCCTGGATGCACTGCCACTGCTAAGGAGCAGATATCTGGCTTTTACCATTTACATGTTTTTTTTTAACCTTATAATCTTATACAATTACTTTTTTATTTTAGTAAACTAGAGGCCCGGTGCACGACATTTGTGCGCTAGGGCGAGGGGGGCGGGGATCCCTCAGCCCAGCCTGCACACTCTCGCAATCCTGGATCCCTCTCACAATCCAGGACAGCTGGCTCCTAACCGCTCGCCTGCCTGCCTGATCACCCCTAACCACTCTGCCTGCCTGATTGCCCCTAATCACTCTGCCTGCCTGCCTGATGCCCCAACCACTCTGCCTGCCTGCCTGATGCCCCTAACCACTCTGCCTGCCTGATGCCCCTAACTGCTCTCCTGCCTGCCTGATCTCCCCTAACTGCTCTCCTGCCTGCCTGATCTCCCCTAACTGCTCTCCTGCCTGCCTGATCCCCTCTAACCACTCTGCCTGCTGCCTGATTGCCCCTAACCACTCGCTTGCCTGCCTGATCACCCCTAACCATCTCTGCCTCAGTCCCTGCTGCTGTGGCTTCGACCAGAAGGACATCTGGAATGATGTCCAGAAGGTCGTTTGGCTGTCTGGTCTAATTAGCATATTATGCTTTTATTATTATAGATATATATAATATAAAATTTACCATTTTAACCATTGTAAGTGTGCAATTCAGTAGCATGAAGTACATTCACAATATTATACAAGCATCGCCACTATTTCTGGACCATTTCATCATCCCAAACAGAAACTCTGTACCCATCTATACATATAAAAGGCTAATAAGCAAAGTGTCCCCATGGGAGTTCGACCGAGAGACCAGGGGTTCAATCGCTCTCTATGATGTGCACTGACCACCAGGGGGCGGCAAAGAATGAAGGGAGGCCCTGGCCGGCAGCTAGAAAGCCTCAATCAGCCCTGATTGCTAGCCAGGCCTAGGGACTCTACCCATGCATGAATTTCGTGCACTGGGCCTCTAGTTAAACAATAATTCTCCATCTCCATTCTCTTTTCTCCTACTTCTTTCTACTTTCTGTCTCTATGAATTTGCCTAAGTAGGAACCTCATATAATAATTGTCCTTTTGTATCTGGTTTACTTCACTTAGCATAATGTCTTTCAGGTTCATTCATGTTTTAGCATGTGTCAGAATTTCATTCCTTTTTATGGCTGAACACTATTCACTCACTTTGCTGAACCTCAGTTGCTCATCTGTTACATGGAACAATAACAGCACAGTGGACATTGCAGGGTTCTATGAGAATTAGAGGTGATAAGATATCAAGAATACTGGCCTTTCCATACATATCCTACCCAGTTCCCTTCCCTGAACTTGGAACCTGGCCCTGGCTCCTATTAAGCTCCTAGGAAAGTCCCACACCTTTCTCTGCCTGACTCAGGACTCTTCTTCAGCTGTCCTCAAGCCACATCTTCAGACACCTGTCCAGCCCCCTCAGATCTCTCATTGCTGCCTTTCACTCAGGCTTACAGTTCTGAGCATCATCACACTTCCAGGCTCTTAAACCTGAGGGGCTCATTTTCTCTGCCTGGACTTGTGTTCACCCCCAACCCCAACCCCTCCTTGTTCTAAGTTTTCAATACATTTTGGTTTCATAAAGCAGAAGGAAGAAGTAGGATATTGAGCTGGGCCTTTAAGATTTGAGATGGTGGAGGGGAAGTGGGCAGTCATCACAGACTTGGGAGAGAGGATTGTGATAGTGGAGACTTTTCCTTCCTGATAATGGAGGAGGCTTATTTAAAAGAACAAAGCTTTCAAGCCAGACAGACTTTGGTCTAAAGTCTGGCACACCCATAAAATTGCTGTTTGGTCCTGGAAAAATTATAAAACGTCTTTCATCCTCAGTGTCCTCAAACAATAGCACCCTTCAGTCACTATTCCTGAGATAAGAGGCACCAGATGCACACAGTAGGTCCTCTTCTGGTGCTTGTTGTTGCCCACCCCAACCTTACCTAGGTATGTGGGATTCCTGAGAGGCCCTGAAAGTTCACAGAGTCTGACAGAGCCTCCATAAGGTTGCAAGGGGGCTGTCAGACACAGACCTGCAGGCTTCCCAGCATGTTGGGACCAAGCAAGGACCCAAGCCAAGGGGGCCCAGATGTGTTAGGGAACCATCCAGCTGGGCTGCTACTCTGGTGAGGAGCCCTGGGAGGCCCTGCAGGGCCATCCGTCAGACGGGGGAAGGAGGGCGGTCAATAAAAATACATTTCTAATCTCAAGCTCCTGTCAGCCCTGCTAAAACCAGAATAGCTCATCTAACCACATCACATTTGGTTCTTAAAAAATAAATGTCTGTCTATGCCTTCTCAACTCTCTCCCTGTGACACCTATCCTGAACTATCTTAGAAAAGCTGCAAATCTTCTCACAATTATCTGCTTATTCATGGTTCCTTCCAATCCTTGGGTCAGGGCACATCTAGACCCAAAACACCTCGTACAGGACAGGTCTCTGTGGAACCTCCAACCTGCTCATAGACCACTAGTGAAGAGGTGCTTGCCACCTATTGAGGCAGCTTGCCCTGCATTCCATAACTGAGGTCACTTAAGCTCTTGGAAAACCCTTCCTTGTATTGAACTGGAGTTGTCCTCCCTGTCTTACTGCCTGAATCTTGCCTAGGGCTCTGAGGACATCATCCACAGATGTCTCCCTAGAAAAGCTCTAACACATGCTGAGCAGTGTGGAAGAGATATATAATAATGGCTTTGGAAGGTAGAAGAAAGGAAAATTGTTTCCTGCTTTCACCCTACCATTCTTGTACAAAGCCTTTCTAATGTCTGACATGCTCTTGAGTTGATAAGCTCTTTGTTTAAAAAAAAATTTTTTTAAAGAACAAATACCACCTCTGTTTCTAATGGCCCACAAAGATCTACAGATATTATTCCTCAAGGGCTTTGGCTTAGGATCCTCTCCTCATCCAACCCTCCTCCTGGGATACTCTGGGTAAGGAACCAGCTTGCCTACTCTACTGAAGTCTTAAGTCATCCATTCATCCATCCGTCCATCCATCCATCCATCCATCCATCCATCCATCCATCCAGGGCAGTGTTTGGTCCTTTGGCTTCCTCAGTTTGCTGAATAAAAATAGTGAAGGCGAGACCAACTATGGGGCAATAGGTGAGGGGCAGGGGAAAGAGCCTGGTTGCTACTCACTGACTTGCTTTCTCAGAGCCTCAGTTTCCATATTTCTACCACTATTATAAGAAGTAGAGGGAATGAGTCTGTCTGGTTTATCTAAAGGTGCTGGGTAATGAGTTTTTGAATCTGCAAGCAAATGGTCTGGTTTCCTCCATGGGCACCTCAGAAGCCAACAGTCATGAAGCCACATTGTTTCAAGAGTCTCCCTGAGGCATGTGTTAGAGATTTTCTAGTTCTTTTCAGATATAACTTACTCCAGTTCAACAAACTAAGATCAGAATTTCACTCTCATTCAGTTTAAAGCTTACCAGGCTTCCATCTGTGTGTTTGAAGCCTATGATGGGAAACGAGAACAGGGTCCATTTCTTCACTTGCTATATTCTACACATCCCCACTTGCTGGAATTAGCCTCCAGCATATATGCTGGAGGCTAATTTCAGCACCCACTGCCAGCTGCTCCTGGCATCTCCATGGACAGGGACATCACGGGTCAGGACTCTAAAAGGGTGAAAGATGTATTTCCCTGGCGCTGTTGTAGCTGGTGAAAGTGTAGTAGGTGGTAGGTGTCCACAGATCAGCTCTTCCTCGTCTGGATACCTTGGCAGGTTCTTTGCCAACCCGCCCCCCTGGATTAGTACCCTCTGCAGTATCTGCCCGTTTTCTGCTGCTGTCTGCCTCTGACCCCTCATAATCATATCCAACAGTTCACTCCACACAGTTTCTTTTGGTGCCTCCTCTCTCCCTGCCAGGCAGTTCTCAAGGGTAGAGTTACAAGGATGCTCTTCCGAGTTACCTTCTGTGGCCCCCACTTAGTTCCAAGTAAAATATCAGTGCCAATCCCTGGACAGGCCAGCTACTCCCACCCCAGCCTCACTCTTTCCTCAGCCCCCAGGCAGCTCCAGCCCATGTCCTGACTTCAGATTTCTCTAGGTAAGACACTGCCACTGGTTACCATGGCTTCCAAAAGTCAGCATACACGTATCAAACTCCCTACTAGAAGGTCAATTGAAGGTCACTTCTTCCCCTTATAGCCATTTCATAGTCAGAAAGGCCCAGAGAAGGCAAGGGACTTTACCAAGGCTACCCAGCTTAGTCCTGGCAGATGGGAACCAAATTCCAGGCTTCTCCCTCCAAGGTTAGAGGTTAAGCTGTTCTCTGATGTGCTTTATGTTCTGAAATTCCATATAAAGGAGCACTTGAAAAAGAGTATGAAGCCTTTTAAATGGATCCTCTGGTAGGGGAGAGTGTGTGGGCTGTGGTAGGTAGATGGTGCTGGCCCTACTGGGGGAAGGCTCTGTCTGGTGGGGGTGGTGGAACAGGCAGAGATGGGGCAGGGCATGGGGACCTACCATTTGCAGAACAGTCACTGAGCTTGGGGCTTTGAAGAGAGGTGAAGGAATGGGAGGTTAAGAGCCAAGATCTTGATCTGGGAGAGCTGGGTTCAAATCTCAGCTGTGCCCTGCAGGTTAGGTAACCTCTCTGGGTTCCCTTGTCCTCAGCTATTACATGGGGGTAATCATCCTTAGCCAAGTATCTGCCTCAGAGCAAGTTCTGATCACTATTCTCACCTGATTTCATTGTCTTCTCAGATTAACCCTAGGTGGTAGGAACTATTAGGACCATTTTTCCGGGATTGGGGATGGGAGGAGAGAGTAGAAGTTGAGAACAACCAGGGTCACCAGATGGGATGTGAATCCATATCTAGTCTGCTGAACTCTGTCCAGTCTCTCAGACAAGGCCTGGACACCCGCCCTGACTTGGCAGCCAGTCTTTCCTGATGGGTTTGTGCTCTAGAGGGGTGACTGTCAGGGTCAGGAGAGAGATTGGCCTCTGCCCCCACTTCCTCAATGTGGAAACCAGGTTCCAAGAAGGGAAGTGACTTGCTCAGGGCCCGAGTCTCTGTAGCTACCAAGAGTGATATGGACCGGAAAAGAAGGAAGTGATGGTGGGTACAGAAAACGTTTCTCTACCCAATAGGGGCATGGCAGGGTCATGGCCATCCCACAGGCCTAGACAATGGTTCATACCCAGATCCACCTAGAGTGGGAAGCAGGTGGGCTGTCCCTGAGCAGAACAGGGTAATACAGGCCTTCCCTATACTGTCTTAAGGCTGAGGCAGGAATATGCTTCCTCCTACCCAGAGCTTTCCTGAGTACCTCCTCTTGAAGCCTCGAGAGATAACCTGCAGCCCTGATCTGGTCCCTTCATGGGGAATGTGAGGCCCAGAGTGGTCACCCACAGAGCATAGATAGCAAGGCCTGTGATCTGCATCTGGCTTGAGCAAGCCTCTCAAAGGAGGGAACTGCATCTGCTGGCCACCTGGCACCCTATTGCAGGGTGGGTTACCTTAGATGCCACATTGTGGAGCTTCTGGCTGCTTGTTGGTTGTCAGTGCTTTGTCTGCAGACCCAGCACAGCCCTTCTCCAAGGCAGCATTCCTCAACTGAATAATAACCTGAAGTACAGCTTTGATTTGAAGTGGACTTTGAATGATCATTTAAAAAAATAATTTTAAATCATTTTTTCTGATGTTTCAAATTTTTAAAAAACAGTTCATGGGATTGAATGACTGGTGTAGGTATGTGGCTTTGGGAATAGGCCAACCTGAGTTCGTATCCCAGATTCTGACCTTTACCAGGTGAGTGACCTTGGGCAGTCACTTCCCCTCTTTGGGCCTCCTCGTCACCATCCTTACCTCCTGGGGTGTGTGTTTTCAATTAGATAATGGCTGTGATGTTCTTGGTGCAGTGTGTGGCAGGTGGACTCCACAAATAGCAATTTCACAAAGGGCAAATCCATGGACAGATTTCAGGTGACAGAGGCAGTGGGTGGAAAGAAAGAAGTGAGAGACCTTCCTTCTGATAGCATTGGCATTGTGGAAATGTCAGCCTGAGCCCATAAGTGAGGTGGACCAGTAGGGAGCTCTTGGTATTTAGAGGGTGAAGTTGGGTGGGTACAGGAAGAGAAAGTCAGGGTAGACTCTGAGGAGTGATCTGGTGCTGGGTCTTGTATTGTGGACCTGGAGAACCAACTGATTGATTGAATGATTGGTACATTTCTTTCCTCAGCAGCATACTTCCCAGCTCTGAACAATGAATCATAACTCACCCCCTTGAGGAAGTAGCTGAGGGTGCAGTCTCGGGGAGGTTGCAGCTCCTGGGGAGTCAGGCACTTCCTTAGAACAGGCTAGTCATTTGTGATGGTAGTACCACCTGCTAGTACCACATGCTAGTGCCTCTGGCTCCGAGCAGACAATGAACAAGATTCTGGAGCCTGTGGCACTTTGGGGACATGAGCTCCTGGGGACTCAGCCTGCAAGACCCCTCACTGCCTTCTGCTTCCACCAGAACAGTCAATGTAGGTTTGGTTTTGCTTCTCTTTCCACTCTGAGAATAAGGGCAGGGATTCCTATGGAGAGTCCAGTTGAGTATGGACTGGCAAGAAAGAGGAGAGTGTCTTATTGCAGGGCTGAAATCCTGTCAGAGTTCACTGTTCAACTCCTTGCCATCTCTCCCAGACACATCGTGGAGTAATAATAGGTCCCTTGTCCTACTTCTGTCTGTGTGATCTCAGCTAGGTCCTTCACTTCTTTGGACCTCAGTTTCCCCAAGAATTGGGGAGAGTGCACTGGCCAAGATGCCTCCCTTATGGTGGAGTTCATACCTGATGTCCAGCTTAGAGTGACTTCCTCATGGGGAGAGGGAAGGCGGCCTCCAGATTCATTTTCCTTCTGCCCTGTGGGTCCAGAGGGAGGGCAGAGACCGGGGGGCAAGAAGCCACAGTCTTCTGGCTGGTTAGTGGGCAAATGGCTGTACATGAAAGCCACAGAAATGGAAGTCTGGCCCAGCTTAGCCCAGAAACATCAGCCTGGACACTGAAGCTGTCCCTGGCCCCAGAATAGGACTGCAGAGGGATTGGAGGTACAACTTCTTTCCGCTGGTGCCCTGAGTGGCCAATCAAGCTCCAGACACCCTGCTTGTCACCCTGTGGGTAGTGGAGCCTAGGCCTAAGGAATTTCTAGGAATGCGGAAGAAAGAATAAGATTGGGGTCCTAATTACTATAGGCCTAAAGATACCACTATTCTGAGTTTGTTGAGTGTGGGCTGGGTTTGACACAGGGCCAGTTAGCATAACTAGGGCCACCTCTACCGTTTCCTACTACATCTGACCTTCCTCAGGAGTACCACCAGCTTTGACTTTAAGACAGTAAACTTCCACCTCCAAGTGTGTGTGGAAGCTTCCCTGATTCTCTGAGCTCTGAGAGATGGGAATATGGTCTGTGAGATCAGAGAAATGGAGCTCTTTTTCCCAGTTTTTGAGGCTATCTTAGGGTCTTTGAAGAAAGAAGAAAAAAAGATACTAGGTGCTAAATCTTGACCTGATTTGTAAGTACCTGGCTGAGTGCCCTCAAGGGTTTGGGACCTTTCCTCAAGAATGGATGTGTGGACAAGAAACCAAGGTAAATGCTGGTATTCACTGCCTCCCCAAACCACATCAAAATTATAAATATAATACAGAACAACTTTCATTCATAACCACCTCAAATCTGGCTGAATAGAAGCCCTATAGACGAAACCACACCTAGTCTGGTAGGATGGGGTAGAGGCATGGAACAGGCTGGTCTAACACCCACATGTGGCGTGTTTTTAATTGGGAGAGATATCTTAGCCACAGAGGCCCCCATGAGGAGCAAGGGTTCCCAGCCCCATGCCAGATCCCCAGTCCAGGGTTCCAGAGTTGGGAAGAGAAGTCCCCATAACTTCAGGCTGTAAAAACCAGTGGGGATTGTGGCTGAGTGACACGGAGGCTGCTGGACTCCCAGGCAATTCCTCTTAAAGGGCTAGTGCACAGACTTACTCAAACTCTAAGCTCCAGCACTAGGGTAGCAGCTTGAAAGGACCCAGGGACATACAGGGAGGAACTAACTTGTGTGGCATGAGGGCAAGAACTTGGGGGCAGCTTTCTCCCAGACCAGTGGTCGGCAAACTGCGACTCTGTTGACTAATGAGTTTGCTGGCCACTGGATAGGGGCTTAATCACAAGGAACAACAACAGCCTGTAATTATTGGAATCGAGAGTCTAGGTCAGTGGTCGGCAAACTCATTAGTCAACAGAGCGGCAAACCGCGGCTCACAAGCCGCATATGGCTCGTGAGCCGCAGTTTGCTGACCACTGTCCCAGACAAAAGTGTTGGCACCTCCCCCCAACAGAGCTGACTGGCAGACCATATCTGAGTCTCCATCAATCTGGTCCATACTGTTCAACCCACCTTGATGATTCCCTGAGATCCCACCCCACCCAATTTGCATCCCCACCCAAACTGTTTATAGTGGCTTTTCCATACAAATGGCCTATTCTGGCTCAGGCTTCAGACTTTCCTAAAATCTCTCAAACAAGCATCAGTTGGACTCAGTGTGTCTCATACCTCTCAATAAGTGGCCCCAGGCCCAGTACTAGCAACAGCTTGCTGAGGTGCACAGCTTGGCCTGTCTGGGCACCTCCAAGCCCAACACAAATAGCAGACATCTGCAGGTTGGCTCCAGGCAGGGTATAGGCAGTGACTGACTTTATACCTCCTGAAAGGCCCCAGAGCCAGGGCACCCAGTGGACAGCTTCAGACCACACCAGATTACAACTCTACCACATCTATGAGTGACACACTCAAAGGATGGACTTAGTAAGTGCCAAAGCCCCACTGAAGCCAGTCCTGCTCCATAGGGGTATCTCTTGCACTGCAGCTCTCCCACTGTCCTCACAGCCAATTGGCCTGGGGGTCAATTCCTCCCCATCATGCCAACAGCAATCAAGGCTCAACTACAACAGACCAATGCACACAGCTCACAAAAGGGCACACCTAGAGTGCCCAGCTCAGGTGGGACTGGGAAGGCTGAGCCACTGGGCCCTATAGGACACCTACCACACAAGTCCATAGCACCAGTTCCAGGAGACATAGCAGTTCTACCTAATACATAGAAACAAACACAGGGAAGCAGCCAAAATGCAGAGACAAAGAAATATGTCACAAATGAAAGAACAAAAGAAATCTCCAGAAAAAGACCTAAATGAAGTGGAGGCAAGCAAATTACTACATACAGAGTTCAAAACAATGATTATAAGGTTGCTCAAGGAAATTAATGAGAGCTTCAAGGGACTTAGTGAGAATGTCAAGGAACTAACTGAGAATTTCAAGGAAATAGTGAGAACATCAAAGACATGAAAAAGGACCAGTCAGAAATGAAGGCTACACTAACTGAAATGAAGAATAATTTACAGGATATCAAAAGTAGAGTAAAGGATGCCGAGAATCAAATCAGTGATTTGGAATACAAGGAAGCAAAAAACACCCAATCAGAAGAGCAAAAAGAAAAAGAATCCAAGAACATAAAAATAGTGTAAGGAGCCTCTGGGACAACTTCAAGCATACCAACATTCACATCATGGGGGTACCAGAAGTAGAAGAGAGGGAGGGAGAAATTGAAAACCTATTTAAAGAAATAATGATAAAAAACTTCCCCTACCTGGTGAAAGAAAGACATACAAGTCCAGGAAGCACAGATAGTCCCAAACAAGATGAACCCAAAGAAGCCCACATTAAGATACATCATAATTAAAATGCCAAAGACAAAGAGAGAATCTTAAAAGCAGCAAGAGAAAAGCAGTCAGTTACCTACAAGGGAGCACCCATACGACTGTCAGCTGATTTCTCAACAGAAACTATGCAGGCCAGAAGGGATTGGGAAGAAATATTCAAAGTGATGAAAAGTAAGGACCTACAACCAAGATTACTCTACCCAGCAAACCTATCATTTAGAATTGAAAGTCAAATAAAGAACTTCACAGACAAAAAAATAGCTAAATGAGTTCATCACCACTAAGCCCGTATTACATGAAATGTTGAAGGGTCTTCAAGAAGAAAGAGGAGGAGAAGGACGATGTGGAGGAGGAGGAGAAGGAGAGGGAGGAGGAGGAGGAGGAAGCTAAAAATATGAACAATAAAATGGCAATAAATACATATCTATCAACAATTGAATCTAAAATCAAAATAAACAAACAAAGAATCTAATGGATAAAATAAACTGGTGAATAAAATAGAATCAGAGGCATGAAAACATGGAACAGAGTAATGAATCTTTGAGGGAAGGGGGCAGGGTAGTGTGAAGAGATTAACCAAAGGACTTATATGCAAATATGCATTACCCAAGGACACAGACAATAGGTTCGTCAAGGCCTGGGGTAGGGTGGGATCTGGGTGGAGGAGGGCAACGGGGAGGGGAATAAAGGGTAGGACATCTGTAATACTCTCAACAATAAAACATGTATATAATATGAATAGATGTTGGGACCAGAGACATAAAAGCCTCTGTTTTCAGTATGACATTTCACCACCTCTTCCTGAATGGAGCTCGTTCCCTTGGCAGTCAGGTTTCCAGAGAGCTTTGAGGGACAGCCTGACCCCAGACCCACTCCCTAGACGTAGAGATGTCTTAGAAGAACTTCTGTCCCTTCCTAGTCCTTGAGTACGACCTCCCTCCCCATCTTCCTACACCAGAAGTTCAGAGTCCACTCCAGGGATGAGAACAAAGAATTAGATGACTCAGAAACAGCCAGCAAGTGCTGGGTGGGAGGTAAAATAGGAACTGTGTCTTGAATTCTCCAAGACGTGCTTCCCCAACTGCCCTGATTAAGAGGTGGACCTGGGGTGAACCAGGCGTCCTAGTTTTGTGCCAAATAAGCTAGGCGTGCTAGAGGTGCCCTAAGTCTCCTTGTCCTACCTGTGTTCTAAATGTGTGTAGGTGTGCCCAGTCCTGACTTAAGTCACCTTCAGAGCCTACCTTACTTGGTGGGCATGAGAGGATTACCTGAGCCCACACAGACAGCCCATATAGTGCAGAGACCATATAGTGTAGAGGTTAAGAGCATGAACTTGACCCAGATAACTTTCAAGCTGTGTCACCCTGGGCACATTTCACCCATCTGTGACTCAGTTTTCATACTTACACAGCTGAGATAATAGGGTTATTGAAACAATGACAGGAGAGAGCAGTGCAGGGGACCCTGTAAAGGCTGTCATCATGGGGCCTTGGTAGTGGCTCTTCCCATGGCTGTCCTATATTAGGGAGGTGTTGTCTCCTGGACTGTAAGCTCTGATTGCAGGTAGGTCTCATTTACGTACCTGGTATCTTTACATGTGGAGCAGTGGGGAGAGGAGGGGCCTCCTGTGTGCCTGTGTGAAGCCAGGTCCTGAATCTTAAGATCTTTTGAATGAGGGAGATAGAGGCAGAAGGGGAGGTGGTCAGAGCGGTACTTGCCAGGCTGTGCTCCCCACCCAGCACTGTCTAGAATGGCCCTCTCACATCCCTATGTTCTGTGTGACAGTGCAGGGACTTCACAGCCCACACAGGCTATGAGGTGCTGCTGCAGCGGCTGCTGGATGGCAGGAAGATGTGCAAGGACATGGAAGAGCTGCTGAGGCAGAGGTGAGCACCGACAGGGTCAACAGGGTCGGCGAGGGTAGGTGTAGGAGGGAGGCTACCCTCCACCTAGTTCTGGAAAATGACTGAGGCTGCCCATCCCAGCCAAGCTTCTGTCAGGAAGAGGGTGGTGGGGATAAAAGAGGTGAAGAGATTAGCCAAAGAACATATAAGTATAGTCCATGGACATAGACAACAGTGTGGTGAAGGCCAAGGTGGGTGAAGGTGGGCAAAGGATGGGGAAAATGGGGGACATCTGTAATAGTGTCAACAATAAAAATAAAAAAGTAAAAAAATGACAACCATTTTTTCCTGATATGGAAAATATGAGTACATAAAAAATATTCAGAAATGTGGACCATTTTTCTTAAAACATATTGCCTTTTCCTGTATTATGATATAGCACATTCATACATTAAAGTTATTTTCCTTTTTTAAAAAAAAATGTCATGACTGTGGCTTTCCTGTGTTTCCCCCAACGTGGGCCTTCCCCAAGTGAGCAAATAATATGAAGACTCTTCAGATGTACCTGTATTTGGCCGACATTTATTTAGAATGGGTGTGGGGAACCTTTTTTCTGCCAAGGGCCATTTGGATATTTATAACATTATTCATGGGCCATACAAAATTATCAACTTAAAAATTATATTGCTATGAAAAAAAACTCCTAGATTTATTGAATTCTGAGTCCGGCCTGCGGTTGCCTTGGCAGGGCCAGACCAAATTGAGAGGGCCTACAGGCTGGACGTTCCCCACCCCTGATTTGGAGAAAGTGCTGGGGGCTTAAATTTCTGAAGGAGGAGTCTGGAAAACCAACCTGCTCCCAGATGCTAAGAGGGTGGTTTCCCTGGTCCTGTCACAGACTTTTGAGGGATCTGCAGACATTTGAGGGAGCCATGGCCAACAGAACTGGAGGAGATGCAGTGGCCATGTTTTGTTCTTGCAGGGCCCAAGCCGAGGAGCGGTACGGGAAGGAGCTGGTACAGATCGCCCGGAAAGCAGGCGGCCAGACAGAGATCAAGTAAGAGGTCCCAGGCCCTGGGCTTCCTTCTCCATTGCCAGGCACTTTCTAGGCATTTAGATAGGGTTTAGGGTGGACTAGGGATGGCCAGGGAGGGTCTGGGTGGCTCCCAGGGCAGGGGTGCCTGGAGGACAACTCTCTTGGGTATTGAGAGGTCAGATTCTGTGTATGGGAGAAAATCCAGTGGTCTGGGTGGTGGGAAGGTCCTGGGCAGGAGGGCAGGGGCCATCTGTCCTCAGGCACTAGCAGCATAGCCATTACAACCTCCCCCAAAGTCCTGAGAGCCCTGAGAGGCAGGTGACAGGACTTCCATGCGCTGCTGAGCCCCCTACAGTGTTGGCTCAGCCTAGGCTGCAAGGTGAGGACACACATGCATTCTACTACCTGCTCCTCACCCACCAGCTGTGTGATCGTGGTCTGGTCACTGACATTCTGTGCCTGTTTCCTTATCCGTGAGTCAGGACATAATGCAACCTTCCTCAAAAGATTAAAGGAGTCCAGGGGCTCAGCTTAGGCCTGGCTAGGAAGAGAGGCAATAAAGGCAGCTGCTGTGGTGAAGTAGCCAGACTTTTGGAGCCTTGAAGCCTGGGTCTCTGTGTGCAGACTGCTGGGCAGAGGAACAGATGAGGAGAGAGTGATAATTTGAGAGTGGCTGAAGGAGAACTTTCTAACAGTGGAGGGGCTACCTTGGGAAAATGTGAACTCTTCTCCAGGGTGAGGACTGAGACAGCCTGAAAGACCAAACACTGGACTCTAAGTTCTAAAAGGGCTCTGATGAGTCCTTCTCCTACCCAGGAGCCCCAAGACCTGACCTTAGCCTGCAGCTGCCATAGCAACCCCTGCTCCCTGGAAATCAAGCCTGTGAGTGTCTGGCTCTGATCAAGGAAAGTGACCCCAAAACCTGTCAGCTCCAAAGCCATTTCGGTGCCCTGAACACTCTCTAGTCTAGGTCTTCTAAAGATCAAGGGGACCCTGGCTGGTTCCTGCTTCCCACCTGGATCCAGAAAAATCATGGGAAAACCTAAAGGAAGATTTTAAAATGTTATGAACCAGAGGAGATAAATGCTCAGTTTGTGCATTGGACCAAAAACATGAATGCAAAGTAAGAATTCATGAGCTCTAGTCCTCACTCAGCTTTTGTGAATTGTGTGACTATGCGCAAGTTGCTTAACCTCTCTGAGTTTGGTTCTCATCTGCCCTATCCAGTGGACTATTGTGAAGATCAACAGGAACATGGGCTGAGGGTCTTCCAGGGGCAGGGCCAAGGTTGGATACAGGCTGGGCACAGAGGAGGGCTCAGGACATGGTGAGGAATGAATAAAATCTCTTGGGGCCCTTTTTTGTCTGTGCCATTTAGGGGAGCACGACCAGGAAGGAGTCCCTGCCTGCCTCCTGGCTTCCTAGGCCAGCTGTAAAAGGAAAACTTTCCCAGAAAAAGAGAGTACCTCCTGTGAGGAGTTGGAAGGGTGCTCCAGGCAGGGTCATGATGGGAGCCCAGGCTAAGGAGCTGTGAGTCACAGGGGATTTAAAACAGGAAGAAGAAGCCACTAAGGAAGAGCATAAAAGGAAAGTGGAGCCAGGAGGGCAGTGGGAAGGATGGGGAGTTACACAATATCTGGTCTGGGTTTTAGAACTATGAAGTGGCCGGGGCCATGTTCTGGGCAGCCCTGATCTCCTGAGTGGTCATAGGAGGCTGAGTAGGGCAAGGTCTACCCTGCCCTATTTAATGTGTGACCCTGGGATGGTCACTCCTCCTCTGAGTCCTGGGTTCTAGACTATGAAAGGGGTCAGTCACTTTCAAGATTTGTTCTGGGCAGTCACAATGTTGAGCAGAGAGCAGCAACCCACGGGAATGTCTAATAAATATGGGGTCCTTACAATTTCACAGGCTGTTCAATAAGTCAGGTAATTGGGGTCACCGTGCTTAGTTTGGGGCTGAGAGGCCTGACTGGGCAGCCTCAACCATTTCTTTGGGGCCCAGTCCCTCTCTGGCCCAGAATGCTGGAAACTGTGAGCCCCTGGAGTGGGAGCCTTCATCCAACATGGGATCCCCAGGCTGGGGCAGGGAATGGAGTCTGGGTTTGCCTTGTTGCCCACCAGGAGGAGCTGGAGCCTGGGCTGGGTATGCCTAACCTGCAGCAGGAGAGGCCTCTACAGCCCAGCCATGGAGGGTCCAGAGCAGGCCCGGAGTAGTGTGTGCACACCAGCTCTGCCTCCAACTCCCTATCAACCTGGGCAACCAGAGGAGCAGGGCATAGCAGGGTGGACTAGGGAGGAAACCCCCTGGGAGATGTAGAAATGGAGGGGAGGTACCTTTCTGCCAAAGGACTGACAGGGACAAAAGCTGGAGGTGGGAAAGTGCAAGGCACATTCAGAGGCAGGAATGGAATAATCTCAGCTCTCTGGCTGCCTCCCTTAGAGCCATGCCCCATGCAGCTCCCAGCACACAATAGGTTCTTAATAAGTATTGCTATTGAGTCACATGGCATGTACCAGGGTTAGTGAGACTGTTCAGTTATTCCTTTCTCTAACTATGGACCAAGTACCCATACCCATCCATTTATTCAGCAAGCATGTATGGAGCACCTACTACGTGCCATGCCCCACACTAAGTCAGGGGGATTCAAAATTTTAAAAATAAATAAAATAAAGGGCCCCACCATCCTGAAGCCAGAGTCTAGTACACTGAGGGTGATTTCATCTTCCCTCCCTTTAGAACCCTGTAATGCAGTGGTTCTCAACCTTTGTAAAGCCGCGGCCCTTTAATACAGTTCCTCATGTTGTGGTGACCCCCAACCATAAAATTATTTTCGTTGCTACTTCATAACTGTAATTTTGCTACTGTTATGAATCGTAATGTAAATATCTGTGTTTTCTGATGGTTTTAGGCGACCCTGCTAGCGGTTCTCAACCTGTGGGTCCGATGGTCTTAGGCGACCCTGCTAGTAGTTCTCAACCTGTGGGTCACGACCCACAGGTTGAGAACCGCTGCAGTAGAGCCTAAGACCATCGGAGAACACAGATATTTACATTACGATTCATAACAGTAGCAAAATTACAGTTATGAAGTAGCAACGAAAATAATTTTATGGTTGGGGGTCACCACAACATGAGGAACTGTATTAAAGGGTCGCGGCATTACAAAGGTTGAGAACCATTGCTCTAATGCCTATCACCTCCAGGGAATTCTCCCACACACTCTAGCTTTACCTAACTATCAGGGTCTTGGCTTTGATCAGATCACCCCATTCCCACACCAAACCTGGAAGGCTCTTTGTGGAAAGAGTGAATGGCAGCCTGGGTAACTTCTGTGCTGTGGACATTTGTGGAGGTATATTTGGGGTTGGCCCCTCTGGGAAAGGTGGCCTGACTATTTAGCTTGGGGGCTGGCACCTCCTGCCATAGAGGGAGCCCCTAACCTCCCCATGGCCAAGATCCCCAGGTCCCACAAGATGCTCATTCTCAGCCCCTTGGAGGGCAGGCAGAGGGCTGGGGGTGCACAGGTTTGGTGGAGGCAAACAGAGACAACAAAGCCAGGAAGTTAAGTGACCCCAGAAATAGCTCAGCGAGAGCCAAAAGGGCAGAGCTGATTGGCCTCCCTCACCTCTGCTGCCTGAAAATGAAGCATTTCTGCATCAGCCCTGCCCTCAGACTGGCCAGAAACCTCACTGGGGTCTGGAGGATCAACCACATACATTAAAGGGAGGTTATTCCTGTCTTCAAATGATTTTTCTCATTCGCATATTAAATCCGCAAACATCCACTGGGCAATGGAGAATGCACAAATAAGACCTGGTCCCCACACTCAAGAGATCCCCATAAGCCCTTTCAATGCATTTTAAAGACAACATTAGGAAGGCAGAGGAGTGTATCAATATTGCTTCTAGCCCTGCAGAAAGCTCACCTTGACTCTCCCTTCCAACTCCCAGGCCTTTGCTCTGACTGTTGCCCCCTATCTCTTCCCTGTCCAGTCCTACCTGCACTTTGAGCTCTGGCTGAAATATCACCTCCCCCCAAAAGCTGCACCTCCTCCCCCACTTGCTCATCCTGTGTGCTGGGCATGTGCTCCCAGAAGCTGCACAGGGTAGGGGTTCAGGAAATGAAGAAGAATCAAGGTGGACAGGGTTGGGGCCAATTTCCTTTAAGCCCCTCTGTGGCTACCTCAAGAAAAGACAGCTCCTGAGGGAGGATCGACTTATACCATTACATTCCCACATCCCTCCCCCCGCCCCTTGTCATGGCCTCAAATGCTGTGGTTTTCCTATCAGGAGAGGGTTTTGTTGTTGCTGTTGTTGTTTCCATAATTTCTCTTCCTCTGAGCTCAGAGAATGAAGACATCACTAAAGATGTTGGAGGGAGACAGGCGGGCCCTGTTACCAGAAGGGGTCCTTTGACATCAACTCACTTCGGGCCCAGCTTCCAGCAAGGGGAGGTGACAGGAGCCACTCTTATCAGCTGGGAGGCAGCAGCCTCCTGGTGAGCTGGTAGGCAGTGGGTAGGGAGGCCAAAGCAGGGGCCTGAGGTGGGTCATGCCACACGGTGGGAAGGTTACAAAAGAAAATGTTTATATTGGAAATGTATGCTGTGTTTAAGCATAGAATCTCAGGCTGAGCATCCTGAGAGCCAAGTCAAAAGGGGCATCTGGATGAGAGATACACAAGGATAGCAGTGACTAATAGCAGAGGGTAGAGGTCCGCACCGGGTTCCTGCCCTTGACATGCAATGAAGATACAATAGAGGAGAGTTCAAGATCTTGGAAACAATTTTTCTGAATGGCAAAGGGGAAGAACTGGGGATGATAGAAAAGCTAAGAGAAACCATCTTTCATGGGTCTCATGGGGAAGAGAAAAACTTCAATGGTCCCCAAATCCTCTCTAAGATCAGAGTTTAAGGCCATTCCCCTGAGGAGAGTTGTGAGGATTGAATAATTTAGTCTCATGGTCGGCAAATTGAGGCTTGCAAGCCACATGCGGCTCTTTGGCCCCTTGAGTGTGGCTCTTAGGGCAGCTTAGGAGTACTCTAATTAAGTTAATAACAATGTACCTACCTATATAGTTTAAGTTTAAAAAATTTGGCTCTCAAAAGAAATTTCAATCGTTGTACTGTTGATATTTGGCTCTGTTGACTAACGAGTTTGCCGACCACTGATTTAGGCCAGCAGCTCTCACATTTGAATGGACATCAGCAGTACCTGAGGCTTGACACAGTATGCTGGGCCCCACCATGAGTTTCTACTTCAGGACTGGGGTGGAGCCTGAGAATCTGAATTTCCAACAAACCCCCAGATAATGTTGATGCTGCTGATGTGCAAACCACACTTTGAAATTCACTTAGTTTAGGGGTAGGGGTCTTGCATTGAGTAGACGCTGGGTCCTGCCAGGGTGCTGCATCTGCTTGGCCTCAGTTTCCCTGACTGTCCAATGGGACTAAGGCGTCCCCTGGAAGCCTGTCTTGCATGGATTGCTAGGAGATGCAGGCAAGAGGGCAGGAGCCCTGGGGTGTCCTGGGCAGACACTGTGTGGCCATATGGCCACCAGGGGACCTGCGAAAGGCTTGGCCAAGGGCATTTGCCAGATGCATCCAGGACAGAACACGTCCCTGTTGCCTCTGTGTGACCCCAATAAGCCTGGCCATGCTCTGGCCTCAGTTTCCCTGAGAGTGGGAAAACTCTAACATGGAACACTGGAGATATAGCTCAGGTTAGGCTCAGGGGCCTGGAGGGCCCCCAGGACTGGTGGGGTGTGCAGTTGTGGACTCAGGAAAGGGCTGCACAACAATATCTGGATCCCAACAGAGGTGCTTTGTTACATATAAATTCATTTAATCCTCACAACCATCCTGTTTGTGTTAATATTATCCCCATTTTACAAAAGAGGAACTGAGACACAGAGTATAATTAACTTGTCCAAGGTTACACAGAGCCTGGACTGAACCCAGGTTGCCTGGCTCGAGCGTCTGCATGTGGGAATCCAGAACAGGAGCCCCTCTTCAGGGTCTGCTGGGTTCCTGTACTGGGATTCCAAACCACCTCTCTCCTGCACAGCACAGGGAGCTCGCCCCTCTGAAAGCTGATGGGCACTCTGCCCCCCACGCTGTTTCTGACCCGAAGAGCACTGTCTCCTGGTGCCCCATAATCTATCAGTGGACAGAACTGGGTCCGGCTGGGCTCCAACATCTTTGCTTAGGCCTCAACTTGGTTCATGGTTCTGTGTAAGAGCCCCCTCAGCAGGGCTGCCAGATAAAATACAGTATTCCCATTTAAGTTTGGATTTCAGATAAATAACAAGAGCTTTTTATGAGACTGAGCTTTTTAAATGTAAGTATGTTCATATTAATGGGGAATACATACTAAAAATGTATTCGTTGTTTAATCTAAGTTCAAATTTAATTGCAGTCCTGTATTTTTATTTGCTCCATCTGGCGACCCCTACCCTCTGGTGTCTTCCCCTACCTTCCATGCCCGGTGCCAGCCTCTTCCCTTCCTGCTCTCCCTGCTGCCCACCCTGCTGCCTCATGACTCCTTCTTCTGGTTTCTCTCAGGCACCTCAGGTTCAGCACACCATAAAGTAAACTCCTTATCTTCCCTCCTAGGTCCCCCTCAAAGGTGTCACCAGTGTCCACTGAGCCACCCCATCCAGGGGCCAGAAATAGCCTCCCACTGTCCTCATTTGAACATCCTGTTCTCCCTGTTGCCCTCCCCCTATTTCTCTCCTCCTTCACCCCTTCCCTGCTTGCCCCCTCCTATCCAGCTTCCTCCAAAATATCCTCCAGGCCACCTGCCTAAGTCCAGGTCTAAACCCTGCCTTCTCCTACCTCAGCCAGGAGAGGGGCTGCAAGGAGGAAGGAAAGGGGCCCTGAGGACATGCAGAAGCCAGGAGCATTCTGCCCCAGTGGGGAGATTTGATTGCTTTAATATTTCCAAAGAAAGAGCTTTGCCTTCTAGAAATCCCAGCTCCCTTGGGTCTAGGTCAGTGTATGTGAATGAGTGACCTAGGGCCTTCCCACCAAAATAAAGTCCCTGGGGCCAGGTGGGACTTCAGGTTCCACTGCATTATCCTCCTGCTGACCCTGGCCTCTCTGTTTTGCAGCACCCTGAGGGCCTCCTTTGACTCCCTGAAGCAGCGTAAGTCCCAACTATCTTCTACCCCAGGCTGTAGGGTAACAGGACCTTCTGGGAACATAAACAGAGGTGGATGGATTCCGGCCAGGAGAGGAGTTTAGGCTGCACACAGGTCTGTGGGACTAACGGAGGATTTGGGACGACAGAAGCTAGCTTAGGTGGGGTGAATGTGTATGTGGCTGACACCCATCTGGTCTGATGTGGGAGACGAACGTCTATATTCTGCCCTCAGAAATGGAAGACATTGGGAACTCCCACATACAGCTGGCCCTCGCCCTGCGTGAGGAGCTCCGCAGCCTTGAGGACTTCCGAGAGAGGCAGAAGGAGCAGAGGAAAAAGGTAAAGCAGGTGCTGGGGTGTTCCTCCATCACCAAGACCCCAAGTGGGAGGTGGCGATCTTCACTCTGGAGGTGGTGGGAGATGGACCCTAGGTCAGTGTATGTGAGTGAGTGACCTAAGGCCTTCCCACCAAAATAAAGTCCCTGGGGCCAGAGAGCCCATAGAGTATGGGGGCAGTACCCCAGGTTTGCGGGTGAGGGTGATTTGAAGAAAAAAGGGAAGGGCTCAGCTCACAGGCCTAGGAGCCCCCTGGGGGTCCTACCCTGAGCCATCAGAAAGAGAAGAAGATATTGGTCTTGTTGACCATCCTACCACAGCAGACTGTAGAGGGACAGTGACAGCTTGGAGTTATCCAAAGAAAGCAAACTAAATTAGGGAGTCACCCAAAGACTGGTCCTGAGCCCAAGGATCCACGCTGTTTTTCTGGGAGAAAAGCAGACCTGGAGCCAGTCACTGGCCACTCTGCAGGGCTGCCCAAGGCTGAGAGGGCAAACAGAGCCTGCTGGGAGTTGGGGGTGTCATGCTTACTTTAGCATCCACAATACTTCTCACCCAGGTGTAGGGCATGGCTGTTCCTAGATGGAGGAACTGCATGGAAAGGAAGTGAGGCTCTCATCATGGGAGGTATGCAAGCAGAGGTTGAAGGCTATGTGTCAGGAAAGCTGCAGTGGTGGGGTGGGAGGTGGGCTTGGTGATCTCTGTGTCCCAGAGTCCCCTCCCAAACTTGAGACTGATTGGCTGAGCATATGGCCTGCTGGGAGAACAAGTGAGGACACATGCTCAGGTTCTAGGGTCTTAGTGATAAGGGTGGTGCTCTGGACAGGGAGGGAGACATCAGCACACAGAAACATTTGTTACTTGGAGAGAAAGGATTCTTGTGAAATATCAAAAAAAATGAAAATGGAAAAGTCCATTTTCTGTAAAGGAGAAAGAGGTGTCAGCTTATTGTTGGGGCTAGGCTGGGCTTGGGTGTCCTCATCCAGCTACTTCCCCTCTCGGTGCCTCAGTTTTCTTCTTACAAGATGGGACACTATGCCCACTGCCTAAGCTTTGGGGGTCCAGACCAGGCCCCCGTTAGCCTTCACAGATAGGGCACCAGCTCCAATTAGTGGCTCTGGCCATAGAAATTCAGTGTGGCTGCACTCCCTGTCTGCCCATCTGGTCAGGCAGGATCTCAGGCTTTTGGGATTCTACATTTGGGTTCCTGAGCAGACAGTGGGTCCCCAAAGCCTGTCCTACCTTGAGATGCTGAAACACGTGACCTCTTGGAGAGGGGACTTGCATGTAGAGCATGCAGAGCGCCTGCTGTGACAGTGAGGCCCAGGCTGGCTATCGTAAGCTCTCCTGTGGCCAGAAGGTCTATATGTTTGCAAAAGCTGTTTTGGACAGACCAACACCTTCCCCAGATTGGCCAGAACACCCACAAGTTGAGAGCTGGGATATAGTGTTAGGGGAAGCCAGCGTGGGTCTGTGTGTATGTGTGTGGGGGGTGTGTAGGCACACATGTGTGCACACCTATGAGCATATTCATGTGTCTCAGTGTGTTTGTATGTGACCAGGTGGCTTGCCTGAGGTCTCTCCACTGGCACAGGCCTTACTGTGACCTCAGACACAAAATGGCTCCAGCCCCAACATGAGGGTCATTTCATTTCCGATTCTTCTCATAGCATATACCAATTCTCTGTCCAGGCTGAGTTTTGTCTTCTCTATTTGAACAAGCTGCCTGGGAGGAGAGTTGAGGGTGCAATGGCCTGTGTACCTGCGTGGGGCCATGACTAAGTGTGAATAGGCCTGTATAAGGGGAACATGGGAGTTTGCTTGTGTATACTTGTGCATGGTGTCTATGGGCACTCTGTGAGTGTGTATTTGAAGGCCTGTGTGTGCAAGTAGGAGCAGTGGGAGCAATGGGAGCAGTGGGAGCAGTAGGAGCATGGGGGCCTGTTAGTGTGTACTTCTGCATGCATGTCATGTGGAACTAAAGCGTGAACACAGTGTGTGACAGCTGTAAGTGGGTGCAGAGGCTTGTGAGTGAGGAGTGTGTGTGTGTGTGTGTGTGTGTGTGTGTGTGTGTGTGTATACACATGTAAGTTGGATATTCTCCAGCTAGAGACCAAGTCCTGGCTCTAGTCTGCAGCCAATGAGAGGACACAGTGGGCATACACATGTCCTGGGCTTCTCTAGCTTTCTGTTCTGAGCAGCAATTGTGAAAGAACAGGCAATGGGAGAGGGAGGACATCTTGTCACTATGCCTTTCAGAGCTGGGGGAGGGGGAAAGATGCTACACCTGATCCCAGGGAAGCCCCATTCTCTTGGCCTAGAGGACTGTCCAGAGGCCACAGCCCCCCCATTAAGAGCTTCATGTCCCCTGCAGTACGAGGCTGTCATGGACCGTGTCCAGAAGAGCAAGCTGTCACTCTACAAGAAGGTCATGGAGGTGGGTGCAAGGCTCTTGGGCCATGAAGGAAGCAGAGCCCAAGGTGTGGACCCCAGGAGACCTGGGATGGGCACCTGGGAGAGGGCTGCCTTAGATCTTTATCCAGGAACATCCACGTGCTCGGGGCTGCACTGGGTACCAAAGCCCCACATGCATCAGCCCCGGCACTGCTCATGGGAGACTCTTGATGGATGGGCAGGTGGTCAGTCCCAGACAGTGGCCCACAGTGTGATCCATGCTGTCAGCTGCAGACTCCAAGGGTGGAGGGAGAAGGGACCCCTGAGCTGTGTCTATTAGGATACTGGGTGAGGAGAAAAAGGCTCCACGAGAGGGGATAGCATGTGCAGAGGCTACAAGTATCATGAGGATGCATGGTATTTTCAGGGACTTACTGGTGGTTTAATGTGACCTCCCCTTTGAAAAGGCTGGGGCCTTGGGCAGGGCTACAATGTCCCCAGTGGGTAGGGGTCTGGGAACAAGATTCCCTCTCCCTCTTATTCTGGACCTCCAGATCCCTGTCCCTGGGGTGGAGGCCCCCTCTCCATCCATAGTCCCCAACAGGAAGAAGGGAGACTGGGCTCAGGGAGCCTCACTCTGGGCCCCTGCAAGTCACACCCTTGCACACTTCCAGTCCAAGAAGACATATGAGCAGAAGTGCCGGGACGCAGATGACGCCGAGCAGGCCTTCGAGCGTATTAGCATCAACGGCCAACAGAAACAGGTGGAAAAGGTGTGTGAGGCCACTGAGGCCATATGCTGTCACCCAGAGCTGGGGCAGGGTAGGTAAGGCAGGGAAGGTGTGCTGTAGACACACACACCCCCAGGCAAGGGCTGCATATGGAACATGCTAGCTGCCCACCCCTCTGAACCTCACATTCCCATCCTAGAATCTCAGGGCATGAACTGACAGGGTCAGCTTGATCCCCCTTTGCCATCTCCAGGCTACACCCAAGGACCAATTCCTCAAAGCAAGCCCTCTGCAGCCCAGGCCCAGAGATCCCAGGGCAATGAGAGCAGATGCTAACTCTCACATAACCCTCGGAGAAGGGTGCAGTGGGCCCATGTCACAGAAAGGAAACTAAGGCCCAGTGGTGGTGAGTGGCTTGTCCAAGGTCTCAGGGCAGCAAGCAACAGAGAAAGGATCCAAATCTGGGTCATCCAGAACCCAAGCTCATGACTACTCTGGTCTCTGGGCCAGAGTGGGCGTAGCAGAGCTACCAGAGCCCAAGAACATCTTTTGCCCATTGCATATACAGGAAAACGGAGGCCAGAGAGGACAGGGGCTTGAGGGTGAATTTGGGGGCAGCAAGTTGGGGGCCAGAGCCCAAGTCCCAACCAGTAGATTCAGCACTGGCCACATGGAGCCTCAGGTCCTGGCTCCTGATCTATATTTCTCTTTCTAGGTCCTGACATCTAGTTTTTATGGGCTGCAAGTTTCTGTTTTTACTTCTTTTTTATTAAAACCTTTTTTATTGTGGTCCTTTGTGGGGTGAAGCTGGAGTAAATGATGGAACTTGCTCACAAGTTGGCTCCTGATTGTCCCCTGGGTGGTCAGGGAGGGGGGTGACAGAGGCACTTCAGTCACCCAGGACGCTTGGAGTCCTAAGCTGGGGCTGGGTGGTCTCCAGGACAGAGGCTCAGCACTGCTTTTTCTTTGCCTCCTCAGAGCCAGAACAAAGCCAAGCAGTGCAAGGACTCAGCCATGGAGGCAGGTACGTGGCCCACCTGCCTCCTCAGACCTAGGTGGTGGATTGTACAGACCCTCCCAACGCTGCATGCTTTCCTACCCTGGGGATATACACACTCACAGGTGCCTACAGTGTCACAAGCTCATCACTCTCACTTCCATACTTATGCAAGTAAAATAAAAACATTCATGTTCTCTCATTTGCCAAGACTATTCTTGGTGCTTTGCATGTTTTAACTAATTTGCACAACAATCCTATGAGGTGACTGATATTATTATTATCCCCTTTTTTTAACAGATGAGGCACAGAGAGGTTAAGTAACTTGCCCAAGGTCACAGAGTTAATAGTGGTGTTGACTACATTCCAACCCAAGTCTTCAGGCTCTAGAGCACAGGACTTTCACAGTCACCACCATGGCAGACAGACCCACTCAAATCTCTCCTCTCTCTCTCTCTCTCTCTCTCTCTCTCTCTCTCTCTCTCTCTCACACACACACACACACACACACACACACACACACTGCCTTCTCTGGGTCTGTCTCCTCTGTCCTTCACCTGATGCCAAAACCCCAACGCCACTTGTCTCTACCAGCATACCTCTTAGGTCAGAAAACTCACCCTGCTTCCTTCTCCTGGAAAGGGTCTCCCTTCCGCTCTGCCTCTCCCAGGACCCAGCTGCTCCCATGGCTAGGGGATGTGTGAACCCCCGAGGTCTGGGGACGGAGGTCATGGCCAAGCCTGCTGGGTCCCCAGCCAACAGCTACCATACTCCTCTCTACTCTCCTTCAGTTCTGCCCTTAGTTTCTCATCTGGAAAATGAGAGGGTGGGACCCAGGGATGGCAAAACACCTGGACTCTGATTTTGGATATATGTGCTCTACTCCAGACTTGGGCAACTCAGAGCACAGCGGAGAGCTAAGAGTCACCCCAAAAGAAGCAGTACCATAGTGGGTGGCCCTGACAAGTGTCCAGATGAGGTACCAGCAGCCAGGGCAGGTCTGTCTGTGGAAGAGGGCACTCTGAGCAGGAGCATTGCAGGAGCAAAGGGGTGAGCCGTGGGAGCGGGTGTCTACGCTGTTGGCCTCCCTGAAGGCTACTTGTGTTTCTAGAGCGGGTGTACAGGCAGAACATTGAGCATCTGGAGAAAGTGCGGGGCGAGTGGGAGCAGGAGCACCAAACCACCTGTGAGGTGAGTGACCCTGGGCCTTAGCTTCCCCAGCTACAAAATAGGAAAGACATTCATCCTTGCTCCAGCCACTTCATGGGGCCGGGGGGGGGGGGGGGGGGGAAGGGGAATAAGGCAGTGGGGTGGGGGAAGGCCTCATTCCTTCATTCATTCACTCATGTACTCACTCTCCAGTCCCCTGCTGGGTCCCTAACCCAGGGAGCTCACTGCCTGGCTTTATGCCCTGACTCCCTTTGTTTCAGGCAGGCATCCTTCACCCCTTTTTGTTGAAGCCAAGACTGAGGCTCAGACAAAACCCATAGCTTCCCTGGGCCCCTCAGGACCGCCTCTCTCACGATGTCTTCCTGGGGCCTTTCCAGTGTGTGGTAGGGCTTGGAGAGAGGGTGGAAGCAGGAACCCCACAAGGAACCTCCCTACCAAAAGCCTGAGGTGCTGGCACAGATGTGGGGGTGGAGACCCCCAGCAAGGGTCTTTTGGTTAAACTTGGCTTTCAGCAGAGGGAGTCTGGCTTGTCAACCCCAGCTGAGCTGTTGAGTGGGGCCCTGCCTGGCCTGGCTCTGCAGCTCCCTTCTCACTTCTCATCTCCCTCCCTCCCAGGCCTTCCAGCTTCAAGAGTTTGACAGGCTGACCATCCTCCGAAATGCCCTATGGGTGCACTGCAACCAGCTCTCCATGCAGTGCGTCAAGGATGATGAGGTCAGGGGGCCAAGGACAGGGAGGGTACAGAGTGACTTGGTAGGGGAGGGGCATAAAGAGAGGGCAACTTCTGGGCAACAGTATGCCCAGGTCCCTCTGAGTTTGTCAGCAAACACCTTAGGCTTCAACCTCTGCCCCAGGATCCCAAGGACAGGGAAGTCAGTACTGCACAGGGTTATGGCCTCGCTGCTAGAAAACTGTGCTTTTGTGATTACCCTGGCATCTGCCTTCTTTCCTCACCCCTAGTCCAAGGTCTTGCCTCTACTCTGAGTATGTGCTCTTTCTGCCCTTGTTGGAAAGAGAGGTAGAAAGTGGTCTGCAGAAAGGCTGGAGGATGCTGGGCTGCTTTGCTCCAGGCCTCCCCTTTGTAGGAACTGAGGTCCAGTCCCTTTTCTTTCCCCCAGACATCTGTTGGGTGTCCTGGTTCCCTTACTTAGCTAGCTGAAGATGCTGGGTCCTACCCAGCAGAAAGGGGCCAATACCACTCTACCAGGGTCTCTGACCACTGTTAATGTAGCTCCAGAGCCATGAGCTCTCTTGAGGCATCTCTGACTCCCTGGTGCTCACTGCTGTTCTTTACCTGATCTCTCCTCCATGGGCTGTGGGGTTTTGGGTCCCTCCACCCAAATGATTTGAACCCACCTGGGTGGCCTCCTGA